>NW_020954557.1:25735293-25999096 GCF_900497805.2 Vombatus ursinus
TGTGTGTGTGTGTGTGTGTGTGTGTGTGTGTGTGTGTGTGTGTGTGTGCACTCTTATTATTAAAGAATAGTTTGCATGTCATAGAGGACAGCTAGGTGGCACAGTGGATATGATGCGGGTTTAGAGGTTCAGGAGTCCACCTGGACCACATAGCCAAGGGAGAATAGAGAAGTGGCCTGAAGCCATAGAGAGGTCCACAATGAAAGGCCAGTTGATGGGATTATAGACTCAGGAGAATGCCAGAGATTTGGCCATGTGGGAAAGTCCAGGGTTTTTCCTTTCTGGGGCCAGATCCCAACCCCATCATTCCCCCCTCAAACAAATGGGACCGAAATTCTTTTGGAGTAAGGGGCAAAGGTCTGAGCTTCTGAAGCTGCTTTCTGCTGGCAAGAGGAGTAGAGCTGTCCCTGCCTTGAGGGGGTCCCAAAGAGAAGGTTGACTGGAACTGAGCACAGGCTGCATCCAGGGAACAATTTAGGGACATTGGCTACCAACTGTAGGTCAATGGCCCATAGTCTAGAAGACAAATCTGATGGAAAAAACTGTAGGGCCCAGATGTAAAGCAGGGACTAGATTTAGGGCCCAACTTTGAGAGGATAAAACATCCTTAGCTCTTTTTGGATTCAGATAATTCAGTTTTCCAACCATGCAGTATCAAATCCACCTCGTAGCCAGACTCAGGAATAGCCAGGTGGGTAACATTCCCTTTCAAAGGAACATAATGAGGAAACTAAGCCAGGAGGATCCCATCTTAGACTGAGGATAAAATTGTTCTCTCAGCTTTTCCCAATACTGACTTCCCACCAGTATCACCTTCTCTGAGTAGCTTGTGGCATTTCCTCAGATGGTGGATTATTGATTATTGATGGATTATGACCCATCAGACAACTCAAAATAAAATCCTATGAGCTTCTCTCTCAAACAGCAAGTTTTACTAATCATAGCTTAAGAAAAGCTTTTCCAGGATTTACATCTCAAACTTAAATTTGTCCTGGTGTAAAAAGCCAATCATTAGAGATATCTATACACTTGCAAATTCTCAACAAGTCATATATAACCCAAACAAACTTTTTGGCTAGTTCACACATTAAAACAACAACCAGCAATAGCTAAATTATTTTAGTGGTAACCAAATTATGAAAAGTTGCTTGACATAACTGATACAGAAAGTTTACCAATTTGAAACTTGAAACAAACCCATTACCAATCAGGTGATTTCAGTTTTGTTAAATGCACTTCCAAATTACTTTACACAGAGAATCAAAATCTCATCCTTAACAGTTAAAACTACAAATTTAAAAGAGCATGACTACCCGAGTTCTGAGGCTAGCTTCATTACCTTGAGCAGGATGTGCTGAACCTGGGTGATGTTTTCAGGCTAAGGTTGCCCTAGAGCTCAAGGCCATTGCCAGGAGGACCCACACTATAGCTGCTGCCCCTCCCCCCTCCTTCCTTTTCCCCAGGTTGGGGAGGGCAAAATCAAAAGTGAGGGGTAAAGGGTGAAACTCTCTTCTTCTATGAGAGGGGTTAACAGATACCCTCTTGACTCAAGTGAAGGGAGTGGGAGAAAAGAGTGACCAGGGTTGTAAAGAGGAGTTCTAAACTCCTTAATGATCAATCACAAAACCTCCAGAATCTGCCAAGAGACTTTTAGCTGTTCTAACTTTCCCTGTAACCTCCATGAAGGAGGATTCAGGGATGTAGAGGGAAGGGAGTAAGTAAGCCTCAGGGAACCAAAAAGCAAGTGCAGCTTTCCCCAATTCCCTAGCACTGAGAGAATTGACAGAATTGGGCATACACTTCCAGATAGGGTGTCCATCCTTGCCCTCTATGCTGCAGAAGGTGTACCCAGGTCCATGGCCTTGAACTGACCCAGTGGACCGAGAGCCTGAGAGTGTCAGGCCCAGTGCTAGACAGTCTCGTCACCATCTGTCAGAAAAGCAACTCCAAGCCTTGGTGCTTGGAGAGTGACCCCAACTGCAGAACAAAAAAGGAGGGAAGTGGGGAGGCTTACATACCTTCTAGTCTTGGCTGGAGAGGAACTTGGGGTCAGGCAGTTTGCCCATATGGGCCACCAAAATGATGTGATTTAGGCAGGGTTCCTGGGACCCCAACATCACAACAAGCGGGTCCTGCCCAAAAGAATTTGACCCAAGCCTTCTTTCAGCCAAAGATAAGGTTTATTAGAACATCCATCATATTGGGCAGACTCTTAAGGAGTGTGGACATTAGTAAACTATTGGCTTATTGGCTAGATTTTAGGAATCTGAGCCATGGCTAGATTATAAGAATCTAGGCATCTTAATGGAGACAAGATGGACCTTACATACAGAAAGCCTATGGGAGGGATCTAGGAGTGGCTGAGTAGTCTATGAGGTAATAGAATTCCAGGTACCTGGACCACATAGCCAAGGGAGAATGGAGAAGTGGCCTGGGCCTTAGGGAGGTCCACAATGAAAGGCCAGCTGACGGGGATTATAGCCTCAGGGGAATGCCAGAGATTTGGCCATGTTGGTAAAGTCCAGGGTTTTTCCTTTCTGGGGCCCAGATCCCAACCCCATCAGATGGGGCACTGGTCTGGGAATCAAGAAGACTCATCCTTCTGAGGTCAAAGATAGCTGCAGACACTTATTAGCTGTGTGACCCTGGGCAAGTCACTTAACCCTGTTTGTGTCAATTTCCTCATCTGTAAAATGAGCTGAAGAAGGAAATAGCAAACCACTTTAGTATCTTTGCCAAGAAAAACTCAAATAAGGTCATGAAGTCAGATCCAACTGAAATGGCTCAACAACAACAGTAAACTTCATGGGCATAATAGCTCAAAGGACCAAAATTGGCCTCCATATTTCAGTAGACAGGTGAGAAGATTAGGCCACTAAAAGATCAGCAGTCCTGAGTGGAGAAAACTAATATACACCACAAGGATAATAATGGGACTTTTTTTTTCTCTGAGCAGAAAAAAAAAATCTTGATTTTTATTCTTTTTCTTCTCTTTTTCTTCCCAGTGTTTGTCTATCCTGTTTAATTGTAGCATTGGTAAAAAATTAAATTAGTTTTGAGCCACCATGAAATACACAAGATACTTTGGAAGGGAAACAGTAAGAAATTATATCTGGCATTTGTTCAGAACTTTGAAGTTTTCGAATAATTGTAAATATATTAAGTCTTTTGATCTTCATAAGAAATCTGTGAGATAGATTGCTATAGCTATTATGATGCACATTTTACAAATGTAGAAACTAAGCCTCAAAGATGGTAAGCCTGTAGTCACACAGCAGTTGGTGACAGAAGTAAAAATGCACCAAGAACACAGCTGTTGCCAAGCCATGCATTTTTCCCTCTGCATCATTCTGTTTCAATTTATATAATATGGAGTGAATGGAGAGAATTTCAAATAAGGAAATTTTATTACATATATGTTTGCATAGACACTTTAATTCACACAATCCATCCTTTACATCACTGACAAAGTAGTATTTCTGATGCAAAGTTGTGGTCATTTCACTCAAAAACCTCCAGTAGTTCAACATGTCCTACTGAATAAAATGCAAACTCCTTAATTGGGCATCTTCCACTCTGGCTTCACCCTGCCTTTCCCTCCATATTTTTTAGCATTTCTCTTTTTATACTCTTGTGTTCCAGCCAAGAGGGATTACTCACTTTATCTTGAACTTGTTCTGACCTCTCCTAATTTTATGCCCTTGTGAATGATATTCTCTCTTGCTGGAACATTATCTCCCCTGTGACCTAACATTTCATCTATCCTGTTGACTAGTTCAAAAGTCAGCTCAAATGCCACCTGCTCCATAAAGCCTTTCCCAGGGAAGCCTTCAAAATCAGAATTATGTGATTCTATGACTTTCTTAATTTCTGCAATTAGAAATATTGCTTTCTTCCTTGAATCCTCCTGACTACTTTGACCTCTCTTATGTATCTGATAATTTTCTATCTTGTATCATAAAACAGTGTGGGAATTATTTGGGACAAAAAGTAATGTTGATATGGTTGTATTCTGTGACATTAATGTTCGTGTGTGTGTGTGTGTGGGTATGGGTGTGTGGGTGTGTGCGTGTGCGTACTTCTATGAATACCAGAATAATTCAGAACATCTAACTTTAACCATATGGAACCATATCATGGGATAGTTTTTGCACTTCTAGTCAGTTCTCCGTCAGTTGAATGTTGGATTCCATATATACACATATTTCGTTGCTCTCTTTTATTATGTTTTTAATAATGTGATTTGTAAAAATGATATTTATCCAAAGAAACATGGAAAAGTTGTAATATTAAAGAGCACATTTCAATGACTTTTAAAAGTCCTGCAACAGCTGTTGGTATGGGAAAATCATACATTTCGAGGATAGGCTTTTAGGTCAAGCCCCACAATGTAAGAGGATCAGTTATAACTTTAAAAGGCAAAGAAAAGTGTGGTTAAACCCCAAAACTAATGACATCATCTGACAAAATGTAGCAGCAGAATAGTGTAATTAATCATCAGAAAGCAAGCATAGACCTTGAGAGTGACCTGACCACTTGAAAAGCTGTTATTTATTCCTCTACAGTGTGGCAAAGGGGCTCCTTGAGGTTGGAAGAACATCAAGACTGTTAAAATGGGCCTGGGAGAGAGCAGAAGAGCTTGCTAATGATTACTGTGAAGTAAAAAACAAAACAAAACATTTGCCATGTACATGCCAATAAAAAGAATGTACTCCAGAAGATTGGAAAGGATAATTTTAGCTAATGAAATTCTCTTTTTCATTAAAGATTATACCACAAAACTATTTTCAGAAGAAATCTAGGTAAGACTATAAGATCTAAGCATCATCACCAGAACACAAAACATAGTTTTCACTTCCTATCCTCACAGATGTTTTTATTTCCAGTGGGCTTAAAAGTCTTGTCTCCATTGAGAGGATGGAGAGTGACAAATTTTGATAAATATTTTGATATATCAAGAAGCAGATTTATTCCAGGATTATAGAAACCCCCAAATGGAGATAGAATATTTTAGCATAATACCACACCATACCATATATCACCAAAGCTGAGCTATTTGTCCAAGACATAGAGATAAACATGTTTCAAAGACCCACAAATTCATATTATTTAAACCTAAATGTTTGTGGGCTATAATCAAGCCTGCACTTTAGAAAAATGAACTGTTGATCAAAGTTATACTTTATATTCACTGGCATAAAAGGGTGGTTTTATGATGAAGAATTAAAGAATGTGTGTCAAAATCTATAAACTCAATGCCAACTCATGTAAAACAAGTGCATGTAATGAAAGGACATGCTGTATATTCCAAGTTTTTATTTTTTAAGATATAAAAAGTTTTAAGGTTTATTTTTTGTGGAGAATATTATTTCCACATTCATTTGACATTAATGTAGTTATTTTGTAAATGTGTAGAGTTTTGGTAATATGTAAATGTGAAAATATGTAAAATTCTAATTGATCACAAACTTCTTGGGTATTGGAACTTTATTTTCACTTGTATGTTCTCAGCAATTAACATAATACTCTACATAGCTTCTGTTTACTAAATGTGCATTGTATTGAATCAGATTTGGCCTTTCTATATGTATGTATGGAAGATGAAATTATTTTAGAGAGTACACCAAGGAATATGGCACCTAACAAGTTATGTATTTTGATTGAGGCTTCATACCTTGGTATAGACTTCCCCTCATTATGTATGTGTGTGTGTGTGTGTGTGTGTGTGTGTGTGTGTGTATATTATATATATGTATATGTATATGTATATATGTGTGTATATCTACATATGTTGTGTATACACAATAAATAAGAAAAAATTAAGAAAAACTAAACCCACAGGAGTTAGAAAGAAATATGAAAGGTCTTATATAGAAGACAGTATTTGAGTTCCTTCTTGAAAGGAGAAAAATGCTTTTGTTTTGTTTTGTTTTTTAGGAAGAGGTAAGGAGGGTGACAGATTTTAGGCAGATAGTATAAAAGAAAGGAGACAGAAGATGGCATGTCACGTTTGAGAGAGAGAAAGCCAGTTTGGCTGGACCACAGGTTCAGTAAAGGGAAAAATGAAGTTGGAAGGATAGGTTGGCATCAGCTTATAAATGGGTTTAAAAGCCAAATAGAGACATTTATATTTTATCTATATTTTTTATTATATATGCACACATATGTGCAAGCACACACAGTTATTTATTTTTCAGAGGCAATAGAGAGCCACTGAAATTTACTGAATAGGGAAGTGGCATGGCCAGGTGTGTGGAGGATGGATTGTATTGGGGAGACTTGAGGTGGGCACAACAAAGAAGACATTATTGCAATAGTTTGGGAAGACTGTTGAGGGCATGAAATAAGACAGTGATAGTGTGAGTAGAAAGAAACTGTCAGATGTAACAGATATTGTGGAGGTAGAAATGGCAAAATTTGGCAACTGATTAGTCGTGTGGGGAAAGAGTAAGGCGAAAGGATAATACCAAAGTTACAAACCCAGGAGACTTGAAAAGTGATGGTATTCTTGGAAGAAATAGGGCCATTTTAGAAGGGTGGATTGGGAGGGGAAGATTATAAAGAGAGAGTATTGAGTACAAAGAGGAGGTACCTTGAAGGTATACACATGGATAGGGGGAATGCTATGGAAGGAGGAGAAGGAGAAGAAGAAAAAGAAGAGGGAGGAGGAGAAGAAGGAGAGTGCGATGAAAATCAAGCAAGATAGAACATCCAAAAGGAAGGTAGTCAATAATATCAAGTGCAACAGAGAAGGCCAGAAGGAGAAAAATTGTTAGATACAGTAATTAGGAAATTGGGCTCAACTCTGAAGAGAGCATGGTGAGTTGAATAATGTGATCAAAAGATAGGTTGAAATGGGTTGAAGAATGAAAGAGGGGAGGAAGTAGAGGCAAGAAATGTGAATAGCTTTTTTTCTTAGAGCTTAGATGGGAAAGGTAAGAAAAATATAAGATGACAGCTAAGGAGATGAAATATTGGAAGGCAGTAGGGAAGGAACCAGTAGAAAGAGAAGATAGAAGTTTAAAGGAAGACTAATTGATATGGCAATATGCTGTAAAAAAAAAAGGGATGTGATCAGGGATGTATACAGAGGGCTTAACTTTGGCAAGGAGACAGTCCATTATCAGAACCTGGAGGAAAGGAGAAGAGAGGGGAAGATGAAGTCAAGGAGTTTTGAGATAAACCTAAGTGGGAAAGATTGATCTCACAGTTAATGTTCTCAATTTTCTCAGTAAGGTAAGAAGCAAATGCCTTAGGTGGGAGAGGAAGGAGAGTAATATGTGGGAGGTTTGAAGAGACAAGAAAACTTTTGGAATCAGCTTTGTCAGGAGTGGAATAGACAATCATTTAGGAATGAGTAAAGGGATTACTATGCTTTGGTAAGAGCCCATTTCAGGTTAGAGAACATAAATTTGGAATGTACTCAGTTAGTTAGGTTGCATGGCCTCCTCCAGCTCCTTTCATCATCATGGAGTAGAGCAGATTGTGAGATTAATCCAGAGTTGGGGTTTGGAAGGGAATAAATAGCAATAGTAGAAAAGTATGATTAATTCAGGAAAAGAGAAAATAATAGAGTATAGCTAATTGGGATGGAGAATGAAGAAAAGCTGTCTGATCAGGGTTAAATGCCTGAGAAAATAGAAAGAGGTGGGCAGATTAAAGGGCACCAATAAAGTAAAAAAAAATAGGTTTAGGAAGAGTAAAGCATAAATAGAGGTAGAATGAAATGAAATCACAGTCAGATAGACAATAGATCAGCATTTTTAGTCAAGGAATCACAACACCTATTGATAATTGTCAAACACAGGATTTGACTAGTCCTGTGAATGGCTAAGGTGAAGTGAAGGGAAAAAAAATCTTAAAATTTGAGAAGACTGAAAAAGTAGGAGATTAGAGTTTTTTGAGGCACTATCAACGTAAATGTTGAATTTCCCTAGGTACAGGAGTGAGGGAAAAGAGAAAACTGGGGAGTCAAGAATTGAACTCATTGAGAAAGGAGTTGAGAGTTGAGTTGACAAATGAATTGAGTTGACATTGAGAATATCTGGAGACTGCTAGACAACACCCACCATGATTTATGCTGGGTAAAAAGCATTAATAAACTTCAAAGGAGGAAAAGTTGCTGAATACTAGTGGCAGTAGAAAATTCTATAGGAGGCAGGGGGAGCATGCTGTATTCCAACCCCTATCTAAGAAAAATGTTACAGGGAGTTATGAGAGAATATACCACAGTAATGGAGTAGATGGGAACTGATAGATGAAACTAAGTATATTATCCCCTCATGAAGTTAATTTCTTGCCCTTTGAATGCCTATGAATGTCTATGGAAACCATCTACCCTCCATTTTCTAAAGAAATAACTAGGATTTTTCTAAGCCTAGGTGGTCAGAGCTCAAGAAAATTTTGTCTTTTCCAGTGCAATTTGACCATTTCTTGACTAGCTGGGCTTTTATTTCTCCTAAGACTAAATGACATTTGCCTTCAAATATTTGAAAATAGTCCTTCTATCTCACTTCTTTTGCAATGTGAGGAACACAGAAAGGATTCATTATAAATATTGACAGGCCTAGAGATTTTATAATATTCATTTAGACTTCAAAATTGTGGAATGGGCTAGATGATCTCAATTATTCATTTAACTGACATTGATTATGCATCTATTATATGTTAGACAGTATAGAGAGTTCATTTCTTGGTTCATCCCTCTGTTTGATCCTGTATGCACCTGGGTGAGGGAAGACTTTGGGGGGAAAGTAAATAGTGTGTTTTAAAATAAAGTTAGGTATTTATGTGTCGCTGTTTTGCCAGAAGCATTTTTTTAAATTATCCTTAGATCAGAGCCTTTTTTTTTTGTAAACAAGTGCCATTTATTTTAAGCTACAATTCTTTATAATATCTAGAACATCATATATAGCAAATACTCAATTGATATTTGGGAATTTGCTGATATTTTTGTTTCTTAGGTCTTTAAAGATACTTTGGGCTTCATTACAATATTATAAAATAAGACTTCAACAGGTGATCACTCCCTATGACTTACAATTTACTTCACAGATTCACAAAGCTAGAAGGGATTTCTGTGTCATTTAATTCATTTTATACCTAATAAATGTAATACATTATTGTGATTTCTCTTCTTCCACCAGCATACTGAATTTATTGGTGTTGTAAGAACTCAGTTTAAAATGATTCAGGGATGGGGAAATATACTTTTTAACATGAGAGCCAATCCACCATTGGACAAATCTTGTTAAGAAGTTTTCCTAATATCAAAAATGGAATCTGGCTCTCTCTCTGTAACATCATAAAATCATAGAATTTCCTGTTGGAAGGAATGTTAAAGGTCATCTATGTAGCTCCCTAATTTTACATGGGAAGGAACTGAAAGAAGGCAAGTGTCTTGGCAAACCATCTGGCTAATAAGTGGTACATCTAGAATTTGAAACCAAGTTTTCTAATGTCAAATCTAGAACTCACCAATTCTACTTCTGCCCTCTGGAGTTATCTTCTTCCACATAAGTTCAAACTCTTCAAAACAGCTATTATATTCCCTATAAATCTTTCTTTTACTGGGAAAAAATACACTTGGCTTCATCAATCAATTCTCATGTCTCATGTTCTCCAGTTCTCTCACCACCCAGATACCCTTCTCTATTTCTGAGTACATTCCAATTTGTCCATTCTTAGTTTCCTTTATTTTTCTTTTTGGTGGGGTAAACATACACAACCCAGTGTTACCTAGGTCTCTTTTGTTGCATCAAATTTGGTAACATGAAAAACACTTTACAAAACTTAAGAGTACTACATAAATGCACGCTTTTATTCTTCATTAGATTCAATTCCTCCTTCTAAGTTGGGGATGATTATGATAATCCATATCTATACAGAGCTTTAAGATTTGCAATAATAATTATGTTATCTCATTTGATCTTCACTATAATCCACTAAGTTAGATATCATTATTATTCTCATTTTATAGATGAGGATACTGAGGGTCAAAGAAGTTAAGTGACTTATTCAAGGTCATACAGCTAGTATCTGAGGTAGAATACAAACCAATATCTTCTTGATTTCACTGTCTACTAAGACAGAAGAGGCTGTGATTATAACTTACAATAGTAGCTATTAGGTATAATCCATAATAATGCTGCCATTTTCTTCTTAGGCTGAAATTTGCATTAGTCTGAACTATGAAGAGTCTAGATTAATATTTAATCAATTACCTTTATTAAAGGCCCAGTATGTAAGGAGTATTGATCAAAAAAAATATACTGGTTTAAATTCTGCTCAATAATTAAAGTTATTATAGGAAGTGTGAGTAGCCAAAGGACTATGTGAGAGAAATCATAGCACAATTACATGCAACATTATGGCAGAAGAGAGAAATCCAAAAGGAGTCAATATGCGTTTTTTTTTTTAATCTTGGATAAGTCAGTAGTAAGTAAACATAACCATCTGGGGTGAAAAGAAATGTAGGTGTTAGAGGAAACAGCCCAATAATACTTGGGTAATTATTATAGGAAATCTAATGGAAAAATGCAAACAAGTACCAAAAAATCAAGTATTCGAAAAACAATCTTTCATTTCTAACTTGAAAAGTAAAAGGAAATTTTAGAGATGGAAGTATCCTTTTCCAAATAATTAAATTATATATCTCTATTGACTATGGTTGGATTGATGCACTCTCCCTTCTTTGTTGAACATGTCCTATATACTCATCACATCTTGTCTTTCATTTATTCGTGTACATGTGTGATCTCCTGAACATATATAACATATCTTCATACAATTTATATTGTATGAATTCAGTTATATATACATACATGTATACATACATGTATATATACACATACACTTTTTAACACTATACATAATCAATACATAGGAAAGGCAGAATGGTGTAGTGGGGATAGAATAATATCCTCAAAATCAAGAAGACCTAGTTTAAAACCACTTTCTGGAGGGACTTAAACCTTGAATATATCTGTGGTTCAGGCAAATCCCTAACACTTTAAGCTACAGCTAAGATCACCTACATTGTAAAAAGAAGGATCTGAAGTGAAAAAAATAATGTATTCAGTTTGGGAAATGTTAACTAGAAGATATCAAAAGAATATCAGGTTCCAGAGGCAGATGGAGATGTAAGGCTGAAGATCAGGAAAGAGATTTTTCTTTCCATTCAATAATCAACAAAGCTGTATCCTGTGTGTGTGTGTGTGTGTGTGTGTGTGTGTGTGTGTGTGTGTGTATTCTGAGCTGTACATGAAACTTTCTATAACTTGATCATGTATTGGATAAAACCTCACAAAAATGCATAAAAGTATATCTATATCTATATCTATATATCTATATATCTATATATATAGATATATATATATATATATGTACAGTTGTCTCAGGCGCGATGGCTTCAAGGTTACTGCGGGAGCGCCGAGGCACTGGAAGTCCAGGCTTTGAAGGCCTGTGGCCCTGCTGGGGTGACCACTCGCTCCATGGTGACCTAATGGCTGCCAGGGATGATTTGGATCCATACAATGTCCTAACCCCAAAGGCAGCTACAGGGACTAAAGAGGAATCCAACCTGATCCCTTCCATTGTTGACAAGCGAATAGTGGGCTGTATCTGTGAAGAGGACAACAGTGCAGTCGTCTGGTTCTGGCTTCACAAAGGCGAGACACAGCGTTGCCCTGTGGAACTCATTACAAGCTGGTACCCCACCAGTTTAGCCACTGAGCCCCTGGACTGGTTTACTTGAGATGTGTTGTAATGTTTTCTTCTCTCCAATAGAAGACTAGCCATTTCCCTGGCTCGCCTATAAAAAAAAAGTATATATATATATATATATATATATATGCATGTATACACACATATACATATAAACATGTGCATGTTATTTATATTTGTGTTATACATACACACACACACATATCCTCTACTGATCACAATAAAATAAAATGATACATGGTTACAGAAAAAAATTAAAAATCGTTTTAGTCATTTCCCCAATGATAAGTCAGTTATAATATTAATAATAGCTCACATTTGTGCAGTTGTTAAAGTTTCCAAAGTCCTTAACTTATATTATCTCATTTGAACTTTGCAACAGCACTGTAAGGCAGGTGCCATTATTATCCATATTTTACATATTAAGAAATTGAAGCTGAGAGATGTTAAGTGAGTTGTCCAGGATCATCTAGGTAGCAAGTGTGCTTTTAAAAAAATTATTTTTAATTTATGGAACAAAATGACCATTTCCATAACATAGTATAATAAAATATATGATTGTAAATGAAACTGCACATCTATTATGTACAACTTGCTATTCCTTTTAAATACATAATAAAGTTATAGTGTAAATTTCTTCTTTCCTTTTTTTCCCTTTCCTCCTTCCCACCCTAAAGGAGGCTACCATTAGACACAAATAAGCATGTAATTCTATACATACTCTATTTATCAGTTCTTTCTCTGGATGCAGCTAGCATCTTCTTTCACATGTACTTTGTAGTTAATTTGCATATGTATAATAATCAAAATCATTTCTTTACTCAAAGTTGTTCTTAAAACAATAGTGTTGTTACTGTATACAATATTCTCTTGCTTCTATTCATTTTGCTCTTTGTTACTTCATTCAAGTTTATTCATGTTTTTCTAAGACCATCAAGCTCATCATTTTTATAGCACAGTAGTATTCTATCACAATCAAATAAGTTGTTCAGCCACTGCCAAACTGATGAGCATCCCCACAATTTCCACTTCTTTGCATTACAGAGAATTACTATAAATATTTTAGAACATCTAGATTCTTTTCCTTTTTCCTTAATCATCTTTGGAAATAGACCTTATAGTGGTATTACTGGGTCAAAGGCAGTTTAATAAGCCTTTGGGCATAATTTTGGATTGCTCTTCAAAATGGATGAATTCATTCACAACTCTACCAACAATGAAATAGTGTCCCATTTTTCCACATTCCCTCTAACATTTGTCACTTGCTCCTTCAATCATTTTAGTCAATCTGATTAATAAAAAATAAAATATCTCAAGATTGTTTTAATTTTCTGGGAACTGTCTATAATTTTTTCCCCTAATTTCCTGCTTTCCTTCTAATCTTGACTACATTCATTTTATTTGTCCAATTTTGAAAAATTTAATATAGTTGAAATTATCCATTTTACACCTAACTTTACTCTCCATCTCTTGTTTATTCACAAATTGTCTGCCTATCCGTAAGTCTGAAAAGTAATATATTCCAATATCTTCCAATTTCTTGTAATATCTCTCTTTATATCTAGGTCATGTATCCATTTTGACCTTATCTTGTTAAATAGTGTAAGATATTGGTCTATACTTGATTTCCCCCATACCATTTTCAGTTTTCCCAACAATTTTTAGCAAATTATGAATTCTTATCCCAAAATCTTAAGTCTTTATACTTGTCAAATACAGTTATTATATTTATTTCCTGCTGTAAATTGTATGTTTACTCTGTTCCATTGAGTTACCTTTCTATATCTTAGCCAGTACCAGATAGTATTGATCATTACTGCTTTATAATATAGTTTGAAATCTGGTACTGCTAAACTTCCTTCCTTTACATTTTTTTTCTTTAGTTCCTTTGATATTCTTGACTTTTTATTCTTCCAAATGAATTTTATTAATTCTTTTCTGTCAGTAAAATAATATTTTGATACTTTAATAGGGGTGGCATTGATTATATAAATTAGTTTAGGCAAAATTATCATTTTTGTATATTGGCTTTGCCTATCCATGAACAATTAATATTTTTTCTAATTATTTAAACCTGCTTTTATTTGTATAAAATGTTTCTTATAATTTTGTTCATACAGTTACTGTGTTTGTTTTGGCAGGTATACACCCAGGTATTATTTTTTACTGCCTAGAGTTATTTTTATCTATTCTCACATAGTTTTGTTTGTGATATATAGTAATGCTGATGATTTATGTGGATTTACTTTGTATTCCACTACTTGGCTATACTTTTTAATTTTTTCAAGTAACTTTTTAGTTAAAACTTTAGGATTTTCCAAGAATATCATCACATTGTCTGCAAAAAGAGATAGTTTTATTACAGATGGCCAATTCTGAATGGGATTTTTTTTTTTATTGTGTCCTACTCTTCATGACTGCATTTGGGGTTTTCTTGGCAGAGATACTGAAGTGGTTTGCCATTTCCTTCTCCAGCTTCTTTTACATATGAAGAAAATGAGACAAACAGGGTTAAGTGACCTGCTTAGAGTCACACCTGGTAAGTGTATGAGGTCAAATTTGAATTCAGAAAGATGAATCTTTCTTACTCCACCCAGCCCTCTATCCATTGTTCCAACTAGCTTCCCATATTAAAAATCAACTCTTGATTAAATAACTTACTCATAAAGAATTGGATTGTCAAAGAATAAAGCATAAAAACAATAAAGGATTTTATTAAAGATGATATCATCAATGAGACAAACTGAAATTTCAGGGATATAACCAAAGCAATATTTAAATGAAAATTTATATCTCTAAGCATTTGCATTAACAAAAAAGAAAGAAAGAACAAATCAATGAGCTAAGAATTCAACTAAAAATACTCAAAACCCAACCAATTTAAGAAGTCAAATTAAATATCAAAATATAAAACCTGTAAATCAAAGAAATTTAACAAAATTGAAACCAAACAAAATTTAAAAGTTGAATTAAGAAATAAAACAATTTTTAAAACAGCTAAACCATTAATTTTATCAAAAAGAAAGAAGAAAACCAAATTGTCAATATTAAAAATAAAAAGGAGAATGTACTGCAAATGAAGAAGAAATAAAGAACTTTGTTAGAATGTATTTTCCTTTACTATATGCCAATAAGCTTAAATGAATATAAAAAATATAAATTACCCCACTTTGGCAAATATTAATTTTTCTCTATTCTATTACAATATGAATGTTTGACATAAAAGAACAAGAGATAGAGAATTTAAGTGACTCTATTTCCAGTGAAAAATGGACAAGCCACAAATTAACTTTCAAAGGGAAAAATAAAGCCCAATATCAGAAGAATTCACAAGTGAGTTCTAACAAACATTCCCAAAACAGTTAATTCCAGTATTTCTTAAATTGTTGGTAAAAAATAGCAAAAGAAAGAATCCTGCCAAATCCTTTCTGATACACATATGGCCTTAATATATAAACTAGGAAGAGGCCAAGCAGAAAAAGAAAAGTATAGACCAATATCCCTAATAAACATTGATGCAGAAAATTTAAATAAATATTTGCAAAAAGACTAAAACAATATATCCCAGAGGTTATATACTTTGACCCAGTTGAATGTATACTGGAAATGCATGTTAGGTTTCTTATTGGGAAAACTTAATTAATTAAAATCTGAATTAATCCTATCAATAACAAGTCAACAAAAATCATGCCAATCAATATAGAAAGAGCTTTTGACAAATTACCATGCTCATTTCTGAAGGAAAAAAAAAACACTAGGAAACATAGGAATATATGAATATTTCCTAAAGTGATAGATAAATAACGTATGTCTAAAATCAAGAATCACCATCATGAATAATGAAGATTAAATATAATTACTTCCAATAAATTCTGGAGTGACACCAAGATTTATATTATCATCCCTTTTATTTGACAGAGTACTAGAAATGCTCACACTAGCAATAAGACAAGAAAAAGAAATTGAGGGAATACACATTCAAGAAACAAAATATTCACTTTTTGTAGATAATACAGTTTACTTAGGTAATCCTAGAGGATCAACTAAAAATTAAATGAAACATTTAACCAGCAAATTTTCAGGATAAAAAATAAATCCACACAAATCATCAATATTTCTATGGAATAAAATGTAGTAGGAAGAGATAGAATGAGAAAATCTATTCAAAATTACAACATAATGTATAAAATATATACAGCCTTAAACCACTATTATCAGAAATAAAGATATGTACATAGTTGGAAAAATATAAATTTCTCATAGGCAGGATGAAAAAATATGATAAAAATATCTATATATATATTTATATGTATGTGTGTGTGTTTACTTATTCAATACTATACTAATCAAACCACCAAAAGCTTCCTTTATAAAACCAGAAAAAATTATATCAAAGTACATATGGTGGCAAAAAAAAGTCAAGAATTCCAAGGGAAATATGAAAAGAAGTGGGAACAAAGGGGGCCACATCTCAAATCGTATTACAAAGCAATAATTCTCAAATTTTGTACTGATTAAAAAATTTTAAAATGGATCAGTGGACAGGTTAGCTACAACATTTACAGAAAGCAAATGTATCAAGTACTGTAGTAACTGGTAAACACAAAGACTTCAGTTACTTGGTGAAAGACTCATTATTTGACAAAAACTGATGAGGAAATTGGACAGCATATTGGAGAAAAATTAATATAGATCAATACCTTGTTCGTTACACTAAAATAAAATCCAAATGGATATGACATGTATGTGTGTGTATGTGTGTGTACAGCCACATCATAAACAAATTAGAGAAACATGAAAGAAAACAGCTCAGATTTATAGATAGGAGAAAAGCTCATGACTAAAAAAGGAAGATTAAAAAGAAGATAGATAAAATAGAAGATAAATCATAGAAGATAAAAAGATAATTTTGATTATATCAAATTAAAAGTTTTACATGAACAAATCCAATAAAGCTGAGATAAAGAGATACAATTAACAGGGAAGAAAACTTTGTAGTAACTTTCTCTGAGAAAAGTATCAATTCCAAGACATATTATACACTAATTCCAGTTTCTAAGAATGAGCCATTCCCAATTGAAGTATAAGGATATGGATAGACAATTATTTTCTTTTTTCATATTTGTTGTCTATTTTTAATATTCTTTTAAAAATTGAGCTACAATTTTCCCCCTTCTTTCTATTCCTCCCCACCTACTGAGAAAGCAAGCAATATATGTTATGCAAGTGAAATTATGCAATACATAGATCCATATAAGCTATTAAACAAAAAAGCAAGAAAAATAAAGTTTAAAAAAACTATACTTCAATTTACACTCAGAGCTCATCAATTCTTTCTCTTGAGGTGGACAGTATTTTTCATCATGAGTCCTTAGGACTTTTCTTGGATCACACAATATTGCCATTACTGTATATAATAAACTTCTGGTTCTACTCCCTTTACTTTGCATTAATTCATATAGGTCTTTCAATGTTTTTTTTTTCCCTAAAGCCATCACCCTTGTCATTTCCCATAGCTCAATAGTAATCCATCATAATCATATGCCACAACTTCTTCAGCCATTCCCCGTTGTAAGGGAAACTGAGGAGATCCTCCCCAGCCCCTCGCATGACTGCCTCCTGACCTGACATAAGGAATGTAATTTAAAGTTAGTATGTGTGACAGGGAGCACAAAGGGAATGGAACATCAAAGAATAAACAAATTATGTTACTTGGGCAGAACAACTCTTATCTCAAGAAATACATGTGTGTCCAAGGATCTGGCCTATGCTTGGACACATACATAAAATATAGGCATCTGGAGCTCTAGCCAAGCTCCCTCTTTGTTCTAAGGCTTTTTCCCCATGGTTTACATAGATATAAAAAGGGCCACTTGAGAAAGGGACCTTTGGAGGTCTTCGTTTCAGAGATGGGGATGCCCACCTCTGTAGGTTTTCTCAATCAGGACCTTGGTAGTGGTTTCTCTTCAAGTCTCCCCATTAGGGATGGAACTCACCTGATTTAGTGACTTATCTTCTTTCTTTGTCTATTTATATCCTTTCTTTGTTCTATGTTGATTGATTAAATCGTATGCATATGTACATTATTTTAGTTCCTACTTCTCTATTGCCTTAAGCATTATCAAATAAACTCAATTACTTGTTAAATTAGTATCCAGCTTGTCTTTGTACCTTAAGATCTAAACCTAAAGTAAGAGTACTGCGCAGTCCATAATCCCCTTTCCATTACACCCATCCTCTTAATTTCCTCTTCTTTGCCACCACAAAAAAGAGTTGCTATGAACATTTGTGTACATATAGGTCCTTTTCCTTTTTTTTCTTCAAAAATGTCTTTGTGATACATACTACTAGTTGTATTGCTAGGTGAAAGGGAATAAGCTAAATACACACACACACACACACACACACACACACATTCTTCCCTCTTTGAACCTATTCTGATGAGAGTGAGGATCAAGCATTGCCTACCACCCCTCCATCTTTCCCTCCACTATTAAAGCTCTTCCTTGTGCACTTCTTTTATGTGAGATCATTTACCCCATTCTGCCTCTCCCTTTCTCCTTCTCCTGCTGTATCCCTCTTTCTCACCTTCATTTTTTTTTGAGATCTTCTCTACATAATTGACTCACACCTGTACATTTTGTCTATGTAGGCTGCTTCTAACTGTCCTAATAATGATAAAGTTCTTAGGAACTATATGTATTATCTTTTCATATAGGAATGCAAATGGTTTAATTTTATTAATTCTCTTATGATTTCTCTTTTATGTTTACCTTTTTATGCTTCTCTTGAATCTTCTGTTTGAATGCCAAATTTTCTGTTCATCTAGGCTCTTTCCATTACAAATGCTTGAAAGTCCTTTATTTCATTAAGCTTCCTTGTTCCCCCTAAAGGATTATACTGAGTTTTCCTGGGGAGGTTATTCTTGGTGGTAATACTATCTACCTTGACTTTCAGAATATCATACCCAAAGCCCTCTGCTCCTTTACTGTGGAAACTACTAAATATTTTGTGTTCCTGAATGACTGCATGATATTTGAATTGTTTCTTTCTGCTTGCTTGCAATATTTTCTCCTTGACCTGGGAGCTCTGGAATTGGGCTATAATATTATTGGGAGTTTTCATTTTAGGATACTTTTCAGGAGGTGATCAGTGGATTCTTTCAATTTTTATTTTACCTACTAAATCAAAGATATTGAACCAGTTTTCCTTTATACATCCCCCCTTTTTTTTGTTTTAGACATTTGGGGTTAAGTGACTTGCCCAGGGACACACAGCCAGTAAGTGTCAAGTGTTTGGTCTGAGGTCAGATTTGAACTCAGGTCCTCCTGACTTCAGGGCCAGTGCTCTATTCACTGCGCCACCTAGCTGCCCCTATACATCCTTGAAATGTGATGTTTAGGCTCTTCTTTTTATCATGACTTTCAAATAGTCCAATAATTCTTTAATTATCTGTCCTTGATTTATTTCCTAGGTCAGTTTTTTTTCTGATAAGATATTTCAAATTTTCTTTTTTTATTTCTTTAGACTTTATTTTATTGTTTCTTTTGTTATATATGTCAAAATTTTTATTAATCCATTCTTTTGAATATTTTTAACATGTGTTTTTAAAACTTTGGGTTACAAATTTTCTCCCTTCTTCCCTCCCCACCCACCCTCATTGAAAATGTAAGCAACTCAATACAGGTTATAAATGTGTAGTCATGCAAAACACTTCCATAGTAGTCATGTTGTGAAAAACTAAGTATATTTCCCTTCATCTTATCCTACCCCCCATTTATTCTATTCTCTCTTTTGACCCTGTCCCTCCTCAGAAGTGCTTGCTTCTGATTATCCTCTCCCCCAATCTGCCCTCCCCTCTATCATCCCCCCTGCTCTCTTGTCCCCTTCCCCCCTTATTTTCCTGTAGGGTAAGATAGATTTCCATACTCAATTGTGTATGTTATTCCCTCCTTAAGCCAAATCCTATGAGAATAAGATTCACTCATTCCCTCTCACCTTCCCCCATTTCCCCTCCAGAAAGAAACCTTTTCTTGTCTGTTTCATGTGAGATAATTTACCCCATTCTACCCCTCCCTTTCTCCTTCTCCCAGTATAATCCTGTCTTACCCTTTAATTTTATTTTCCAGATATCACCTCTTCATCTTCAACTCACCCTGTGCCCTCTATCTATCTACATACATATAATTTTTTCCCTCCCATTACCCTAATACTAACAAAGGACTCATGAGTTACAAATATCATCTTTCCATGCAGGAATGTAAATAGTTCAACCTTAATAAGTTTCTTATGATTTCTCTTTCCTGTTTACCTCTTCACTTGAGTCTTGTATTTGAAAGCCAAATTTTCTATTCAACTCTGGTCTTTTCATCAAGAATGCTTGAAAGTCCTCTATTTCACTGAATGACCATTTTTTTATCCTGAAGGATTATACTTGGTTTTGCTGGGTAAAGATTCTTGGTTGTAATCCTATCTTCTTTACCCTCCTGAATATTATATTCCATGCCCTGCAGTCCCTTAATGTACAAGCTGCTAAATCTTGTGTTATCCTGATTGTGTTTCCACAATACTTGAATTGTTTCTTTCTGGCTGCTTGCAATATTTTCTCCTTGACCTGGAAACTCTGGAATTTGGGTACAATATTCCTAGGAGTTTTCCTTTGGGAATCTCTTTCAGGAAGTGATTGGTGGATTCTTTCCATTTCTATTTTGCCCTCTGATTCTAAAATAATAGGGCAGTTTTCCTTGATAATTTCTTGAAAGATGATGTCTAGGCTCTTTTTTTTTGATCATGGCTTTCAGATAGTCCAATAATTTTTAAATTCTCTCTCCTGGATCTATTTTCCAGGTCAGTTGTTTTTCCAATGAGATATTTCACATTCTCTTCTATTTCTGAATGTAGGAGCTTTGACTTTGTTGTCTTCTTCTTGTTGTATGTTTTGATCTTCTTTGTAACCAAAGTAAGATAATATAGGCTGACTTTTTTTTTGTGCTGCTTGCTCATGATCCCAGCCAACTACTTGAGTTATAAACTCTTTGTCAAGCCAGGGGTCTATTTCCAATATGGAGAATGTACTGTCCCAAGCTTCAGGGGTTTTGTGCAGCTCTTTTCAGAGATACTTCTAGGGACCTGTAAATTGTCAGTTCTTCCAAGGTGGTATGATAAGGGGCGAGGTGTTTACTTCTTTCCTGTCCTGTGCTCTGGTCTATGAGTAACCATAAGCACTTTCTTCTGTCTTGGAACTATGAGGAGGATTTCCTCTCTACCACCACTACAAGCTCTACCATGCCAGCACTCCACCTCACCCTGGAACCGCCATCCAGATCTGTGACCCAGATCCAAGCATGAGCAAAGCAAGAGAATCCTGCACCAGCAGAGAGATCCCTGCAATCCCCCTCTGTTCAGCCACTCAATTCCCCCTCAGTTTGTGGAGAAAGCTCAGGAGGTAGCCACCACCCTAGGGCAGTGCTCAGGGAATGGAGCTGGGACCCATGCTTCTTTCTCACCACAGACAGACTTTTCCCACTGACCTTCTAAGTTGTCTTTGGTGTTTGTGGGATGAGAAGTCTGGAAACTGCCACAGCTGCCCATGATCCAGTCCTCTGAGACCTGCTCCAGGTTTGCTGCAGCCTGTGAGCCCATGCCAAACTGGGCTCCTCTCCCAACCTTTCCAATCAACCATCCAGGTTGTCTTAGGCTGGAAATTTGTTTCACTTTGTCTTTTGTGGGCTGCTTCAGAATTTGTTTAGAGTCATTTTTTATAGGTATTTGGAGGGGTTTGAGGGAGAGCTCAAGCAGGTCACTGCTTTTATTCCACCATCTTGACTCAGCTATTTTATTGTTTCTTGATGTCCCATGCAGTCATTAGCTTCACTTACCCAGTTCTAATTTTTAAGGAATTATTTTCTTCAGTGAGCTTTTGTACTTATCTTTTCAATTTGGCCAATTCTACTTTTTAAAGAATTTTTTTCTTCAGGAAATTTTTGTGCTTCTTTTACCAGTAGATCAATTCTGTTTTCTTTTTTAATTGTTATTTTCTCCAGTATTTTTATGCCTCTTTTACCAAGTTTTTCATAATTTTCTTGTATGACTAATTATTTTCCCAATTTTTATTCTGCCACTCTTGTCTCTTTAACTCTTCCAAAAATTCTTATTTACCTTGTGTCCAATTAGCATTTACTTTGAAGGGTTTTTTTTTTCAGCCAAAGACAAGGTTTATTAGAACACTCGTCATATTGGGCAGACTCTTAAGGAGTATGAATGTTAGTGAACTATTGGCTAGATTTTAAGAATCTAAGCATCTTAATGGAGATAGGGTGGACCTTATATATAGGAAGACTGTGGGAGGGACTAGGAATGGCCAAGTAGTTTGGGACTGGAGGAGGAGTCTAAGGAGGATCTGGATGGGAGTGGCCAGTAAGCTGGGGTGAACAGAACTCTTAGGACCTGGACCATGTGGCCAAGGAAGAATGGAGCCTAGCTAGGATTAAAGGTGGGAAATGACTGGGGGCCATAGGGAGGTGTAACAGAATTAGGAGATTGGGTGTAGCCACAATGAAAGGCCAATTGATAGCCTCAGGAGAAAGTTAGAGATTTGGCCATGTGGGCAAGTCCAGGGTTTTTCCTTTTTGGGGTCTAGATCCCATCCTCATCATTCCCCCTCAAACAAATGGGACCCAAATTCTTTTAGTGTAAGGGGTGAAGGTCTCAGCTTCTGAAACTGCTTCCTGCTTGCAAGGAGCATAGAGCTGTCCCTGCCTTGAGGGGGTCCCAAAGAGGAGGTTGACTGGAACCAAGCACAGGCTTTATCCAGAGAACAATGGGGGGAAATTGACTGGTACCCGTGGTTTGCTACCAACTGTAGGTGAATGAGCTGTAGTCTGGAAGACATAAATCTGAGAGAAAAGACTACAGGGCCCAAATGACAGAATAAAACATCCTTAACTGATTGAATTCAGATAATTCAGTTTTCTAACCATGCTGTATGAAATTCAGCTCATAGCCAGACTTAGGAATAGCCAGGTGGGTAATGTTCTCTTTCAAAGGAACATAATGGAGAAACTGAGCCAGGAGGATCCCATCTTAGACTGAGGCTAAAATTGTCCTCTCAGCTTTTCCCAATGCTGACTTCCCACCAGTATCACATTCTGAGTAGCTTGTGGCATGTCTCAGATGCTGAATTATTGATTTATTGATGGATTATTATGACCCATTAGACAACTCAAAATAAAATCATGAGCTTTTTTTTTTACCTCAAACAGCAAATTTCACTAATCACAGTTTAGGAAAAACTTTCCCAGGATTTACATCTCAAATTTAAATTTGTCCTGGTGTAAAAAGTCAATCATTAGAGAGTATTCCTACATACTTGCAAATTCTCAGCAAGACAAAACCCAAACAAGCTTTTTGGCTAGTTTACACATTAAAATAATAACTAACAGTAGCCAAATTATTTTAGTGGTAACCAAATTATGAAAAATTGCTTGAGATAACTGATAGAAAAAGTTCACCAATTTGAAACTTGAAACAAATCTATTACCAATCAGGTGACTTCAGTTTTGTTAAATTCATTTCCAAATTACACAGAGAATCAACATCTCATTATTAACAGTTAAAACTACAACTTTAAAAACATGTACTTACTCAAGTTCAGAGGCTAGCTTTTTTACCTTGAGCAGGATGTGCTGAACCTGGGTGATGCTTCCAGGCAAAGGTTGCCCTAGCACCCAGGGACATTGCCAGAGGGGCCCACACTGTAGCTGCTGCCCCTCCCCTTTCCTTCCTTTCCCAGGTGGGGGAGGGTGAAATCAAAGGTGAGGGGTAAAGAGTGAAACTCTCTTCCCCTATGACAGGGATTAACAGATACCCTCTTGACTCAAGGGAAGGGAGTGGGAGAAAGGAGTGACCATGGTTGCAAGGAGGAGTTTCAAAACTCTTAAATGATCAATAACAAAACCTCCAGAATCTGCCAAGATATTTTTAGCTGTTCTGACTTTCCCCTGTAACTTCCATGAAGGAGGATTTGGGGATATAGAGGGTAGTAAGTAAGCCTCAAAGAACCAAAAAGCAACTTCAGTTTTCCCCAATTCCCTAGTGCCAAGGGTATTAAGAGAATTGGGCATACACTTCCCCATAGGGTGTCTGTCCTTGTCCTCTATGCTGCGGAATATATACCCAGGTCCATGGCCTCAAACCTACCCAGTGGACCACAAGCCTGAAAGTGTCAGGCCAAGTGCGAGACAGCCTCATAACTGTCTCCCAGAAAAGCACCTCCAAGCCTTGGTGCTTGGAGAGTGACCCCAACTGCAGAGCGAGAAAGGAGGTACAGGGGGAGGAAGGCTTACATACCTTCCAGTCTTGGCTGGAGAAGAACTTGAGGTTAGGCAGTTTCCCCATACAGGCCACCAAAATGAGGGGTTTAGGGGTGCTGGGACCCCAAAATCACAACACACTTGTCCTGCCCAAAATAATTCAATCCAAGCCTTCTTTCAGCCAAAGACAAGATTTATTAGAACATCTGTCATATTGGGCTGACTCTTAAGGGGTCTGAATGTTAGTAAGCTATTGGCTAGATTATAAGAATCTAAGCCCTTTGAAGGTTTTTTGGTAGATGTTTTCACACTGTTGTCTTCTAAGTTTGTGTCTTGGTCTTCCCTGCCATTGTAGTAGCTTTTTATGGTTAATTTTTTTCTTGTTGTTTGCTCATTTTTCCAGCCTATTTCTTAATTTTGACCTTTATGTTAAAGTTGGGTTCTGCTCACCTGGGGTTGGTCAGGTACTGTCCCAAGCTTTAGGTCTTTTTGTGTTACTGTTTTCAAAGCTAGTTCTGGAGTTTAAAAGTTTTAGATGTTTCCATGGTGGTTTGATCCAGGGAGAGATGTGGTCTCCTGTTCTCCTGGTCTATGCTCTGGTCTTTACCCAGAAAGGTCCCCTGATCTCCTATAGCTACAAGTGCTAATATTCCTCTCTGCCTTTGAACTGTGACAAGGCCCCCTGCTCCCTTGTGCTGCCAAACTTAAGCCATGCCTCATAAATGCTTATGGTCAATAAAGTTGCCAATCAGTGTCAGCTGCCGGCAAAGTGTCCCCTATTATCATTTTTGGTTTTTGTTTTTTTTGATTGGGGAATGGGGGTTAAGTGACTTGCCCAGGGTCACACAGCTAGTAAGTGTTACATGTCTGAGACTAGATTTGAACTGAGGTCCTCCTGAATCTATGGCCGGTGCTCTATCTGCTGTACCACCTAGCTGCCCCTCCTATTATAATTTTTTCAAGAAGCATATTTTTTCTGAACCCCCTTACCATCTCTGGGCTGAGAGCTCCTAAAGCTGCTGCTACAACTGCCTTAGCTACCTCTAAGGCCTGCCTCTTGTGCTGCTACCACATGTTCTTTGGGCCAGCCCACATCCTGGTGTCACAGATCTCTCTTGCTGACCTTTTAAGTTGTCTAAGGTGAGAAAAACATCTCACCGTGATCTTTTCTTGGCTCTGCCACTCCAAAACTCAATTTGAGGCATTATTTTAAAGTGTTTTGAACACAAGCATTGAGAGAGACTGATGGGGTTCCTGCCTCTAATCTACCATTTAGGATCTAATGTGGGAATTCTTTTCAAGTGAAGAAGCTGTAGCTATCTATAGCCACATGAGAAAAGAAAAAAAAGTTCCAAATCAGTATAAATTAGAGAAATGCAAATTAAAGCAATTCAAAAGATTCTACCTCATTCTCATAAGATTGGTAAAGATGACAAAAAAAAAGGAAAATGAAAATTTTAAAAGAGCTATGGGAAAATAAGCATATTTATATATTGTTAGTAAATCTATGAATTGGTACAACCATTCTGGAAAGCAATTAGATTTAAAATACAAAAAAGTTACTAAATAGTGCATCTTCTATCACCCAGCTATACCATGATTAGGTCTGTTTTCAAAAGAGAAAGAAGTAGTAAAAGGTTCTATTATATAAAAAAAATTCATGGCAACTTTGTGGTAATAGGAAAAAAAATGGGAAACTAAGAGGTGCCCATCAATTGAAAAATATCTGAGTAAATTGTGGTATATGAATGTGATTAAATAGTTACTGTGCCATAAGAAATGAGAAAATTGATGATTCCAAAGAACCATGAAAGGACTTATATGAACTGATGCAGATTTAAGAAAGCAGTACAAGAAACAGCATTTTGTATCAATATAATAAAAATTAACAATTTCAAAGATTTCAATAAACTGATAAAGAAAGAATGAAATGAGAATTAGAACAATTTATATAAATCAACAAGAGTGTAAAAATAACTTTGAAAGCTGTAAGAACTATGATCAATGGCATGATCATCCATAATTCTAGAGCAGTGATAGTGAAGCATGCCACTTACTTCCTGAGAGGTGATAGATTTCATCTGGGTAAAAGAAATCTATTTGTGTATAAAGTCAGTGAGAGAATTTTTTTTTTTGTTTTACTATGCATATTAGTTACAAGGGATTTGTTTATTTCTTTTCTGTTTTTTTCCTCCCTCCAGTACAGTGGAAGGAACTCTGACATGCCAAAAGAGATTTTTCTTCTTTAAAAAACAATAAAATACAGAGTTTTGGGGAGGAACGCTACAAGCATGGAATATTACATGCACTTTCATATAAGGTCATTGTATACTGTGAGTTTTACTTAATTGTTTATCTTTGTAAACAAGTAAAACTAATATTACAAGAAACTTCTCACAGAGTGGGGATAATCTGTAAATATGCATAAAAACAAAATATGGCAACAAAAAAATTTAAAGAGAGTTTAAGAGAAGACAAGAGAGGAAATGAGAGATTAAGCAAATGGATTCAGTTTTTTTATTTTTTTGGTGAAGTAAGAGATAAGTTTTTCAGCTGAGAGGGTGAGGAAGAGTACTCCCTGAAAACCTGAAAGAGGAGGAATGAAAATTTTTGGAAGAATTAGTGTGGTGAGTGGCATAGTGAATTAATTACGGAGGTGCAAAACGATTACCTTGCTGAGGTGAGGACCCAGCTGAGAAAGTGATATACTTTGCATTTTCTTATTTGCATAGGGGTTGAATCCCTATAACCTTCTCCAGTTAAAAAGTAAGCTTTTCAAAGTCAAGGAATGTTATTATTATTTTTTTTAATCTTTCTATCCCTAGTGTCTGGTTGACCAGCACTGAGGGAACAAGGTCCTTACCTAATGCCTATACAGTGAAATCATATGACCAATCTCTATCCCAATCCCTAGAATCTATTGAAGTGTTGTGCACATAGTAGTATTTTTTAAATGTTGGATTTAAATAAAAGCCAGAGCTTTACTCTGTCTCTTGACTCCATGTTTCCCACTGTATCAGACTGACTTCCATTGATCCTAAACTAAAATACATAGAATCCCCCTCTCTTCGTATGGTATCTAAAATAGAAAAAGCAACTGGACACTTGCTGATTTCTAGGGCTAATGTTTGCTACTGTTTATTTGGGGAAGCTAAGTGGAAAGAGTACCAGGCCTGGAGTCAGTAAGACTTATAACCCTCTTTCCCTTAGTTTCCTCTTCTAGAACATGAGCTGGGAAAGGAAATGGTAATCCCCTTCATCATCTCTGCCAAGAAAACCCCACGTGGGTCATAGAGTCAGACATGACTGAAAACAACTGAACAGCAACAACAACAAAATGTTTATTTAGTTGTTTCTCTGAAGCAAAAGTTTTCAGGCAAATCTTTCAAAATATCACTGCCACTGTTACTTACCTAGAAAATGGGAAGACTTGCACTGACCCTTTCTCTATGAGGAATAAAACATTCATAGAATTAATGTTATCTGATGAAACTTATCAAAGGAAAAGTGTAACTATTGTTTTCATTCATATGCATGGCCAGGATCACTACATTGAAGTATATTGAAGTCTAAATATGCATAGACAAAGATGAAGGGCAAACTATCTAAATTGCTCTAGATGAAGTATCTGCTTCAACTTGTAAAAGCTGTAAACTTGTAAAATGCTTCCATTCTCTTCCCTTCCTGACTATAATAGAACTGCTAGCTGAAGATAGTCCTGTGCTCCCCAATATCCTTCACCTGTGTACCTCCTCCACATTAAACCTCCTTTGTCCTAACCTTGAATCAAAGAAGAATCTAATTTTTTTCTACTTAAACATGTTTCCCTTATTTCTGAATTTTATTTTTCAATGAAATTAAAGCAGCCAGTGCCCCATTTTGAAGCTTAAATCTGCATTTCATTGCAGCATTGAGGTGACAGCTTGTCACCTGGCATCATCTTCACAGGGAAACTGGTTTAAATAAGACAACTCAAGAAGCTGCATGAGATAACTGCTGAAAGGGTGCTGGTCAGAATTCTAGGCAATTTCCTTTGGTGGTATGCTGCATGTCAGTCACTTTATAGAAAGCAGGATTAGGAAACGGGAAATAGAAGCAGAGCAAATAAAAAAAGAATGAGAAAATGAATGTCTAGAGGTTGGAAAAACTGAGAAGACTGACTTGAAAATGAGAGTCCACTTTAAAATAATGAAAAAAATAACTTGATGATTAGAGGAAAGAGAGAAAGAAATAGAAAAATTTAGGTTAAATAGAAAAAAATTAAAGATAATATAAAATGTAACAGGGAAAATAGAAAATGTTTGAAGTGAGATATGGGTAATTAGTATGCACTCCATTTTCTCTGCTTTATTGGCAGCTGAAAAATATTAACTATTTTTTTATTGATCCACAGGGAATAATCAACCCAAGAAATAGCAAAACATGCAAAAAAGACTTAGCTGAATTCAAATGATCATGATTTCATCAGACTTCAGTATTATGGGCTGTCAGAAGCATTGTTATAGAAGGGTCAATAGACAAGAATTCTAGGAAACTGGTTTCTAGTTCATCTTTGCCGACAACTACCTTATGACCTTAGAAAAACAAAACAAAAAACAAAAGACAAAGCAATCTTCATCTTTCTGAGCCTCAGTTTCTCAACTGTAAAATGAGAAGGTTGGACTAAGTGATCACTGAGGACCTTTCCCAGACTTCTTGATTACTAGAAGCATTGTATATTCATCATATAATGAAGTCGAATATATGTTTACATTGCATTTTTGATGTATATGTAAAAGAAAACTGAAATGCTTGGCTAAAATTATGTATGCAAGTATATTTGATTGAAGGTTAAATGCTTGGCTAAATCATGTATATAAGTATATTTGATTGAAGGTTGTAGACTTATAAACTATTAAATTTTTTATTGACAAAATATATATAAAATATGTTTCAGAAATGATCACCAAGACGAAGAAAGGGCGCGTGCTTGTGGTTGCAATCTTCTTACTGCTGAGCCATGCTCCTTGGCCTCTGGATGCTAACTCTGAAGACGAGGAAGAACAAGGAGACGTTTTAGGTAAAATTTTGCCTATTTTAAGTTATTTAATTTTTTTTCTTATCAAGTTCTAACCAAATATTTACTTTTATTTAGTGCCTTCCAATCCACTGCAGTAGCAATCATATTCTAGTTAATTTTACTCATATACAAGGTATAAAGAAAATGACTTTGTCCCAATGATCTACTGCAATGAAGAAATTTCCTTTATGGGATTTACCAATAAGCCAGGAGCAATCCAGGGGAATTCAAATAAAGATTGCTTTAGTCTGAGTCTGTGGAAATCTAACAGCCCTGTATTGGTCCTGTCATGACCTTCCATTAGGGCAGCTAGGTAGTGCAGTAGATAAGAGGACCTGGAGTCAGGAAGATGAGTCTTCCTGAGTTCAAATCTGACCTCAGACACTTACCAGCTGTGTGACCTGAGCAAATCACTTAACCTTGTTTGCTTCGGTTCATCATCTATAAAATGAGCTGGAGAAGGGAATGGCAAACTACTCTAGTATCATTGCCAAGAAAACCCCAAATACGGTTATAAAAGTTGGACACAGCTGAATGACTGAACATAGTACGGACAATAGAATGTGATAGTCTTAATAAGAGACAACATAGTAGAGTATTGGGCTTGGAGACTAGATGACTTCAGTAAGGTTCACATCCTATCTAGTCCTACAATCCTGAGCAAATCATGGGATCTCTAAGTACTTCTGAGTAATTTAATCTCTATGTGCCTCAGGGAATTTTCTAGGACATATCTACTAATTAGTTATCTATAGAACCCTAGTGATAAGTCATTGATATTTACATGACTCTCCTCACTGGGGAAGAGAATGATTATCTGGACCTCTATGCCTGGACTGGGTTATCCAGAGCTTGTGAAGCAGAGTTTCTCTTTTTTCTTCTGGGTTCTGACTTCCTTTGCTTCTTCCAAGAGTCTTTCTCTTCTTTTAGGGCCCTTTCTCTGAGAAGAGCTTGTTACTACCTCATGTGCCCTGTCTTGCAGCAGAAGTCAGAAGCAAATCAGAAGCTTTCTTCTCCCAAACTCTCCTTTAGGTAGGCCCAAAGTTGAGAACTAATTCTTTCCACTAATGAGGAGAATTATTCAAATTCCATAGTTTGCACCCAGAGTTAAGTATATGCATACAGAAGGCAAGGGAGAAGTAGAGATAGTAATGATGAGAAGGAAATGTGACAGGCTTTGTGCAAAGAGCAGGGAATTTTGAGCGAAAGGACCTAATTTCAAATCTCAGTCTTTCATTCTGCTGTGTGACTTTGGAGCAAGTCACTAAAGCTTCAGATTCCCCTCAGTAATATGAAAGAATTTCCCTAAATGATCTCTAATGTTCTAACTCTAGATTCTATATTGATCAAAGAGTATGTTTTAACTTTAGGATATAAATTAGTCAGCAAGACACTGTGCTAGACACTAGGAATATGAAGAAAAATGAAACAACCATAGACAAGGAGTGGTGACTGACAAAAGATAAAGGCTGATAAGGTTAACCAAGTGTACCTGTATTTATTTCTATTTTAAAAAAGAAATTTGTACCAAACATATTCTCTATCACCTTACTTTAAGCCACTTTACTACTTTTTTATAAATAGATTTTTCGGGGGGGGCAATAAAAAGGAGTAGAAACCTCAGGGTTAATCTGTTGAGTATAGTTAAACTTGTCCATGGTTTATAATCCTCTGGTAAAACCACATGCTTGTGGTACTATACTACCACCTCGTGGCTATACACCAAAATAGCAGGTCCAAATAACAATATTAATGTGGCAAAAATTAATTTGGATGTCACAAACCTTATAAAAAGAAAAAAAAAGGAAATCAAACAATTACCACTAAATATCACTCAGCATTTTCTTTTGAACTTCTCTAATGAGATTATGTATTATTGTATATTTTAGTAATCTGTATATGTTATCATATTTACTTCCTAAAGTGAAAGTTATATACAGGCAAAAAATGTTTCTTCTACAAATCCATACCTTGACCTCTAGGACCTAGCTCAATGTTTTACACCCAACTTGTTCTAAGGCACTAGCACAATGCCTTGAATAGTATAGGGGCTGGGATCAGCTAGATGGCTCAGTGGATAGAGCAGCTGCCCTGGAGTCAGGAAGACCCGAGTTTAAATCCAGCATTAGACACTTGACACTTACTAGCGGTGTGACCCTGGGCAAGTCACCTAACCCCATTGACTAGCAGGGGCAGGGCGGGGAGAAGTATAGGGGCTTAATAGATATCTTTTTAAATTTTTATTCAAATGCCAAAGATAAAAACCTATTGTTTAACACTGAAAAATACATATATACATAATTGATTTGTAAACATTTTTCTGTTAAAATGTTTGACAAAATTTAGGATAAAAAAGTTACAGTATTAGGTAGCAGAAAAGGGAAAGGAAGGGAGAGTCAGCTGGCATATGGTATAGGAAAAAAAATCTTTATATAATACGTTAGGTTGGTCTTGTTGAATCTACAAAGAACCTTGGGAGCATTTTCGGTTTTTGCTTTGTTTTTGTTTTTGTTTTTTGTAGGCAAAAACCATATAATTCATATATACCTAAGAATATGAGGAACCTTATGAGTTGATATTGCCATGTATATATATATATATAGATAGATAGATTGAGACACTTTTGTAGATATAATTATTTTATTCAAAAATCTTTGTAGTATAAAATTATTAGAAAATAATACATTCAGAGATAGAGTGGACTAGAAAAGTCGTAACGTCTAAACTCTTCATTTCACAAAGAAAGGAACTGAGACCAATAGAGTTTGAAAGACTTGCTTAAGTTTCCACCATATAAGGCAGAGTCCTCTAGTTCTAGGTCTGGAGAAAACATTGCAATATGCTACATTTCCTATCTGAGTCTCAGAAAGGACTATGCTAATAGTCTTCCACAAACACTGATTATGGATACAAATTTCTATTTGCTGGATTTTTGTCTTGGACTTTAAATTGAGTCTTATTATTCTATAATCCTTCTCTTTAAATAGCTGTTAAATCATAAATGGAGTGTGCAAATCTTTGGCCTGTAAAGCTTCCAGGCATGTGTGGATAGGAAGTATTCATTTAAACTGCAGCAAATGAAAGGGGAAAGTAGCTCTGTGTCAATTGCCAGCTGCTTTGCCATATTGACAATATTTATCTAAACAATATAGTTACAAGAACCATCTAAAAGCTCCGGGGCACTTACTTTATTTACTCACTTCAGAAAGATATACAACTTCAAAAAAATAATAATATAAAACCCAAGGAAACTTTAGGAAAATAAGTTTACATTTATTTTGAAGTAACTTTACAGCTAAGAGGACCTTTTTTTTTTTTGCCTATTCCAGAGAATGTTTTAATAGTGACAGGGTCATCCCTCTTGCTAAAATGATTGTATTTTCTATAATTAGTGTCAATGTGTGTTTCCTATACAGGTACACGTGTTCACATGGGTCTATCTATGCATGGTTCAGAGGAAGGCTCGAATAGATATCGCTAGAGTCTCATCCACCTACCCTGTTCCAAGGGAGACTTTGATTCCTATCCACTCCCCTTCTCCCACCAATATTGTTAGTCCAGAGGAAATAAATTTTAGATTCAAGCTACTCTCCTGAATGCTATCCCTTAACATGGAAGGAGTGTCCCACGATAGAGATCCAAAGTATTGACTCCCATTCCATGCCAGTTGCACGAAAACTATCACACATTGTAAATAGCATATGCACCCACTTATCCAAACTGATAACAAAGATAAATCAGAGAAGTTATAAATGTTAAGCTGTACCAGATAATACACAAAATAAATAAGGTTTCCCACTTGACTCAAGATATCTCAACTCTACCAAAACAGTGAGGAAGAGTGTGCCAGATTTCACCCAAGGAGAAATTACCTGAAATCTCTAGCAATGTAAGCTAGGGATGAGGATATGATTGGAGTGCCATATCCTCTACATGTAAGCTTCTTCCTAAAGTCTTTCACTCCCTTCAAGTACCTGCCCTAAAGTGATACTGGAACTATATACTTCCTCTCTGGAAGCTATAAACTAGAAGAAACAAGACTCCTCTTTTTCCAAGCTTATGCCAACTCCACCCTTCACTCAGGCACAGAGCACTGAGTAATTCTCTGTCAATTAGAGTCCTATGCAAATAGTTTTGAGCCTCAGGTTACACTGGAAACAGTGTAGTTATTCAGAAAACAAATATATAATTTTATACCTGAAACAAATGTCTATTTTCTAAAGCTAAAGGAATTATTTATTTTAAAATCAAACTCTTCCAGTTTCATGGTATCCTTTAACAATACAAATTAGTTTCTTTTTTCTGAATTCTCTTGGACTTTACAAGGCATTGAATTGTTTGGTTACTTTTTACTTATTCTTCTAAATATTTGTCCCCAAAATTCAAAATAAGATTGGATAATCACAAAAATAATGAAGAAAGGAAGGAAGATTATTTTAATGATGAGAAAATTTTAAAAAAATCTGAAATTGGATGATGATGAGTAATAGAAAAATTATGCAGAATTAGCTATTGAATAGATATATGGTGCCCAGATATGGGGTGGTCAACTTATAATCAAACATTTCTACCTGTCTTTAACCAATGTTACTGATGCTTATTAAAAATTATTTAAACTTGCATATTGTTTTAAGAGACTCCTACTATCATCAGCTTAGACTGAAACCATACATAAGTAGAAAAACTATTCAGCTTTGACCATAAGTATTCATTGCTTAGCTTCCAGCCATGTTGGAAATGAGTTGTCTAATTTACAGAATCATTTAAATGTCCTTTTGAAAAGAGCACATCAGAGATGATGATAATAATAATTGATACATACACATAATTTTAAAGTTTCAAAATGTTTTACATCTACTATCTCATTTTATACACATGGAAAACCTGGGAGGTGGGTACTATAGGTATTATTATAATTTTACAGGTGAGGAAATAGGTCATAGAAGTTAAGTGATACCCATTGTCACATAGCTGGCAAGTATCAGAGGCAGGTCTTGAATCCAAGATCTGACTCCAAGACCTCTGTGCACTCTTTCACACCTTGCTATTTCTATGATTTTAGTGAAATGTTTTAAATATCTTATGCAACTATCATAAATATTGTGGAAATAATGTAGCTCAGAAGTTATTTTCCCTCCATTTTATGAGAGATTCAATTTGGTAGAATGATGTCACAAAATTTGGAAAAGAATCAGGCAACTAAAGAGAATGCATTGGAATTCTACAGGAAGGAACAGTCTGACCAATTTTTGAAGAATATGAGGAATGCAAACTAATGGTTTATAAAACCCATATTTATGATTATTGTAAGTCAAATTTTCTCCTTGTCTTTCTATTCTCATAATAATGTTTGACATCTAAAATAGAGAAATATCAAATACAGTATAATGGACCATCTGTACTAGGTATCTGTTGTTTTCATGTAAAGGAATGATACTTAATATAATAAAAGTCATACTCACATGTCTAGGGTTCCAAAACAAAGATGGATCAATCATCTTTCCACTGGTAGACCTCTCCAATTCATAAGTAACCCCTACTATCAACTCCTGTTGCTCCAGGGATACCGTATTTTGGCCTTTCCAGACCTTTAAACATTTCAGAACTCACAAGGCATTCTTGGATACATCTGCCATGTGGTATTGACCTGAGCTCATTAAAGAATAAACAAGTACTGCAAAGTCATCCAGAGCCACCAGCCCAAATGACTGAGGGGTTACTATGATCCAAGGTAAAGAAGGACTGACTTTCTCTACCTCTTACTGGCATCATATCATGCTACCTGTGGCCCCATTCAGGAGCTATCTCTCTCCTCTTAAAAAAATTCACTGAGTTATTAATTCTGGTTCAACAGCCAATTAGGAGGGCTCTTCCCTATTTCCCCTGGCTATAAGTAAGCTTCCGAAGCTCCCACATGTATGGCTACCATATATATTGGACTCTATCATCTACAATAAATTCCACATCATTTTTCTATAACTAATTCTGATCAACTTTCAGATATCCTTTGCTATTTTTCATCATTCTTTAAATCTTTATCAGTAGGACACAGTGCTTAAACTTCCCCCCACACTAGTCCTAGCTCTTTTCTTTGAAGAAGTTGAGAATATCTATCAAACATTCAGAGAAATTGAAAGATCACCTCAGGTCAGATCCATATTAAATCACAAATCCTACTCTGTTACTTAAAAAAAGTCTTGTTTAAAAGTAAATTTTGTGTGGGCATTTTAATATTTTTAAACTTCTATTCATAGCCTTTTGTACCCAGTCAAAACAAATGACTATATAATAGAATAAATGGCAACTATGTCTTGTTTGGTATTATTAATGTAATGAGTTTTTATTTTATAGAAAAATGTTGCCCTCCAGAGGGCAATTTGATCTTTCATTTCATAATGTTTCATAATTCTGGTTTCTAGCTAATTCTAAAATATCATTCAACTAATCACATCTTCATCTGTGCAATGATTTTAGGAGAAAGTTGTTGTTATAAATTGGAAGTAAAAGATTGCAATTTTCAGTGACTAGAATTCTTTCCTTCCTGATTGATACAAATATAATACAGGATGATTTTCCTAATACCTTATTAATGAAAATATTTTCAATTATCAGTTCAAATCATCAATTATTTATTAATTCCCCCCACAGCCACTTCTCATGACATGCTTATCTGTTTTAGCGATAATATATCATTGCACAGGATGCTCTCAGAAAAACCTGGAATAACTTAGATGAACTGTTGCAAAGTGAAATGAGCAAAACCAGGAGACCATTTTATGCAGTAATAGTGATATTTTATGATGATCAATTATGAATGATTTAGATATTTTCAGCAACACAATGATCCAAGACAATTCTGAAGGACTTATAATGAAAAATTCTATCCATATCCAGAGAAAGAAATGATGGAGTCTGAATACAGATAAAAGCATTCTTTTCCTTTTTCAAATCTGTTTTCTTTCACAACATGACTAACATGGACATATATTTTGTATGACAGCTCATGTATAACTTATGTCAAATTGCTTGTCTTCTCAATAACAGAGGAAGGGAGAGAGCAAGATTTTAGGACTCAAAAAAAATTTAAATGAATGTTAAAATTGCTTTTACATGTAATTGGGGAAAATAAATATTAAATGTTAATAATATTTTATTTTTTGAATTATATGGAAAGATAATTTTCAACATTCCTTCTTTGAAAGATTTTGAGTTCCATATTTTTCTCCTTCCTTCTGCCCTCCCCAATATGGCAAGCAATCTGATATAGGTTACACACGTACAATCATGTAAAACATATTTCCACATTAGTCATGTTGTGAAAGAAGAAACAGAACAAAAGGAAAAAAAAGACACACAAAAAATGAAAATAGTATGCTTCAATTTGCATTCAGACTCTGTCAGTTTTTTCTCTGGATTTGGATAGCATTTTCCATCATGGGTCTTTTGGAATTGCCTCAGATCATTGTATTGCTGAGAAAAACTAAGTCAGTCATAGTTGATCATCACAAAATGTTACTGTGTACAATGTTCTCCTGGTTCTCCTCACTTTGTTCTTGCTATGTTTTCTTAAAAAGTGACTCAAAGCCTACTGCCTTCTGAAAGGCTTCTCTCTTCTCCAGCCCCCACTTCCACCTTAGTCATGACCTTCCGCTTTAGACTTTTGTTATTTATTGAGTAATACTTGGGTATGACAGATATCTGGGATAATGTCTTCCTACTAGATTGTAAGCCCAGTGAGGGCAGGGGATAGTGTCTTACTGAGAAATGCAAATTGGGAATTCTACTTGATCAATATCATCAGGCTTGATTTTTAGCTGAGGCCTGCTATGAATTAATAAGCTTAGGTAAATTAGCTTGTATTAGTAATTTGTTAGCATTTGACTTCCCCAATCTGGTAAGCCTAAGTGGATTCTTTTGTAAGATTCCCCTTTTCAGTGTGAGTTAAAGTTCCCCTTTTTATATGAGTTAATTCCTCCTTTGGACTCATGGAAAATCACCAACTTTCCACATGATGCTAAACTCCAATACTGGTGTTGTGACTAACCAGCTGAACAACAAGCTTTTGAAGTGCCCAATCAATCAGAGAAAAGAGGTGTTCCATACTAACAGATTGTCCAACTTTCACATTCCTGATTCCCAGAAATAGGTTCTATGTTACTAACCTCTTTCCAGTCACACAGCCCCTATTCTTGTCCTTGTTCAAGATGCTAAGATGCCTTAGCCGACCTTGTGGCAAATGGATACAACTTGTGATTAGCACCCTCTGTCCCAACCATCCAGGCATCAGTAACACCTATGTTACCCAAGTTTTATCATATGCCTCAATTCCTCTTTGTGGACTATAAGAAAGCTCTGTGAAGTCTCCCTGGAGGTCCTTTGTTACCAAAGAGCCTCAGACCCCATTTATTGGCAATTACCAGCCTTGCTAATAAGCAGCTAGGTGGCATCATATGCACAGAGTGCTGCGCCTGGAGTCTAAGGAAGACCTTAGTTCAAAATTGGCCTCAGATGCCTAGCAGCTGTGTGACCCTGGGCAAGTCACCTTACCCTACCTATCTCAGTTTCCTCATCTATAAAATGAGCTGGAAAAGGAAATGGAAAACTATTCCAGTATTTTTGCCAAGAAAACCCCAATGAAGTCACAAAGAGTTGGGCATAACTGAACAACAATCTCGCTAATAAATGGAATGTGCTTGGTTTCTTTTTACTACAGATTTCAATTGCCACAATGTCTGAGCTTAGGACCTGCCACAGTGCATAGCAGAGAGTTCTATAGCCAAGAGGGGCTGTTGATTTATAGAATAGAGTCTGTTGACAGGACCTACTCTAAGAAGATACCTCCATTGTTCTGTATTCTAGAGACAGGAGTTAAGGGTGAAGGGAAGGATTAGAGGCCACTGGCTTTTAGGTCAAATGAGATAATTACATATTAAATTTTTAAAAATAACACAAATATAAAGTTTACAAAAGTCACTACAAGTTAATGGGAAAATGTTGCCAAACAAAATTTCATGCTGTTATTTTATTTTCTCCCTTCATTCCTTCTTCTAGAGATGTATTTACCACCACCAAAACTTCTACGTTCAAGTTGTGCCTACAAAGCTGATGAAGGACCATGTAAAGCCATGCTCAAGAGGTTTTTCTACAATATTTACACTCAACACTGTGAAGAATTTGTATATGGAGGATGTGAAGGCAATGAAAACCGATTTGAAAGTCTGGAAGACTGCCAGAAACAGTGTTTAGCAGGTGAGTTCCTTGAAAAATCTATCATTGGCTAACAGGATCATAGATTTATGGGCAAAAGGGAATGTAGAAATAGTGAGACCAACCTATTCATTTTATAGATAATTCCTGATACTCTAAGAATCTTTATAATAATTCAGGTTAACTTCCAATCATGTACTTTTTCTATAGCTGCCCATGAAAGGGGAAAAGCAAATAGGCATTAATATAACATTTTTATTACTGATACACTAATAATGATGCTCTCAACAAAGGCTCCTTTATTTTGGAATGAATGGGGAAATTTAATTTATTGTGTTAAATATTTTGCCTAAAACATTATGCCAACAAAAGCAGGGGTGTGCTGAACTATCAAACATTCCTGGCACTGTGTAACCTGACTTGAGATCATACATAGTATGGATGACTCCCATGCTACCACAGGCATTTTGCTGGCAGCCAAAAAAGGGGCCCTTACATTTCCATTCTAGGACCTTTAGAAGATATCCTTTAAGACAATCTTAGAAGATGGGAAGCTGGAGAATGAACAGTCCATGAATTAAGAAAAAAATTCTTAGAGATTTGCAGAGGGAGATCTTCTATCCCCTGTGATTGGGAAGATGATTTTATGAGAACCGAATGGACGTGAATATTTCATTTTACATAGATCATATTTTTTTCTCCCTTCCACATAATGGAAATAGGAAATGCCACTAATTAATATTATTCAGCTTAAACTTTATGTCAGATATTGTCAGTGCCTGTTATGGATTTCATGGTTAAACCAGTCACTTTCTACTTCATTCAGATTTCCATACCAAGGTACATTTCTATATCAAAATGAACATTTCTTTAGTCTTCATAACCTTGGCTAGATGCCTATCTCATTCTTTACACATTTCTATTTTAGTGTTTTCATTTAGCAGCCTACTTCTTTTCCATAAATCTGTCTCATTCTGGCATAAAGCACTTTCTCTCCCTAACTTTGCCATTACACAAAAATACATTTGTTTTTCCTTTGGACTTAATACAAATATTGTAATTTAGGTAATCATTGGTGGTACCCACATAACTCTTTGTGAATCACCACAAATAAACCACCATTAAAATTTAAGAATACTTATACCTCCTCATTTAATTCAATTCAACTGAATACCACAAGTGTGTATTAAGCACCTGCTATGTGCTAGGCACTAGGAATCCAAAGATAAAAGAAAATATTTCTGACCCTAATGGAGCTTATGATTCTTTGAAAGAAGCAGCATACAAAGTATATAGAAAAATATACAGTGTAATTTCTGTGGGGAGGGCATAGGGCTAATATGATGGGCAGTTTGATAACAATAGCACACAGACTCTAGAGGGCACAATGGAAGGGCATAGAAGAGTACAATAGGAACAATGGAAGGGTAGGGCTTCATGACTAGATGTGAGGGTACAGGAATTAGTGGTCAGAAAAGGAAGATTTTATTTAGTTAGCCATAGCTCAAAATCACAAGGATTCTCAGTGGAATAATAGAGAAATAGATTATGATGTCTTTACCAAGGAAAGGGTAATATATATTTGATTATTAATCCTTATCAGTGACTGAAGGTAAATGGGGAGAGGCATACAAAGAGTTGGAAGAGCAGGTATCTAGTCCCTGTTCCTACCTGATAGTTAAGGCCAGGGTTGGTAGAATCCTGGGAGCCAAGTTGGTTACAAAAGGGCGAAGCATGCTTGAGGGATTTGCCCCTAGCAAGGTCAGCTCTGACCCAACTTTCTCCAATGTTGAGTAGATCATCTTTCCTAGGTTGGTATGGACATAAAGTGGTTCATTTTATCTAAGATCCTTCAAACATTCTCATCTTGTACAAATGTTTATATCTTCCACATACTAGGGCAATATTACAGGCTAAAACAAACCTCTCAGAAAAAGAAGTATGTGTTATATTGATGGTCAGGGTGTTAAAAAATCTCTAGAGATAAAATAACTCTAGAAAAATCACATGGGAATTAAGCACTTAGGATATAAAATGTGTTTTTTTCCCTTTCCCACTGTGGCCATCCAAACAAGTTATAGTTCTGAAAAAATAAATTTATGTAATATTCACATAATGTAAATTATCATCAAAGCAAGGGATATATTGTTGTTACATCTTCCTATCGCTAGCATCTTTCATAGAATAGATATTTAACAAATGCTTTTGGATTAGATGGGATGGTAATTCTTCTGAAATTACAATTTATATTTACATCTGTTTCTTGCCCTGGCTCATAAGTATCTTTCATCAGGAATACACATTATCCCTATTAACATTACAGTGAACCTTATTACTAAATGAGCACAAAGGGAATATTTTTTCTGCTCACCCTTCCTTTTCCATGACAGAAAGCTTGAAAGGAGTGATACATATGTCAAAACAATGTAAACATTATTCTATACACAATAAATGTGAATATCTAAGATAAATAAGCTTTTGTTTTTTTTAACTATGACTCCCCTCAAAACATTTCATCTTCTTTGTATTGTCTTATCTATGCTGATATTACAATATTTCTTTTAATGATGAATAAATATTGAATTGGATTTTCCAATATTCTATAAATTTCTCACACAAAAGGCATGTCTGCAGTATGCAGTCACCCAGAAAAATGCTGAAAAAGTTGATTAAGTATATAGATATTTGATGCTCAGCTGAAAATTCTGTATGTATTTGGCCATCAAATATAAAATATGTAGCTTCATTTCAGGGTTCTTTTCTCTTTTTCTCTCTATGTACTTTGCTCTTTGCTGATTTAATTCCCCGTCCATCCCTCTCCCTTCCTAATTGTTGAATTATCATCTCTACAAAGATAATGCATGAATCCAAATAGCCTATTCTAATTTATCTTTCAAATTCCTTAGCCTACTGCCTAAAACTCTCCTTAATCTTTCTCTAATCTACCTTTCCAGACAGTTTTTTTATTATTTCTCTTCATACACTTCAGCAAAATTGAACTTTTAATGTTCCTGAACTCAGCTTGCCATCTCCAGAGGGGTTGTGTGCATTCATCCACTCACATAAGCCTAAACTGTATTCTTTCCTCATCTTGATTTCTCAAAATCCTATATTTTTTCCAAGGATCAACTTAGGTGCCACCTCTTTTGTGAGACTTTCACTTATCTCCAGTTCACCCTCAGATATGATCAAATATCATTAAATCACTTTGTTTGATCTTTTTTACCACCTTCAAGCCTTACCCAGTATGATTTTTTTCTCCTGTGTATTTGTCTTCCTCAACCCACTCCCCTTTCTACTATAAGCTACTTGAGGAGCGGAACAATTTTTTTTTCTTAATTCTATTGGTTTGGTTTTTATGTATAGATTATTGCAACTTCATGGTTGGTCTCTTGCAATAAAGTAAAATAAATTAAGCAAAACTAATAATACCCTCAAAGTGAATGCTACATTCCACATCTGTAGCACTCCCATTTCTCTATTTTAACAGAAACCCATGTATATATGTATATATATATATATATGTATATATATGTATGTATATATGTATATATATATATATATAGATATATAAAATACATATTAGATTGTTGTTGTTGTTGTTATTGTTATTGTCTAGTTGTGTCTGACTCTTCAAGACACCATGGACCATAACACACCATTATTGTTCCATAGGTTTTTCTTGGCAACGATACTGGGATGAATGGTTTGCCATTTCCTTCTCTTGGTTTAAGGCAAACAGAGGTTAAATGATCTGTCTGGGGTCACATAGCTAGTAAATGTCTGAGGCTAGCTTTTAACTTAGGTCTTCCTGACTCCAGGCCCAGCACTCTATACACAAAGCCATCTAGTTTCCTCCACATATTACATACATACAACCAAAATACATAATATGTAATCCATCCATTCATATACACATATGTTATACATACGTATATTGCACACACATTTAAACTTATTTCTTTCAATGGTAACACAATTCTTTGGTAGAAGTTAAGAGTTTTATTTTCCTAAAATATATTTGAATCTGTGTGATACCTCCCCACGCAATATTTCGTTTTCCTGTCTAGACAACCTCAGTGTGTTCTCTTCCTGCCCATTATCTGGAGGGGCTTATTTTCCTTCCTCAATTGTTAGAAGGAGCTACTTTTTCCAAATTACATAGTTTTTCAATTTTCTTTAGCTTTGAAGAATAAAAACCAAAGTGAGTAGATTATTATTGCAACTCTTTTACTGCCCTGTTTTCCTTTCTTGGTATAGAGGGAATTTAGAATATTGGAGATGCTTATGAACTATTCAGCAATGGTGTTCTGATTTCACTATCGCTCCCCCACCATGACAGTGCATAAATGACAACAGACCGTTTGCTAGTCAATATAAGTATGAATCATCACTTTTTCTAGGATACACCTTAAACACCAATTCTGTTCCTTTAACTATTTTGGGAGAGGGGGGAGACTGGACTTGTGATTGCTTTGGTGTAAAAACTCTTGGTAAGAAAGTTCTCTTGACCAATGCAGAGCAGCAACCATTATTCTAAGACTACAGTCTTAGATAGTTGACCTGGAAGAGCAGAGAGGTTAAATTATTTAGTCATGGTCACACAGCTACTATGTAACAGAGATAATACATTTGCCCAGGTCTTTCTAACTCCAACCTAGCCTCCTGTTTACTGCCCAGCATTTCTCAAAGTGTGTTCCTTGGGCACCTTTGCTTTACTCTGCCTTTATTAGAGGTTCTCAAGTTTATGCCTATTTAAAAAAAATAATTTCTGGCTCTTCATTTTAGAAAAATAGTTGCCATGTGGAGGAAAGGTCAATTTATTGCTGTGTTTTACTATTAGAGTTTTATAATTTGTTGTTTTTTTTTTAAACAGGAATAAATGTTGTATTTTGTAAAAGTCTTTTTCTGAATATATTGATAAAATCACATGATTGTTCTTGTCATAATTAATATGATCTATTATGTTGGTAGTTTTCCTAATTTCATTCCTGGTATAAATCCAACATGGTCATAGTATATAACCTTTTTGGATATGTTTCTGTAGGGTCTTTGCTAAGAATTTATTTTAAATATTTCATGTCATTTTTCTTTAGGAACATTGTTCTATAGGTTTCTCGTTCTGTTTTGAGTTTACGTGGTTGAGGTATCAAGACTGTATTGGTATGATAGAAGGAATTTCATAATATACCTTCTTTTCCTATTTTTTGCATACTTCATGTAAAATTGGAAATTCTTATTCTTTGAATGTTTTATGGAATGTGGTGGTAGTGAATTCAATCTGATCTGATCCCTTGTTTTTTTTTTTCTGCTTTGGGAGTTATTTTATGGCTTCAACTGTTTTGCCTTATATTTGGGCTGTTTATATTATCTATTTTTGTCCTGCTAATTTGACTATTATATATTTTTTAAAATATTTATTTCATTTAAGTTATTGATGGTATTGGAACATAATTGAGTAAAATATTTTCTAATACTTTGTTTCTTCATTTACTGTGAATGCCTTTTCATTTTTGACAATTCTTAATCATTTTCCCATTTATTTTTTTTCTAGCTCTTTTTTTTTAATCATAGCTTTCAGGTAGTCCAATAATTTTAAAATTATCTCCCCTGGAACTATTTTCCAAATCAAATGTTTTTCCAATGAGATAGTTCCCATGGTCTTCTTTTTTTCATTCTTTTGGTTTTGTTTTATTGTTTCTTGATTTCTCATAAAGTCATTTGTGTCCATTTGCTCAATTTTAATTTTTAAGAAATTATTTTTTCAGTGAGCTTTTGTACCTCTTTTTCTATTTGGCCAATTCTACTTTTTAAGGAGTTTTATTCTTTGGTGAATTTTTGTGTGTCTTCCTCCAATTGGCCAATTCTGCTTTTTAAGGCATTCTTCTCCTTGTTGGCTTTTTGTAATTCTTTTGCCATTTGGCCTGGCTTTTTTTTTTTTAGGTATTCTTTTCTTCATTATTTTTGTATGTCGCAAGCTGTTGACTCATTTTTTTCATGATTTTCTTTTGCATCACTCATTTCTCTTTCCAATTTTTTCCTCTACCTCTCTTACTTGATATTCAAAAGTCCTTTTCGAGCTTTTTCATGTCCTGAGACCAATTCATATTTTTTTTCTTAGAGACTTTGGATGTAGGAGTTATGATTTTGTTATCTTCTTCTGAGTGTGGGTTTTGATCTTCCTTGTCACCATAGTAACTTTCTGTGGTCAGATTTTTTTCTGTTGTTTGCTCATTTTCCCAGACTATTTCTTGACTTTTAACTCTTTGTTAGAGTATGGCTCTGCTTTCAGTGTGGAACCCACACTGTCCTGAGCTTCAGGGGTTTTGTGCAGCTATTTTCAGAGATACTTTTAGGGACATGTAAATTTTCAACTCTTCCAAAGTGGTATGATCTAGCAAGGAAAAGTGTTTACTACTCTACTGGCATGTGCTCTGGTCTGTGAACAACCATAAGTACTCTTTTCTTTCCAGGAACCATAGTGAAGGTCCCTGCTCCACTGCATGTGCAAGTTTTGCTGTAGTAGTACTCCTTCTCATCCTGGGACTAACTGTGATCCAGGTTCAAGTATAGGCAAAGCAGCAGAGTCCTGCAACAGATTCCTGTAATGTCCTTCTGATCAGTTTTTCAACCCCCTTACTATCTGTGGGCTGAGTGCTCTGAAAGCAGCTACTGCTACTGCTGATTCAGTAGCTCCCAAGACCTGCTCCTGTTTTTCTTAGGCTGGGTCTTTGCTGAGGCTAGTTCCATGCTGGTGAGACCTGCACTGGACTGTGCTTCACTGTCATCCAGGAACAACAGACCTTTACTGCTGACCTTCTAAGTTGTCTTTGGCTGGAAAATTATTTCACCCCATCCTTTTGTGGGTTCTGCTGCTCCAGGAATTATTTTATGGCATTATTTAAAGATGTTCTGTAAGATTTGTGGGAGAGCTCAGGCAAGGATCTTGGCTCTACCTTCCCCCCATTTTATCTTTTTTTTAAAATAGCTCAGTTTTATTTATTAATATGGGTTTTTTGTTTGAATTTTGTTATCTTCTTTACCTTTCAGAAGGAATTTGGTTAGATTTTTTTCATTTTCTTATTTTCATATATAGTTTGTATAACACTGAAACTAAGTATTATTTTAGAAATTGATAGAATTTGATGGCAAATTGATTTTGTTACTTTCCCCCTTTTCCCCTTTCCCCCAAAGTTTTATTTTTGACTTTTTCAATTGTATTTGTTAATTCAATGTTATTTCATTTTTCATTTTATATTTTATCTTATGCTTTGACTTTCAGAATTTTTCCCTCTTCATTTCCTGTTGAGTTAAATGTATATCTACACCAAATCCTTTGTGTATTTGTGTTTGTGTTTTTTATCATCCTTTGAACAATTCAGATGAAAGGGGAGTGATGACCACTCTGCCAACCCCTCCCACCTTATTTGTACATTCTTCTACTTGTGTACCCCAATTATGTGAGATATATTCCCGTGTTCTTCCTCTCCCTCTCTATTCATTTCCCTCTCCCTTTCCTTTTTTTTTTTTTCTTTCAGGATCATTTAAAAAACACATAAAATCATTCTGAGGTCCTCAATCTTCTTTACCTTCTTCCATTACCTCTGACATGATTAGGGTTCTAAAGAGAAACTTGAGTCATTTCCTGCATTAGGAAATAAGTCAACAAGCTTTTACTAAGCACTTAGTATGTTCCAAGAAATGTGCTAAGTACTGATAATACAAATAAAAGTAGAAGTACAAACCTTGTCTTCAAGGAGATTAAATTCTAAAGAAGGGAGAAAATACATGAAAGGAAATACCTTTCCAAGGCATGATGGTAGAGAAAGTCCTGAGAATTAGAAGTATAGCCTGGAGAGAAATGAAGACATAGATAATCTAGGCTTTTTTTTTTTTTTTTAAAACTGGAGGTTCTGGGTGGAACCAGCTTATTGGAGGAAAAGGCTTCAAGAGCAAAGGGTACTTCCAATGTGATAATTTCAGTCATAATGAATTTCCAGGGTGAAGAGGTTTCTATGGCACGGTAAAGAAAATCTAGAGAGTCAGCTATATAGCCTAGCTTGTTAGGATATTAACACTTCATCCTTGTATATTCCTTCATATTCACTCACTTTTATTCACCTTTTTATATTTCTTTTGACCCCTTTGTTTTTATTTCAAAGTTTCTAATCAGCTCTGGCCTACTCACTGGGAATGCTTGAAAGACCTCTATTTCATTAAAGATCTGTTTTTTCGCCATAAAATTAAACTCAATTTTGCTTGGTAAGTAATTCTTGGATGTACCTATACCTGTTATCTTGTGGAATATTATATTCCATGTTACCTACTTGCAACCTTAAAACATTTTGAAATCATCCTCAAGTCTTGGATGTCTAAGGTGACTATTGATATTACTTTCTTCTCACCTGAGTGAAAAATGTCATGAGGAGTTTCAAACACTCTCTGATGTGTGACTAGTGGAAAATTTCCTCTTTTTGTATCCACAGCACTTAGCACAGTGTCTTTCACATAGTAAATGCTTAATAAATGTTTACTAACTATTGAGCATTATTGACTATGTATGAGCAACTCAGGCAAAGAATATTCATTTAGCTGAATCATATTTTATTAAATTTTGAATGACCTAAAGGTGTCTTCTTATGTTCCACTAATGAATATAGAATATTAAGGGAATGATCTTTACCAGACCCAGTCTAAAACACCACTCTTTTATAATGGCAGCTGCTAAATTTTGTATTATCCTGACTACGGTTCCTTGGTACTTAAACTTTCATTCTGCATACTTGTAGCATTTTTTACCTTTTATCTGGAGTTTTCATTTGGGAATTTCTTTCAGTTGAGGACTAATGGCTTCTATCTATTTTCATTTTGTACTCTTGTTTGAATAGGTCTATAGCTTTCTTTCATGATTTTATTGAAATATAGTGTCCAGGCTTTTTTTTTTAATGGTATTTAGATTGATTCTTAAATCATCTTTCCTTGATCTATTTTCCCTGTTTTTAATATAATGTATCTTACATTTTCTACTATCATTTCAGACTTTTGACTTCATTTTAATATTACTTGTCTCATGATATCATTGAGTTCTTTTTAGTCTATTCTTCTTTTCAAGATATTACTTGGACATGGCTTTGAACCTATTGTGCTAAGCTGCTAATTCTAGTTCTAATTATTTACCCCAAAACTTTTGTTTCTTTTCCAGTCTTTTCCTCTAACGCTCTCATTTCATTTAAAACTTTAAAAAAATTCTTGCTTCATTTTTTTCTAAGAATTGTAATTGACATTATAGGCATATTATTATTTTTTTCTGGGTATCTTCCTTTATTTAATTGTCAGATTGGGACTTTGTGTTATGACAAGGCTTCGAATTCTTCCAGAAGGTATTCTGGAGCTTTATATGTTTTTTTTTTTCCTTTACTATCTAATTACCTGACAATATGTTCTGTGGGAATTGACTGCTATGTTCTTTAATATTGCAGAGGGGGACCAGGTCAGGGAACTATAAAGTCTCAGTGCACACTGCACACTAAGTGGCCTGATCTACGGAATTGTCTGATCCCTGCTTTCCTGGACTCTCCAGGCTCTAGACCCTAATTCAGGTCTAAGCAATACATCTGCAGGCTTGACTCTAGGTATAGCTCCAGCAAACAATTGCAGCTGCATCCTCTGTCTCTAAGCTGTAAGGCTCTGCAGTTTCAGAGCAACAGAGATATATGTTTACCCTTTTTCTTGAAGCCCCTGTCATGGTTATTGTCTACTAGGTCAAGTTCTAGATCCTGCTCTGGGGTGAGAGCAAAAGAACTGCTGGCCCACTCCTGTTCCACAGTTTCTACCCTTGTCATTTCTCAGTGGGATAAATCATGTCCTTTGACTAGGAAAAAATTATCCTCTATGATTTCTCTTTAGTTTCCCTGATCATTATTTCATCAGTTGCTCTCCTTGTGGAAGTAGTTGTGGGTTAAAGTGGGTTTTAGGGCTTCCTCCTATTTTACCATCTTTTTTGGACTATAAGGCCCTTTTAGCAAAACAACAGCATCATGCTCTTTCAGTGATACCACACTACCGTAAGCCTGGAATCTACAGTTATTCAGGTTGTTTCTCTGGGCTCCAGCCCAAGAAAGTGGTAGATGACAATGTAGTTGTCTCTAAGGAATTTTCCCTCCTTCAAATTGTAGATGGCACCAAAGAGCAAGTCAGACACATCTAGCCACTTCTTTGATCATAGAGGATTCTGCCTTCCTCTGATCAGCTCCCAGTAGCAATGCCTCTTAACCCCCTTACCCCAAATATACACCCTACCTCATTCCAGTTCTGCCTCAGTCACTGTTCTTATTCTGTCAGAATTCCTTCCTTCCTTTCTTCCTACCTCCTTTTCTTTCTCTTTCTTTCTTACCTTCTTTCTTTTGCTCTCTGTTTTCTCTTTTCTTTTTCCTTTCTCTCTCCTGTTCATGACTTCTCAATTGGATTCTGTTCCTCAGTCAGCTTCTACTTACTCTGTTGTTTCAAAGTAGTACCTCCTGCTGTGAAGTGACTCACCATTGCCTCATGAGAAGAAACTGAAAATCCATATAGCTTTCAGATATGCCATGATTATTACACAATAGTCCCCAAATCTCCCTCCAAAATGTTTTTGATGCAGAATTTCTCAGCTACCATTTCTAAAGTTGTGAAAACAATAATAAATTAGCTGCTGGGAAACAATTTACTGCAACCATTTCTAACATTAATCAGTTCCTTTCCTTTGTATTGCTTTTAAATAAGTCCTTTTTGGACTTTTATCTAAATGCCTGTTTTTCAGATCCTCCTAACTGCTTCAAGTTGCTTTTCTCTACCATCTATGGTACAGTCTTTTCTTCTGCCACTTACAGTAAATAAAATGCCCACAAAAATAGTATCTTATGTAGTATCTATATGCAGTATATAGTATCTATATGTACTATAATATAGTATAAATAGTATCTATATATGGTAGTATAGTATATAGTATCCATCTACGGATAGTATCTTATACAAACATTAAAAATAGATTTTACAATTTTGTAACTTTTCTTTCTGAGAAATTCATGTTATATTATAGAATTATCAGCTAACTTTCCACTAAATACATAATTAAAAATTAAGTGACCACTGTTGCAAAGATCAGCTTAGTGTGGGCTAAGTAAATGGGGTGTTACAAATATGTTAGAATTTTATTCATCTTTTAAATAAAAAGAAACATGGTACAATTACATTCACATGTTCACTAACATATTACATGTGGTCCTGAAGAGAACTCTAATTTTTCCTTTGATTTAAACAAATTATGATGGACTCACCAATTTTTCTTTTGATCCACAGAATCCAATTCCCAAGCTGGATTCTGTCAAGCAGATGTAATAAAAATAGCTTAGACAATTATTTCAGTAGCTTCCAGATGCGAAAAACAAATCCATTCAAAACACAGACTGTAGTTCAACTGAGGAGAACATAAAAGTCTTGCTGAGAATCATACACAAGGCCATACAAAAGAGCACCTAATTTCTTGGTCCAGGAAAACTACAACCAAGATGTGGGACCACAGACCTATCACATTTCCTTCCTACACTGTCTCAAGCTACCCTGTTGATCTTCTTAACCATATTGTTCTGAATGTATATGAATTCTGAGAACTGACCGAAATATTTCAAAGTTGTTCACTTCCCCTCAAAAAAGAGCAAGTTGAAGAAAATGCAACACTTTGAAAATGAACTATTTTATTATGGTTTGGTCTTAACACAAATACAAGTTATTCTAAATGAGGGTTGTGCTGTGGTGTTCAGTACAATGAGAGTACGGGACTTTCTGTTCCATTTATGAACATCTGCTGCTTTGCTGTTAGTGCAGGTGCAAATGCTATCCAAGACAGGGCCAGGAATCTCAAAATAAGGCTTCACTCTCTACCAGAAACATTTGGCTTTTTTGTTTGTTTCTTTGTTTGGTCTGGACCTACCTGTAATTTCGTTGGTATGGAAATTCCTTCCACCATAGATTTGGGACTTTTCTACAACTTACAGTCTTAAAAAGTTGCCTGAGACAAAGAAAAGTGAAGTGACTTTACTCTTGGAACACTATTAGTATGCACCACAGACAGGTCTTGAACTTGTCTTTGCTACTCCAAAGCTGACTCTCTTTTTACTATACTGGCTATCGGCCTTTACTTTTTGCTTAGGAGTACAAAAATATAAATGCATGTCATTTGGTTAAAAGATGTGGACCAGGAGACATCACAAAACTTCAAATCAGATCTCCATCCTGTCCTTTAAAATGTTTTTAAACAGAGTTTATTGGAAAAAGGTACTGAAAAATGATCTCAAGTTTTATTAAGGGAGAAAAAAAGAGTATGCCATTTAATCCTTCAGTTTTAATAGCAGGCTTTAAAGTTTTATTTGGTTTGAGAAAACCAGTGAGAAACATTGTCTGTGGGACAAAACACTTTTTTTTTTAAATGGTATCAACTCAGAGAAATAATTCTAAAACTGCTATCATTGGATAGATATAATTACAAAATTTGTGTAGATGTTGAATAATAAACGTGGTTAATACTAGCACAAATCAGCCAACTGTTGCTTTTGCCTCGTAACTTCATACATTGATATTGTCACACTTATTATTATTTTACTTTAAATAGATTACATTGATACCCTAGCAGGATTACTCAATTGAAAGCATGTTTACTGGCATATAATGAGAAGGAGAAAGGTGTCTGGAAAATGCTGGTGAAGGGTTAGAGATCATTCCTATACCATTTATGCATGCTTCATTGCATTTAGTTTGGTAGCATCTTTAAATTTTTTTAAATGTTAGGATATTCTGTGGAGGAATTACCTACCAGTTATAATGTTAAATAACAAAATAAGATCTACTTTAATGAGATATGGCTTAATATAAAGTCAATTTCCAAGCTGCTGTGCTTAAAAAATTTTAGCAGTGGTAGACTGGTAAATGCTTAACAATTTGCTCTCTTATTTTTCAAGTGTACACACCACACTTTCAAATTTAATCTGCATCATTGACATTTTTCCCATCACATTCTTGAGTTTAGACAATCAACAAAACAAGCCCTAATTTGTAGAATTTAGTAATGTCTGACATGTAAACAGCCACACTGAAAATTTGACAATCAGCTCTTGAGTTGGTTTGAAGTGATTTTAACATCTTCCCGGTTAAGTCTCAATTTTTGTCAACAACAATTTCTCCACTACTGTCCACTTATAGTGAGGTGTACTGGCAATATCATGGATATAGATTTTTGTGTTCAAGAGCTGGTTCTTTTAACTGTAGCTTTTAGCCATACATAAGTCATTTAAATCTATCTGGTTCTCAGCTTCCCCATGTGCAGTGGTATGGTACTATATTGTTCAATTGTTTCAGGGATGTTTGAATTTCTGTGACCCCATTATGGGATTTTCTTGGAAAATATAGTGGAGTGGCTTGCCATTTCCTTCTCCAGTTCATTTTATAGATTAGGAGCTGAGGCAATTAGATTAAGTGACTTACCTAGGGTCACACAGCTAGTAAATGTCTGAGGCCAGATTTGAACTCATGAAGATGAATCTTCCTGATTCTATGCCACCTATTTATTCCCCAACAACAACTACAACAATGTGGTGGTGTGATCCTCTGTTAAGTAATCAGGTAATTGGTGCTTCATCATTCTCTTACTCTGCCCAGCTCTTGTGATAGTAGAGCTATTCTCCTTAATCTCCAATATTTCTAGGCCATTTCCTTAGCTCCTGACCTTTAGGAGGGGTTTTGGTCTGAAACCAAGCTTGGAGAAAAGGGGAAACAAAATAGTAACCAGTCCCAACCCCTGTTGAGTAATTCATTACCTACCTAGGGGAATTCTAGTATAAATCTTCTCTTTCCTTACTGGGAAATGAATTGATAACAAATCAATAATTCTCTTTTTCAGCTCAGAAATTTCAAGGTTATAGGTCACTGAAAAAAATGCTTCAGTTTTAAGTATGTCTCTCAGATGAAGTACTCCCTAAAATATTCCTTTTCTACCTTCAAGCAATGAAATGCATACAGTATCAGCAGAGATGTTAAGCGCTTTGTGCCTTGAGACAAAATAAATAGAAGGTAAACAAACTCTTTATGGAAAAAAAAGGTTTAATGATATATCAATCATTTCATTGACAAACATTTATTAAACACTTACTATGTGCCAGGAACTTGTTAAGCTGTGGGGATACAAAAAGAGACAAAACACAGTTCCTGCCCTCAGGATTTTACAATCCAAAGGGAGAGACGGCATGCAGATGAATATTTACACAGCAGTATATATACAAGATAAATAGGAAATAATTCACAGAGGGAAGACACTAGAATTAAAAGTGGTTGAGGAAGACTTCAGGTAGAAAGTGGGATCTTAGTTGAGACTTAAATGAAGCCAGGGAGGCCAGTAGTCAGAGTGGAGGAGAGACACCATTCCAAGCATGGGGAATGGAACAGCTAGAGAAAATGCCAAATGATGGAGTACCTTGTTTATGGAACAGCCAGGAGGCCAGTGCACCGGATCAAAGAGAACCTGTCAAAGAGTAAGGTATAAGAAGATTGTAAAGGTAGGAAAGGGCTGCATTATAAAAGCCTTTGAATGCCAAACAGAGTTTTTATTTGATTCTGAGAATCACTGGAGTTTATCAAATTGGGGGAGGCAGGGAGGGATTATGACATGATAAGACCTGAATTTGAGGAAAAAAATCACTTTAGTGGCTAAATAAAGGATGGATTAGGGTGAGTAGAGATTTGAGATAGGCAGACCAAGCAGAAGGCTATTACAGTAATCCAGGTTTGAGGTGATGAGGGTCTGCATTAGAGGGATAGCACTGTCACAGGAGAGAAAGGGGCACATATGAGTGATATTGCAAAGGTGAAATTAACAAGCCTTGTCAACAGATATGGGGCCGGGGGCAAGAGGGATAGTGAGTAATCCAGGATTACTACTAGGTTGCAAGCATGAGAGGATGGTGTTGCCCCCTACAGTAATAGGGGAAGTAAGGGTAGGGGATCAGGATGAGGAAAGACGGGTTATGTTTTGGACATATTGAATTCAAGATGTCTAGTTGACATCAAGTTCAAGATGTCTGAAAGATGGTTGGAGAGGCAAGATTGGAGGTCAGTAGAGAAACTGGAGCAGGATAAGTAGATTTGAGGGCCATTTCTATGGTAATCAAATCCACGGGGAGCTGATGAGATCACCAGCTGAAGTAGTACAAAGGGAGAAGAGAAGAGGGCCCAGGACAGAAACCTGAGGGACGTGTACAGTTAGAAAGTATGATCTGGAATAACATCCAGCAAAGAAGACAGAAAAGGAATAGTCAGATAGGTAAGATGAGAACCAGGATAGAGTAGTGTTCAAAAAAATCTAGAGATAAGAGAGTATCAAGGAGGACAGGGAAGGGAGGGAGGGAGAAAAAGAGAGAGGGAGAGAGAGAGAGAGAGAGAGAGAGAGAGAGAGAGAGAGAGAGAGAGAGAGAGAGAGAGAGAGAGATCAATAGCATCAAAAATTACAGAGAATGAAAATTGAGGAAAAAGCCATTGGATCTGGCAATTAAGAGATCATTAGCAATTTTTAAGAGAGCAGTTATGGTGGAGTCATGAAGTTAGAAGCGAGATTATAAAGGATTAAGAAAACAGTGAAGGAAAAAGTTGGGGCACCTATACTATGTGGCCTTTTCAAGGAATTTAGCAACAAAGGGAAGAAGAGCTATAGGATGATAAGAATGGAAGGATCAAGTGAGGGTTTTGTTTTTTGTTGTTAGGTTTTTCAGGATGGGGAGCTATGGACATGTCTGTAGAAAGAAGAAAGAGATTTAAAATAAGTGAAAGAGTTTAAATGACAAAGGGAACATTCTGTCGAAGGAGACAGGAATGGAGTGGGATCATTTAAACAGGTAGAAGGATTAGCCTTATTAAGGAGTATGGCCACTTCATCATATGAGACAGGGGTAAAGGAGAAGAAAGTGAGAGAAGGTGATAGGAGATGAAGAAAAGGGAAGAAGAGGGAGTTCATGGTGAATGGCCTCAATTTTTTTTTCTGTTAAGTATAAGGCAAGGTTCTTAGCTGAGAGAGTGGGGTGAGGGGGAGCCATGGGACTTTTGCGGAGGGATGAAAAGGTTTGAAAGAACCACTATGGAGAGTGGGCTAATGAGTTGATAAGGGAAATATAGTAGCATTGCCTAGCAGCAGTGAGGGCCCAGTTGAGGTTACATAACTTAAAATGTAAGACCTAGTCAGAATGGTTGCATAATTTTTTCCACCTTCATTCAGCAGCATGTGAGTAAGTGATCCAAGGCTGAGGCTTAGCTGTTATCAGTGATATGATAAGAGAGGTAGATATTCAAGAGAGGAGGATTGTGTAGAGTTGAATTGGTTAACCAAAAGATCAAGGTAGGGAAAAAAGAAGAGAGTGATTAGGGCTAGGGACACGTACTGGAGAGAAGGGAGGGTTCAAAATCACAGTGCAACAGAGATGTGTTTTCTAATGGAAGACAAAGAAAGAGGTGAAGAGCCAGTAGATTATGGAGGGGCAAGGGGATTTCAGAATTCATGAACATAGAGGTGGTACATTTCTGGTGATGGCAAGGTTAAGGGTATACCATCTTTGTGAGTGGTGGAGGTTGGATAGAGGTGTAGCTCATGGGAAGTGGGTAGCTTGAGGAATTTTATGGGTAGAGTATTTGAGGGAGAATCAGTATGTATGTTGAAATCCCCTGAAACTAGGGCAGGATTTAAGGAGGAGATAAAATTTGTAACCTAGGAATCAAACTCATGGAGAAGGAGTGACTTGGGAGTGTAGAAAACAGCTGCCAGTACTTTTATTGGGTGATAGATATGAGTAGCATAAACCTCAGAGGAAGAGAGGATGCTGAGTGTTAGGGGAGGAAAGTGGAAGTCACAGTGGGAAGTAGGAGTATCTAATACCCCCTCCTCAACCAGTGAGCTAAAAAGAATGAGTGAAGGCACAGCCAGTACTGGAGAGAGTTGCCAGGGAGACTGTCTTCAGGGAGAAGCCAATTTTTAGTAAGAGCTGGTAGAAGGAAGATGGTGGAGTACAGGCAGCAACCCAGTTGAACTCTCTCAGTATTCCCCTCTAAACAACTCTAGAGCAACTTCTCAAAACCAGTTTTGGAGTGGCAGAGCCAATAAGGTCAGAGTGATATATTTTTCCAGCCTAAGACAACTTAGAAGGTTAGCAGGAGAGGTCTGGGACACTGGGGTGGGTACTGGCCCAGAGCATAGCACTGCAGCAAGAGGGGCCAGAGAAGTAGGTATGGCAGATATTATTCTGCCCACATTACATACAGTACTGTTTTAGTGCTGCCCAGTAGATGGAAATATTGTAGGTGTCTGGCTGTAGCACTCTGGTGGGAGTCTCCCAGCAATTTCCCTTGATTGATTCCACCTGGGCAATGTACTCTGAACTTGTAACTGAAGGGACAAAGTAGTCCCTCCCATCCTAATGGATTGTGGGAAGGGGGAATTGAGAAGCAGGTGGAAATAGGGCCCCAGGAATAATAGAGAAGCTAAGTAAGCTTTTATAAACAGAAGCTGAAAGCAGTAGAAGTAGATTGTCAGCCAGGACTGTAAAACAAAGGCTGTGAGCACAAGACATGGGGAGATAGACATTATATCAAACTTCCCTTCATCTTACATATTTTCCTCTCCTACTCCTTCTACTCACTAGCTTTTTTAAAAAATATAAATTTTTCACTTATTTATTTTTTAACATCCTTTTCTTTTTAAAGTTTGAGTTACAAAATCTCTTCCTCTCCAACTGACTGAGAAGGCAAGCAGCGGGATATTGAATACAAATGTGAAATCATACAAAACCTATTTCCATTCTAGAGAGACAGAGACAGAGACTTCTGGGAGTCAAGACAGTGTGAAAGCAATAAATCACCTGAACTCTCCCAAATTCACCTCCAACAACTATAAAATAGTGTCTCAAAATGAATTCTGTAAAGGCAAAACCAGCAAAAAGATAGATTGAAACAATTTTCCAGTCCAAGACAACTTGATAAGTCAGTAAGAAAAGTCTATCTTACATTGGTGAAAGGGAAGCACAGTCCAGGGCAGGCAGTGTCCCGGAAAGTCAGCAGCAGGCATTGCCTCAACAAGCCAGTGGGAGACACTGAGTCCCAACCTAGGTCCAGTGACTGAGGCGACAATGAATGCAGCTCCAGACCCCCCCCCCAACCCCCAGCCATGGCAACAGGCAAGGAACCTCCTTAGCCTCAGCACAGTGCAGGTGAAAGGCCTGGACCCTTGCAAACTCTGCACAACAACAGGCTAGTAGCCAGGGCTTATAGTCCCTGGCACAAGAAGCTTGGAACAATGCTCCCTCAACCCTAAGAGAAGAGCCCAACTTTTTTATTTTTATTTTTTTGATAATTTTTTTCATTTTAAACTTAAATACAAAATGAGAAAAGAAAATTAAAAAAAAAAAACATTGCCCTGTACACAGCAGGGCATAAGAGAAGATTCAACATAAAACAAATTTCCATTTCAAGAAAACCTGTATCATAAATAATACACATTGTTTTCAAAGATTCCCAGTTTTTCTTTGTTTCTTTGTTGGTTTTCTTTTGTTCTCTGCTGTACACTTTTTATTTTATTTTTTCCCTCTCCCTACTCCCTACCTTAAAGGCTAAAATTAAGTATGATAGATATCTTTTTTTGCAGTTCTTTTTTTAAAATTAATTTATTTTGAATTATCAACAATCACTTTCATAAGCTTTTGAGTTTTAAATTTTTCTCCTCCTCCCTCCCCACCTCCCTACTCAAGACGGCCGCACAATCTGATATAAGCTATACATATACATTCCTATTAAACATATTTTACATTAGTGATGTTGTAAGTAAGAATTAGAACCAATAGGAGGAACCACTAGAAAGAGGAAACAAAACACAACAGAAGAAAAAGAGCAAATAGTATACTTCAATCTGCATTCAGACTCCATAGTTCTTTCTTCTTTGTGAATAGCATTTTCCATCACGAGGCCTTTGGAAATGTCTTAGATCCTTGTATTGCTAGGAAGGGTTAAGTCTATCAATATTAGCCATTGCACAAAGTGGCTGTTACTGTGTACAACGTTCTCCTGGTTCTGCTCACTTCACTCAGCAGCATGATAGATATCTTAAGCAATCCTTATTGTAGCTCCGTGATATTTAAATTGCATTTTTTTCCTTATTGCTTCCAATATTTTCTTCTTCACCTAGAAGCTTCAAAACTTGGCTACAATATTCCTGTGAGTTTTCCTCTTAGGATCTTTCAGGTGGTGATAAGTGGATTTTTTCTATTTCTATTTTGCCTTCTTGTTCTAGATCTTCAGATTTATTTTCCTTGATAATTTCTTGTAATACTATATCAAGATTCTTTTTTTAAATCATAATTTTCAGGTAGTCTATTCTTATTTCTCCCTGATCTGCTCTCCAGATTAGGTGTTTTCTGATAAGATGTTTCCTTTCCTTTTTTATTTTTTCATTCTTTTGATTTTGTTTTATAATTTCTTGGTGTGTTAGAATGTCATTAACTTCCCCTTGCCCAATTCTAATTTCCAAGGAATTATTTTCTTCCTTAAGTTTTGGATTCTCTATTTCTAGTTGATTGACTTTCTTTTTATAATTTTCTTGATTTTCTTGGATTACTTATTTTTTTTCTAATTTTTCCTTGATCTCTCTTATTTGATTTTTAAAGTCCTTTTTAAGTTCTTCCAAGAAATCTTTTTGTGCTTAGGACCATTTGACATTTCTCATTGAAAAAGGAATGGCTTTTTTAGCACCATTATCTTCCTCTAAATATGAACCCAGATCTCTATCCCCATAGTAACTATCTATGGTTGGGTTCTTTTTCCTTTACTTACTCATTTTTATTTATTTATCTTTTGTTTTATTAATTTTTTTAGCAGCTATTAGTGTAATCATGTTGTAGTTATGAGGTATGGGGAATGATGCCCAAAGCCTCAGGTCCTTCTTATGTTATTTTCTAAGGTCTATCTTAGGGCTGAACCTTGAACTCTCCTCTCCATTCCTAAGCCACAGCTAGGGCCCCCAGTCACACTATCCCACAAATGATTTTGCTCCCTGTAGTCCTTCAGGTGGCTGCAAACTACAGCTGTCCTCTCTGGCCCAGAACTGAAACTAGGGACTCTACTCTCCTGCAAATGTCCATAGCCAACAGTATCCCTACCCCATACTACTGCACTCACTAGATATGTGCTAGTTCCTTCTTCCTACAGCCATAGTCTGGGATAGGTCTGGTCAGCACAGCTATGCTTAGAAGCCCTCTACAATGGATTGAAAAAGTAAGACAGCCCTTGGTCTTAAGAAACTCTCATTCTAATGGAGGAGACAATATATATGGAAAGTTAAAACTACAAGTCCCTTGTGGTCCTGAGCTTATACTAAAAAAGCAGTTGTTAATATCTCTTCTTTAATGCCATTTAATGACATGATAAAGTCATATCAGTTTCTGATGTTGCACCATTTAACAGAGCAAAGGACAGTGGTAGCAAGAACATTTTTTTTTCTAGGTCTTCAATAGATGTAGGTGCAGTACCTACAGAAACAGTTTCCAGGCTGCATTTTTGCCAGGGTTGCTTTCTAGGCTAATGGCTGCTGGCATTAAACTGAAAGTTTCATGATTTCAAAGCATCTTGGGTTCAGGACACTAAACTGTCTCCATCAGAAGTTGAGGGTAAATGGTGGTCAAGGTGTCGGTGGTGGTTTAAGTTACCTGGTGCATGCTGCCTCCCATCTCTCTCTCAGGGTACTTTGCTGCTTCAGCTATGCTGGCCTGCCCTTTGTGTGGTTGCGTTAGCAGTTGGTGGGGATGCTGGCCCCTTTTTTTCTACTGAAGTTGCTTTCTTGGATGATAGCTGAAAGTATGGGCTAGAAGGTATGATACCACTCCCAAGACTTCTATGCTTATCAGCTTATGGGTGTCACTCAGCTGTTGCTGGTAGTGATAAGAAAAGTAAGCTCCTCCTTCATAATTATTTCTCCTCTCAATGATGGCTGTGGGGCTGGGATGGAAGCAAGTCAGGTGGTTTGGTGGGTATTGATAATTCCCAAGACTCTTAGGTTCAGGATCCTGGGCTATCTTCAGCAGGGTATGAAGGGAGATGGTGATATAGATGGTCATTATGTTCAAAGTGGTAGTGGTGGTCTGATTTGCCTGGCATATGTTGTCTCCTGCCTTTCCTATTTCTTTAAATAGGCTGGCTTCCCATTGATGCTATGTGATTCCTTTCAAACTACATATATGAAAAAAATTGAATGCTGAAACTACAATCAATGAATCAGTATGGGGAACAAACGTAACAGGAATAGGTTGGAACCAAAACTTTAGAATTATTTCTTGTTTAAACACTCTTTGGGATTTGCAACCTCAGAGACATCTTGAACTCTTGCTCAAATATGTTATGTTTCAGAATAAACAACACATATTTCTAAGAACTATATCCTTTTGTTTCAAATCTTATGCATTTTCAATGAATATTTAAATATGAAACTGATATCTTGCCAATGCTTTAGTCCCTGTATTCCTTTATCACCAAAGTAGCTTAAACTGTTTAGCTTGTTTGAAGTTCATTCATATCCTTAAACAAATTTCACTTATTAAAGTTAAATAAAATTGATAGAGGCAGACTGCAACAGTGGAGAGTGTGTTGGGTTTTTATTCAGAAAGACCTAGGTTCAAACCCCAATTATGACACTTATTAACATATTGAGCAAATCACTTTTGAGGACTTCTCTCCTTTTCTTTCTTTAGAATCAAAAAAATCATTTTATGGATTGTTTCAACAAAAGCTTCCCTTTATAAAACAAATTATTCAAAAAGAATGTCAATTGATGATTCCCAACCCTTCTTTGAGGAAGTAATTAGCATATTTTGATAATAATTTGAAGTTCAAATTCTGTTTTCTCAGGTATAAATAAGGTCTAAAAGAGAGTAAATTATATATTGTTTCTTCTTAACAAGAATTCCACTTGTAGGGGCTCTTAATCTGGAGTCCATAAACTTTTAAACATACATACAAGCATGCATGCACAAATACATATATACATACATATATGTATATGTATGTATATATATACATATATGATAAGTAAATGTAATTGGTTACCTTTGTGATCATATTTACTTTATTTTATCTATTTAAAAATTATTCCAAGAAGAGGGGATATAGGCTTCATCAGACCACGACCAAGGTGGTACCACAACCCCAAATAAGAACCCCTACATTATTGAGAGGATAAAGGCTTTTAATTAACTTCATTTATGTTTAAAATTCAGTATTGTCTAGAGAGATGGCACAAACTATACAGGAGCAAAAGGACATAGCAAGCCTTACAATTTTGTATAGGTGAATGGAAAAGTCATTTAGTCTAGAATCCAAGAATTGAGTCCCAATTTCACTTTTGTCAATAACTAGTTGAGTAAACTTTGGTGAGTCATTTAATCTTTAAGACATAACAATCTTTATGACAAAACAAGTTGTATTAGACAAGATCTCATTTCTCTTCCAGTTCTAAGAATCTTGGTTCATATGCAACTATTTGGGTGTGTTCTAGTTTAGCTCTGTGCCCTTAGGTAGTCACTTTAATCACAAGCAATCTCCAAGCATTAATTTCTAACTTGCTTTTTTTTTTAAATGGCTCTGTCTACCTCATTAGCCTGTAATGAGGATAAAATGAGAGGACAATATTGAAACATAAACAATAAACTAACCTACAAATGTAAGGTATTAAATTATTTAAAATTAAGAAATAGTAATATATTTGCATTACATCATAATTTATACATTTGCTTTATTTTGTAGAATACCCATGGAGGCCTACAAAGACACAATTTCTACAAGGTAAATTAACTTTTTTGGCTTATTAAAATGGTTTACATAGAAAACTGCTTTTCTGATTTTCCCTTTAAAAAAGAAGCTAATTGTTATTCCAAGTGGCATTTGACCTTGAAATGAAGGCAGAATTCTAAATTTAAACTAGTGCAAGGCATTTGATTACAAATTTTAAAAAGAAAATAAAGGCTTAGAACAGATCTGACTTCAAATTCTTCCTCAAGAATCTATAAGTTGTTTGTGTTGTTGTTCAGTCATATCTGACTTTCTGTGATTCCATGTAGGGCTTTCTTGACCAAGATTCTGGAGTTGTTTGCCATTTCCTTCTTCAGCTCATTTCACAGATGAGGAACTGAGGCAAAAAGGATTAAGTGATTTGACCAGGGTCACATAGCTAACAAGTGTCTGTGGCCAGATCCAAATTCAGGAAGATGAGTCTTCCTGGTTCCCAGTTCAGTGCTCCATCCATTGTAACACCTAGTTGAACCAGGTATATGGCCTTGAAGAAAACACTTAATATCTCTGAGCCTAAGTTTTCTCATCTGTAAAACGAGGATACTAATCATGCCTTTAGTAGTTTCTTTCATAGAGTTGGCAGAAGGATCAATTAAGATCATTTATGTAAGTACTTTGTAAATTGTCAAGCACCATGAGAATGCTAGCTATTGTCTACCCCTACCTGATAAACTACAATGTCTCATTGTTATCTCCAGGATCAAATATAAAGCATAAAGTTTAAGGTGACCTTTAAAAGTTTACAACTTTCCTCCTTCATACCTTTATTATTTTATTACATCTCACTCACCTTTAAATATTCTGTAATCCAGTGATGCTGGGATCCTTGCCCTTCATGTAACATGGCACTCTATCTCCCAACTCAGGTCATTTTCTGTGCCTGTTTCTCCTGCCTGGAATCTTCTCATTCTATATCTCTGATTCCCGGCTTCCTTAGTTTCCTTTTTAAGAGCTTTAAAAGATAGAGGATGTTACATTTCACCTTGGGGAGTAATAGGGGGCTGCTACAGTTGATTAAATTGTGAAGCGTGATCAGACTTGCACTTTAGAAAGATCATTTTGACAGTCAAGGGGAGTCTGGATGAACTAGAAAGAGACTAGAGGCCAAAAGACCAACCAATAGGCTATTGCAGTAATCTAGTTATGAGGCAATCAGGAATTACAGCAGGGTGGTAGCTGCATTAGATGAGTAAGGAGGACATTTGGGAAAGTAATTATGAAGAATATGGCAATTTGTTGTATGTGAGAGGACTGGAAGGGTGGCAAGAGTCACTATTTGAGGATGACAGCTAATTTGTGAGCCTCAATGACAACAGGGTGGTGATACCCTCAATAATAATAGGGGAATGAATTTCAGCTGTCCCTGGATATAAACTTAGAATAGAGAAAAATCCTGCTAATAATGGGGAAATAAGAAAGAAAGGGGGTTGGGAACTGAAAAATTGTTCAATTTGGGACATATTAAGTTTAATATATCTATGAGGAGAAATAGAGTTAGAGAGAGCATGCCAGCTGAAATCTCCCAACTCTCTCCTCCAAACAACTTTAAAATAATGCATCAAATCAAATTCTGGAACAGCAGAACCAGCAAAAGGTCAGGGTGAAATATTTTATTTCTTAGTCCAAGACTACTTAGGTCAGAAGAAGAGATCTGTGACACTGGGTTGGGGACTGTCCTGAAGAGCAGTGTAGCAGCAACACCAGCTGTAGTTCTTGGAGGCTGCAGCAAGCAATAGCATGGAACTCTTACCATCCAGAGATGGTAAAAGGATTGGACCTTTGTTCATAAAGAGATTACAGGGGACCCCTGTATAGCCACTGGGTACAGGACTGGGTGCACCTTAGCAACTCATTACCCAGTTCCAGATAGCAGTTCCAGGGTAGAGAAGAGTACTTTCAGTAACAAAGGAGCAAGGGCCTTACTCCCAGTTACAGGTTGGAGAGAGCAGAGGGCCTAGTTCTGGTAGCAGAGGAAGGTTTGCTAGTACTTGCGGTCCAAGAAAGCAGGGACCTTTTGTTTTCACTTGCTGGGGAAACAGCAGGGCAAAAAAGCCTGAAGCTTGGGATAGCTCTTCTTCCCTCCCCGGACTCTAACATAAAGTTCAAAGTAAAGAAATAGGCTAAAAAAATAAAAAGGAAAAGGAGATCGGATTACAGTCAAGAATAACCTACCCAGCAAAAGTAAATATACTTTTTCAGGGGAAAAAATGGACACAATGAAATAGAGTCTTTCAAGAATTCCTAACGAAAAGAATCCAACAATTACTATTTATGAGAAACATACTTGAAAAAGAAAGACACACACAGTCTTAAAATAAGAGGTTGGAGCAGAATCTATTATACTTCAGATGAAGTAAAACAGGCAGGAATCACAATCTCAAATACAGCCAAAGTAAAAATAAATCTAGTTAAAAAAGATAATCAGGGAAACTACATTTTGGTAAAAGGCACCATAATTAATGAAGTTATCTATATTAAACATATATGCACCAAATGGTATGGCATCCAAATTCTTAAAGGAATAGTTAAATGAGTTATAGGAAGAATTAGAGAGTAAAATTACTAGTGGTGGTTGCAACTTATTCCTCTCAGAACTAGATAAATCTAACCATAAACTAAATAGGAAAGAAGTTAAAATGAAGGGAATTTTAGAAAATTTAAGTATGATAGACCTCTGGAGAAAAATAAATAGGAATAGAAAAAAATATACCTATTTCTCAGCCATACATGGCACCTTGACAGAAAGTGACAATGTATTAAGGCATAAAAATATCACAAATTTATAAAAGCAGAAATATTAAATGTACTCTTTTCTAACCATAATACAATAAAAAATCAATAAAAGGCTATAGGAGAGAATAAAATTAATTGGAAACTAAATAATCTAATTTTAAAGAATGAGTGGGTCAAAGAGCAAATCATAGAAACAATAAAAATTTCAATAAAGAGAATGGCAACAGAGTCAATAAAGCAAAATTTGTCAAATGCAGTCAATGCAGGACTTAGAGGGAATTTTATGTCTAAACACGTACATCAGTAAAAGAGAGAAAAAGATCATCAAATAATTGGGCATGCAACTAAAAAGAAAACTAGAAAAAAGAACAAATTTAAATCTCTCTATTAAAAGACAACATAGAAATCCTGAAAATCAAAGGAGATATTAATAAAATTGATAGCACAAAAACTCCATTGGACTAATAATCTATAAGATAGTTCAGGGCTGAGGACCCTATAGGTCCTAAAGTGTGGCCCTTTGACTGAATCCGAACTTCACAACAAATCCCCATTTAATCTGTAAAACTTAAACTCAATCAAAAGGCTGCACTCAAGGATCTAGAAGGCCACATGTGGCTTCGAGGCCTCAGGTTCCCCACCATTGAGCTAGTTTTATTAAAAAAAACAGTAAAAATATAAACCATTGCTTAATTTGATTTTTACAAAAGAAAGCCAAATTACCAGTATCAAAAATGAAAAGTGAACAACTAATGAAGATAAAATTAAAGTAATTATTAGGAGCTATTTTGCCTAATTAATGCCAATAAAACTAATACCCTAAGTGAAATGAATGAAAATTTACCATAATATATTGCACATATTAACAGAAGAAGAACTAGAATACTTAAATAACCCTAACTTAAAAATCTCCAGGAACAGATGGATTTAAAAGTGAATTCTACCAAATATTTAAAGAGCAATTAATTCTAAGAATATGTAAGTTATTTGAAAAAAATAGGTAAAGAAGGAATGCTACTAATTTCCTTGTATGAAAGAATTATAATTTTGATACATAAAACAGGGATAGCAAAAATAGATGAAAAAATGGTACATCAATTTTTCCAATAAATATTGATGGAGAAATTTTAAATTAAATACTGGAAAGTAGACTACAGTAATATGCTACAAAGATCATATATTATGACCAGATGGGATTTGTACCAGCAATGCAGGATTGGTTCAATATTAGGAAAACTATAAGTATATTCAATTCAATCAATTACAAAAACAACAAAAACCATATGATCATATCAATAAATGCAGAAAAAACTTCACAAAATACAAAGCCTATTCCTATTAAAATCACTTAAAATAGAAATAAATAAAATAAGTAGTATCTATTTATGCCAAAAGCAATCATTATGTATAATTAAGATAATCTAGAAACCTTCCCAATAAGATCCGGGGGTGAAACAAGCACGTCCACCATCACCATCATCATTCAATATCGTACTACAAATGCTATCTATAGCAATAAGACAAAAAAAAAAAAAGAAAAGAAATTGAAGGAATAAGCACCTGCAATGGGGTAACAAAACTATTGCTCTTTGCAGATGATACCATCAGGTATACTGAGAGAACCCTAGAGAATCAGCTAAAAAACTAATCAAAATAATTAACAACTTTAGTAAAGCTACAGAATATAAAATAAACCCACATAAAACATCAGTATTTCTACATATTGCCCCAAAAATAGTAGAAAGAGATAGAACAAGAAATTCCATTTAAAATAACTACAGGCCATATAAATTCTTTGGAGTCTACTAGGCAATACACATCAAGTAACTCTAGGAACACAATAAAAAACACTTTTCACATAAAGACAAATCTAAACAATTGGAGAAATATTAATTGCTTATGTATAGAGCAAATCAATATAACAAAAATGACAATTATACCTAAATTAATTTACTTATTTGGTGCCATATTAATTAAACTACCAAATAATTATTTTGTAGAGATAAAAAAAAAAAACAATAATTCATCTGGAAAAGCAAAAGTTCAAGAATATCAAGGGAATCAAAAAAAAATGTGAAGGAAGATGAATAGCAGTACCAGATTTCAAACTATGTTACAAGGAAAAAGCAGAAGAATAAGGAAAAGATAAAGGAAGAAAGAGAGGAAGAGAAGAAAGATGGAAAGAAATGAAGACAGAAAAGAAAGAAGGGGAAGAAGAGAAAGATAGAAATAAATGTATACAGAAAGAATTGATGCAATTATATGGTGACTGAAACTAAAGATACCTTCAGTCAGATAATTCTTTCAGTATCCCATTCATTCTGTGTTGAGATAAACAAAGTCAAAAATTCAGATTCCTTGACTACTGTTTTGATAACCAGCGGACCTGCCTGGTTTGGATAACAAAATTGACACCACTGCAATTTAATTATTGCTCAGTACCTCAGGGAAACTCTGCTGTCCCTACAATCCTGTGCTTCTACCTGGGGCTCAGTCAGGTATGAGGACAGTACAGGTTATATATATATATATATATATATGTGTGTGTGTGTGTGTGTGTGTATGTATATATATACATATATATATATACCTGGCATAGTCAGGTATCAGATTTTATCTGATAAATGCAGTTATGGGAACTCCTTCCTATTCTGACTCATTCATTCCCTCCATAGTGTTCTTGATAAATATCAGACACACTAGTGTTTCATGAGCAGCAAAACTCCTCCCACTTTATCCTTTCCATTGCAGACTGCTATTAATGCTCTAACACAAACCAGCATTCTAAGTATCTTCACAAACTATCAAAGTTATAATGGAAAAGGAGTTACTGAGTCATGCACTCAGTAATATCTCCCAAGGAAAAACCTGCCTATATTTTCTTCCCTGTCTCTACCTTAACATGCCATATCTTAAGAATAAGTTTCATGTTATAAAAATCTGGTAAAATGCTGCTAGACTAATGGGAAAAAGGATGGCATAAAAATAGAGTTCAAGAATAGAGTGTGAAGGGGGGTCAATCAGCCAGATAATTTTTCATCTGTAACTTCTTCCATCAACATATTCTCTTCTACCAATGTTAGGAAATTACATGGCAGAATATCCAATACCTATGTCAATATAACCCTAAATAATTTGTTTCTTAAATCAATTTACATTTTTTTAGGACAAAGACAAATTGATTTGATATAACAAGTTTGAAACTGGCCACATTGGCAATCTAAATACATATATAAATGGGTGTTCTGAATAACTACACATATGTAATATATATGTGTCAATATGTACACATATGACCATATATAGAGCTACATATGCACATGTGTATATATGGATACATGACCATTTGTTTGTGTCTGTGTATGTTTATATATTACATATGGAAAAAAACTTAGAGAAAGTGATAGAGATACAGTTGAAACAGTAATGTAGTCAGAAGACCTGGCTTTGGATTTGAATACTCATTCCTTTGCCACTTACTTCCAGCATGATCTTGAACACATCATTTCTCTTCCTTGGGCTTTAGGACATTCATCTATAAATTGAGAGGGTTGGAATAGATCAGATCTATGGGGGCCACTACAGGTCTTAATCTACAGTTCCTTCACTTTACAGATGCAGAAATTAAAGCCCAGAGGTGCTAACAATCCAGGTTACACAGCTACTTTGGTAATTGCTAAAATTGGAAACCAGGTTATCTGATGCCTTATCCAATGTTGTTCTACATTTGGCCTATAAATCTGAGGGTGTTACCCCAAAAGAAAGAATCATTTCAAGTTCACTAGAATCAGAATTCAGACTTAAATATGGAAAGTTAAATTATATTTTCAACTCTGAAATTTTATTATTTTTACTACAAACTTCTTATAGTTTGAAATGTTCTTGCTCTTTTGAATCCTAACTCAAAACTAGTGATGTTATAAATAAATCCAATGCTTTTATTATCATCATCGTTATTCTAGAAAAGCCTGAAATCTGCTTTTTGGAACAAGATTCTGGAATTTGTCGAGGATTACTTCCCAGGTATTTCTATAATAATCAATCAAAACAGTGTGAACCTTTCAAGTATGGCGGGTGCCTAGGCAATGCCAACAACTTTGAATCTTTGGAAGAATGCAAGAATCTCTGTGAGGATGGATGTAAGTTGATTTTATATTTTGCTATATTTTATTTTTAAATATATTGACAGCATCTTGCATAAATCAAAAACAATTTTATAAGACTCCCATTTCTTGTCTACCTACACCAATATATTTGGGCCAAAGCTTATCTTGAACAAATTAGGCCCTATCAACAAATCTTCAGTGGATCCATATTACTTTTAGGAGAAAATACAAACTCTTCATTCTGGTATTTAAAAATCTCAATAATTTGACTCCCACTTACCTTTCCAGTCTAATTTCATATTACTTTATTTCACACACTGTTTATTCCAGTCAAAGTAGGCTGATATTTATTCCTTATTTGTATCATTATAACTTCTGCCTCCAAGTCCCCATGTCTCCCTCCTTATCTTTACCATTTAAAATTCCTAGCTTCTTTCCAAGGACAATGCAGGTACCACTTCCAATAAAAGATCTCTTTCTCTCTTTAACCCACATCTGATGTGAGTATGGTTCTCTCTAAAAATCCCTCCCTTATCCTCTCCCCTGTACCTATCCCCTTAGCCTTTTATTTGGTTTCTGAACTTCGAAGACTTTCATACCATTCTAGATATATGTGTACTATTCCATCTATAACCCATTCCCAATTAGAACAGGGTTCCAGAACTAGAAGCCCCCCCACCCCCATCTAGTTCTTCTGTGTTAGTTCTTCCTCTCACACCTCATCCATATAAGATAATTACTCTTTTTACCTTTACCTAAACAGTTTTACTTTTTAAAATCACATCATACTCAGGCCTACTCCAGTCTTTCTTTCAAACTACCCAATAATTAATAACAATCTTAGACATACATTTTACATTTCCTCATATAAAAAGTAAACTGTCTGTCCTTATTGAGTTTTTTGTAATTAGTTTTTGATGTGTACCTTATATTTCTCTTGGATCTTGTATGTCAAATTTTCTATTAAGTTTAGGGGTTTTTTTGTAACAAAATCCTGAAAGTCTGGCAACTCATTGAATATCTTTTTTTTTTCCCCATTCAGGATTATGCTTAACTTTGCTAGGTATGATATTTTTGGCTATAACCCCAGTTCTTTTGCTTTTCAATATTTAGTGTTCCAAGACCTGCAGTTTTTTAGTGTCACCACTGCTAGATCTTGTCTGATTATAATTATGGCTCTGCCATATTTGAGTTTTGTTGTTTTTTTTTTTCTTGTTGCCCATAATACTTTCTCCTTGAGCTGGGGGTTTCAAAATTTCTCATAGGATCTCTTTCAGGAGGTGATTGGTGGATTTTTTTTTCTATTTCTACTGCCCCCTCTTGTTCTTTTTTTTTTAATTTTTCCTCAATCTATCTCAATTGATTTTTAAAGTCTTTTTAGGTTCTTCTATGAATTCTTTTTTGGCATGTGACCATTTGATGTTACTCTTTGGGGTAGAAGAGGCTTTTTTTGCTTCACTATCCTCCTCTGAAGACAAACCCCAGTTTTCTCTATTCCTATGGTAACTTTCTATAGTTGGGTTCTTTCCCTTTTGCCTGCTCATTTATTTTTTAATTTGTAGCAGTTTATTATTGTAATCACTTCTAGTCATGGGGTGTGGAGATGGTGCCTCTGGCCTCAGATTCTTCTTCAGTACTCCCCTCTGTCTTGGAACTGAAACCAAGAACTCTGAACTCCTATAAGTGCCCACAGCCAGCAGCATCCCTGCTCCCATACTTCTGCACTCACCAGGTGTGTGCTGATTCCTTCTTGCCCAGGCCACATTTCAGCAGTATAGCTAGGCCTGTAGTCCCTTGTCACCATAGGTTCCCTCAATCTTCCCCCACTCAGACATTCAACTCCCTACACTGACTGGGAGGTGAAAATTCCTGTGGATGGGGCAGAGGCTACCACCCAACCCAGCTAGCCCCAGGGCTTTCCACTTAGAGTTTCAATGGAACTAACTTGGAGGTGTTTACACTTCACTAGAACCAAACCTTAGTCTTAGGATTTTTCTCCAGATCTCCAACTGTCCCAAAAGAACTACTGTTCTGCCCCCACTCTTGTTTATTTTTACTGCTCTACATTTGCCCTGAAGCACTATTTTGTCTTCTTTGTGGGGGAAATCTGGAGAATTTGGAATTTTCTGACCTACTTCATTTTCCCAGAATCTTCCAAAAGGTCTTTCTTAATACCCCCAATTGTCTCACTTTTTCTTGAAATCAATTTGCATAAGTTTTTATATACTTTATTTTCACTTAACTATGAATGTTTTTTCCCCTACATAAACTGTAAACTCTTTGAGCTTATGTAGTGTAGTATGTGTGTCCTTGTATACAAACACCTAGTACAGTATACTATATAAAATAACTGCTTATTAAATATTTGTTAAATTGTCCCTATGATATTTGTAGTGTATATTTACAGGTTACTGATAATTATTGAGTCAGATGAAACTACATAAAACTGTGTTAACAAGAAGTTTATAATACAGGGTCATCAATTTTAGAGGTAGAAAGAACCTAGAAGGTCAACTAGTTAACTAGTCCTCATTTACCCATAAAGTAACTCAGTCACAGAAAATTTTAGTGATTTGCCCTGAGATCTAAATAAAGAAGTTTTCAAGCAAAAAAAAAAAAAAAAAAACACACCTGGATATTTACTTCTCATTACTGCTATGAATTTCTTATTTTATACTTATGTTAATAGGCTGAAATGATGAATAACCTTTTATTCATGTGTGGAATTTTCCTAGTGGATACAGTGCAAATAGATCATGGTGAAAAAATAGCTGTTCCAGAAAACAATAACTCCTCAACAACCAAGCCAACTGAAGTTCGAAAACTTTTTGGTAAGCATCTACTGCTGAGTTTTTTGCTAGTACCAGAAATTATAAAAGTAAAAAGATTTTAAAATAAAATCATAGATGGCTAAGGAAATTGCTTTCAATGACTACATGTAATTATTCATATCCTCCAAATAACCTGGCATATGGTGCCTTTCACTAAAGTAAGGACTTAATATTTGTTGAAACTGTTAATGTAAATTGAATTTTAGATTAGAGCAATTCTTTCATTTTCTTGCTGATTGGATTATAAAACTCTATTTTTAATTGTGTATTGGTGCTTCTAAATCAATGTTTTCCTCCCTAAATGATTCTATCCCTTTTAAAAAATATTCGCAATAAAATTGGGGGATTATGATATTTTCATCCCCTTTAACCTCCCTTGATTGGAAAAAAAATGAATTATCTACCTGTGATGAATCTTTTGGTATACTTTTGTTTCTTACCTTTTACTTTGGGGCAACATCTTCACTAACTAGATGCAAAAAGGACAGGAAGCTATGCTCCACCCTGAAAAGGAGTAGAAAACAAGAGAAGAAAACAAATGGAAAGGCCTTGTCTTTTTTTTTTCCTTCTTACTTGGACTCTGAACTATTTAGACCTATGCCAGCAAATTGTCATTCCTTAGTAATAAATAATTCATGGTTTAATACTAGAAAATAAAGGATGCTTTCCACATAGGTATATGGTCATTACCAATAGGTTAGACATGTCTCAGTTTAGAATATAGAACTTTTTGACTAAATATTAAAGCAGATCTTTAAGTCATACCCTGGCATTCAACACATTAGGCAATATATTAATCCTTTATCTAAGGTATTTTGCTATTTTGTTTCTCAGGGAATAATAATTTATCCCATGAGGATAAATTAGATAACGTTCTTCTTGAAATGACTCCCAAAAGTATTAAACACCTAGAAAAAAAATTTAAATACTTTTTACTTCATTGTGGTAAAGTCAAGGAAGGAGAACTTTTAAGTCTTTCCTTGAGGTGCAACAGTATAAAGTATTTTAAACATTATCAGAATATATTCATAGCTAATTTGTTGAAAATACTTTTTCATTGGCCTAAGATTTTGGATTCTATCATTGGTAAAATTCTCTAATGTATCAAATTTAAATCAGCAACAGCAACAACAACATACTTTTCTTGCTAGGTAGCCCACAAGACAAAAAACTATGTGAAAAGCCTATTTATTTCTACAGAAATGGAAGACTGATGCTTTTCCCTGTAGGATTTATAGGGTTCCTATTTTAATGGTCTATGTAAATTACACCAAATATTGTTCTCTACTCTCCCTTTTGGGCTAAGAAACATTTGATCAGCACACTCAGTAAGGAAATAAGAAAGAACATGAGCTATGCTCTCCTAATCCCTTCTTCCCAAGCCCATCCCTGTAGTTGTTTCCTTGCCTAGCGAGACAACAGGATAGCCAGGTAGTCTATGCAACTATATTTGTTTTGGGGGAAGAGAGGGAGGTTGTATGTGTGCATGCATTTTGGGTTCTTTTTTTTTTTCTGTACAGGATGTGAGAGGGAAACATTCTGAAATCATTTCCCCAAACATAGATTGGTTGCAACAAAAAGTACAAAATGAGAAGTCTTATAACTATGCCATAGCAGGCCCTTCCTTTCAGTATTCCAGCATATAACTTTTTTTTTATGTCTGTATAGTAGTAACACCATGCCTGTGTATGCAAACGAAATAGATTTTTTTACCATTAGTGAAATAGATAACTATTCTCACCATTCGGACCAACCCATAGAAAAGTTATCATATGTATAAGGCCATGTGTTCTCAAAGAAAAATCAGCCTTCACTGATCTTACAATATCTGTGTAATAGCAAATAATAGCAAAACTTTAGATCAAAGTAAGAGGGTACTTTTGCCACTTAAATGATTTAATTAGCTATGGAGAATATGGTTATGTAGAGCTTTCATTTAATTTTGAAATTAGGAATAGTATTTTAACCATATTTTATTATTCCCTACTTACATGTTCGTCAACAATACTACTGTGCTGCTAATCACACATTCTTGATATCTTTAGATACTATTTTGTTGTGTCTCTATCCTTAAACTCTATTCCCAGCTGCTCCCCCCACATTTTTTTTTGCTTCCTCCTGAATGCTTCCAAACTTGCTTCCTTTAAATTCCTACTTTCATTGCTCTAATTCATACCTTCATTATTCTCATACTTGGATTGCTACATTAGTATTCTGGCTGACCTCCTTAACTTTAATTTTTCTCTTTCCAGTTCATCTTGGACATTGCTATATAAATGATCATAAACACTGCTTTCATTTAGCCATCCTTCTTCTAAAAATCCTTCAATGACACCCTATTATCTAGTGCATTACGAAAAAAGGTCTTTGCCTGTCTTTCAAGTTGCTCTATAACCTTATAACAAACTTTATTTCTATTTTCCAAAAACCACCTGCCATCCAGTCCCTTCACAAATTTATGAACACCATGTTCGTTACTATCTCCATACCTTAAATCATGCTATTACAATCAAGTGAAATGTCTTTCTCTGACTATTCTCAATTCAAATACTCACCATCCTTGCAATATATAATTTCAAGCCTACTTCTTCCATGAAATCTTCCTTCACTGCTGCCACTCTCGCTATTTCTCTCTCATCTGATCTTTTATAAAATGAATAATTTGTACCTCATTAACTACTGTGTAATCATATAATATCTTGTTTTTACTTGCTACTCTTTTCATGGTTGTTAATTTTGTTGCCCCAATTGGACTGAGAGCTCCTTCAGGGCAGAAACATCTTTTTTTTTTTTTAAGTATATCCTCTGCATTTACCGAGCAGGCATTCAGCAAATCTTGATTGATTTTGTGATTCACAGTTAAAATAAAGACATCAAATGATGGTTGGAAGAACGCTGATCACTTTTACCAAGTCTTTCTGATGACCTTCTGCAGTTGCATACAATTATTCTTCTTAGGAATCATATAAAATCATAGAGTTTGAAGGGACCTAAATGGATAGAAATCCCTCTACTCTATCCAATACAAGACCTTCTCTGGAACGTCCTCATGCTGCCTCTTCTTGAGCATCTTCATTGAAAGGGAAGTAACTACCTCATGAGGAACTCAATTAAATTGCAGACATTTCTACTCAATAGAACAATTGGGTTGTAGTTTATGGACACACAAAAGTCCATGTTTTCAGTACTTTCTTTGTTCTTAATAGAGTAAAGTTAATGTATTTCTAGTATTATCTCATTAATAAAGTTTGGATATTTGCTAATATATTAATATATTTCATTCATTTGTGTCCCATATTAGCCAAGCATATACCCTGAATTAACAATGATTCTGTGAAACTAGATAGTGCTGGGACTGGATATTTATAAAGATTATTTGAATAACTGCAATGTATCTATGGTGGGAGAAGTATTTGGAGTAAAAGGACATGCAATCTGGTTTTGGATCTGATACTTATTAGCCATATAACTAAATATATATGGCTTTATGCTTTTAAATTTTGGTTTATCCATCTTGACAATGAGGGTAATAAAACCTGCATCATCTGCCTTAAGGGGTAGTCATAAGCAAAGTATTTTGTAAGGCTGAAAGTACTTTATAATAATTATTGCAAGAAAAATAACTAACATTTATATAACATAGCACTTTAAGGTTTGCAAAGTACATTACAAATATTTTCTCATTTGATCCTCACAACAATCCGGTGAGAGAGCAGTGATTATTACACCTATTTTGCAGATGAAGAAATAACCGAGTTGAGAAAGGTTAAGTAACTTGCCCAGGGCACAAAATAAGAGTCTGAAGTTTGAACACAGGCCTTCCTGACTTTGAGTCCATTGCTCTCTTTATACATCAAACTGCCTTTATATATAAACTATATATCTATGTATTTCTAAATATCTATATATGGTGTTTAACTATTGATATTTTTGTTATTTTTGCTATTAAGAAATTAAGAAGAATGTCTGATACAAATAATTTGGAAATAAATTAATTGGGAAGTGATCTAATTCAGAAATTGTTATAGCATACACTTCAATGAAAATATATGCTGTTTCTATGTATATATCCATAGATATTCATTCAAAATCCATGTATGAAATAGCATATTATTGTTCTAGCCTTCCCTCCTCAAATCTTCGCAATCTTGGCTTATACCTTATCATGTAAGTGAAACTGCTGTCTTCAAAGTTCCCAATGATTTCTTAATTGCCAGATGTAATGGTCTTTTCTCAACTTTCATCCTTCATAATCTATCCACCACATTTGACACCGGTGATTTATCTCTTCTTCCTGGATACTCTTTCTTCTCTGAGTTTTTATGACACTACTTGGTTCTTCTCATACCTCTCTGATCACTCCTCAGTCTCCTTTGCTGGCTTATTATCTCTGATGATTAAAAAAAATCCAAGAAATATAGTTTCTAGGTAATTTAATCATTTTATTAATAAGGTCAGCATGTTATTAATAAAAAGGTGGTCAGTTGGCCATCTCTTTTAGACCAAAGACCCCTAATAGTGGTGGGATTACAGTTTATATGTCCTTTGAAGAGTAGGTGTTTCTGAAGAGTGGTAATCAACTATGATTGGTTAATACAATGGGTGATGGGCTATATTAATATGAGGGTCTTGGGGTACATGACCTGTGTTACCAAATCTTGGTCAAAGAGACATCAATTTCCATATCACCCGTCTGACAAAAAGGAGGATTCACATTTTCCCAGAACTGTCTGAGCATACACAATGAGCAGGAATACATCCATTAGCCCAAACTTAGAATTTCTTTTACTGTCTGATTAGATCTTGGCCTGGGTAAATCTCTAAAAGAAAGAAACCACACTGGTTGAGCTCTGGGTGAGGAAGTAGAAAAGGGGGAAAACCTTGGCCCTAATACAATAATTAGCTATTAAATGCAAAAGAGAAATATTCATTTATCACACATCTGTATTATATGCCCCTTTCACTGTGGATTTGCCCCAAATTAGGCCTTCTTCTCTTTTCCCTCTACACTTTGGGAAAACTCACCAGCTTTCATGGATTTAATTATCATCTCCATGCAGATGAGTCATAATTCTGTGTATCCAGTCAAATCTGTCCCCTGAGCTTAATTCTTTAATTATCCAGCTATGTTGGACATTACAAAATGGATTTCCTGGAGATATGTCAAACTCAACATGTCCAAAAGCTTTTGTCTTTCCCCAAAACCTTTACATCTTTTAAATTTCCCCATTTCTGTTGAAGACACCAACATCATTCCAGCCTCTCTGGTTCACAACTTCAGCATAGTCCTCCACTCCTTATACTACCTCACCCCGTGTCTTCAACCAAGTCACAAAGTTTGCAATTTCTACCTATACAGCATTTATCACATCTAACGCTTTCTCTCTAATCTCACAGCCAATATCTAAGTTTAGGCTGCTAGGTGCCACAGTTGATAGAAGACTGGAATTGGAATCAGGAAGAAAGACCTGAATGTGAATGCTGTCTTAGATACTTACTGACTGTATGACCTTGGATGAGTTATTTAACCTCTCAGCCTTAGTTTCTTCATCTTTAAAATGATGATGATAAGAATAATCATCTACTTCTCAGAGTGATTGTGAAAATCAAATGAAATGAATAAATGAAAGAAAGATTGAAGTATTTTTAAGCACTTGCTTTGTACAAAGCACAGTGCTAAGCACTGGAGATACAAGTAGAAAAATAAGTCATTTCCTGGTCTCAGGATTTCACATTATCATAGGGGTTTGTGAAACTCAAAATACAATAAAAATGCTAGGTATTATTCAGGCTGTCATTACCTTTTGCCTATATTATTACAAAGTATTATTTAAACTGCTCTTCTTGTCCCAAGCCTTGAACTACTCCATCAACATTGCTTCACACTGCTGTCAAATTAATCTTCCTTAAGTGGAAATCTAACCATTTGCCTCTCCTATTCAATCAACTTCAATTGTCTTATTGCCTCAAGAATAAAATATAAACTCCTTTGTCTGGCTTTTAAAGCCCTTCATGAACTTTATTCAACCTATCTTTCTAGGCTTTACCAATATCACTTCATCTCCCACCCTCTGCAAACTAACCAAACTGACTGTGTGTCTTCTCATAAAAGATACCCTACTTCCTTTGTATTGGTCATCCCACTTGCCCAGAGTACTTTCCTTTCTTATTCTACTTCATAGCATCCTTTCTTCTTTTAAGATGCAGCAACAGCAAAGGCTTCTGCATAAAGCCTTCCCTGGTCCCTCCCCCTAACTGCTAGTGACTTCCCTCTCAAATTATCATGTGTTTAACAACTTTGTATTTGTGTGTATATATACCCATACACACACACACACACACACACACACACACACACACACACACACAAATAAATTCTATTGGTGAAGACTGCAAATAATATACATATATTTATATCTATATATATGTGCATATTTTTATATATATACATATGTATATATTAACCTGTATACATGTATATATGTATGAATGTAATATAATCTATGTTTTATATACATGTATGTAGATATATTACACACATGTATGTTTCTAAACACAAATACATACAAAGCAGTTAAATATAGAAATATAGAAATAATATTGAAATACACATACAAATAATACATAATGAAATGATTGCGTGTACTGTATCATATAATTATGTACATAATATATGAACACTTGATATATATATATATATACATACACACATATATAGCTATACATATATAAGTATATATGTATTTGTTGTCTTCAATAGAATGTAAACTCTTTTATGATCGGAGTTATTTCATTACTTGTGCTTGTATCTTCAGTGCCTACCACAGTGTCTGGCATAAAATAGGTACTTAATAAATGCTTGTTCATTGATTGATCAATTCAAGTGTCCACTGATTGATAATAGGCATAATTGGCCAATGTCCTTTTCTAGTCATATATAATTTATTCTGAGAGAAATATTTCTATCTGGGTATGCTAACTAGTTCTCAAGTGTATTTGGAGGGAAATGTATCTATGTGTATGTGTTTGTATACCAAAATCAACTAATGTTCTTAGCAAGGAAAAATAATTCCAAAAGTCATGAATTTTCCTTCTGTTTATATTTGTATTAAACATGACAGTTGTAAGATCCTCAATTTTAATCATGCTTTTACTCAAATAGTATTATTTTTCTTTGTGTGAACTATCTAATATGAAATGTAAGCCCAATTTCATTTCCTAAGGATCCTAATTGAGAAGTAAAGTGATGAAATGGATGGAAAGGAATGCTGGGCAAGGGAAATCAGGAAGATCTGACATTGACACTACTAGCTAAGTGACACTGAACAATTCACTTAGTCCCTTAGTGTCCAAGCCATCTCTATATGTTTCAGAGAAGTTGCCGGTTGTGTTGGTAGAGTAAATTATACATTGGAAGTGCTGTAAACTGGCAAAATCATAGGTCTAGCCCCCCCCCAAAAAAAACAACCTCCAAAACTCAAAAGATAATCAATTTTTAGAAGTTTGTAAATAAATAAACTAACAGACTAGAGATATTATTTGCTAATTCTTCCCTACTGCAAATGTTAACCATTATTTTGGTCATCATAACCCTTACTATCATCATTTATAAAACTTCCTAAGATCCACTATAAAAGTAGACTTCAATGTTTTTTTTTTCTAAATTAACAGGAACCCCCCCAAAAAATATTTTTTTCAATTCTGTACCAAAAGATAACATTACTGTGTGCTTCATTGCCATCCACTGAAGTAGATACAGAAATTTGGAACCTTAGCTGTGTCTCTATAGGTGAGGCTGGAGTCCTGGCGTCAAAGCAGATTGGAAAGCTTTCTCACCATCACTCAACAAAGCTGTCCTGCTGAGCATGAAACAGGGGAATAATTTCCAGCTGAAAGAAAGTCATCAACTCTCCAAAAGGAAGCTGTCCTCTGAATTGATTTTTTTTTTTAGCACTTAAAGAAGTCCAGAAAAAATGTTAATTTTCACCTTTGGATATGGAACATTTTGTAGGTGTTCTATTCTATTCATAGACAGCAGAGAAAAGCTATTTTTCTGTCATATGAGGAAGAAAACATTTGTCATGATTTTGAAAATTTCTGCCTTGAGGTTTTGTTTTGTTTTATTTTGTTTTCTCCATATAATTTCCTTAGGACTATCATGGTTTGAAGATAGTTCATAAATAATTATATTGGTTAGGAATGCTATTCCACCATTCTCTCCATTTGTCAGAATCCTGATTATCTTATCAGTAAGGCTGTTTCATACCATAGGCTCAGATCCCCAAACTTGTTCAGATACCCAGATTCTCTATTCCCTAGTTGGGTTTAAATATTCTCTCCTCAGTGAGAAAGAATTCCTACAGGCCTAATTTGTGACAGTTTTCCAAAGGCTTGAGACTTAGCAAACTGCTCAAAGCTTCATCTCCATTCTAGCTTAGTGCTTCAAGAGGTACCGAAATGAGTCCCTCAGAATATTTCCCCATTCTCTGCTGACTTACCAAGCAAAATTGTGGCTTTCTGATTTAGTGTGCTTGGCAAATCATCTAAATATAAAGTATTACTATTATTATTTTATCAAATGATAATTGGGATAATATTTTCCAGAAAATAATAATAATAATAATAATAATAATAATAATAAATTGTTCCTGAATAAACTAACTTAAGTTTCCCCATTCTACATCCTTTGACAAACCAATTTTTCTGGGAAGATGGAAAAAAGCAAGAATAATGTAGCAACATATTTATTGAATGATATCTAAATCAAGTCAACTACTTCACTATTTCTTAAATCAAAGTTGATGTGATTTACATTACTTTTTGTGATACTAAATTTAGGTCAGTACAATTAAAAGATTAAACTTTTATTTAAAGTTAAAATAACTAGAGTAACAGCAGATAGAGATAGAGCCATGGTGTCAGAATAACCTGAATTATAATTCCTGCTTTTGATATATACTGGCTCTGGGCCTAGGCAAGTCACTTTACCTCTTGGTGTCCCAGGAAGATCCATGAGATTTTAAATTTTGGAGTGCTGTTCTATATTGGTACAGAGTATCTCCTCATTGGGAGTCCCCTTTTCTAATGAAATCATAGGATGCCATCATTTCCTCCTCCTCCTCCTCTTCCTCCCCCTTCTCCTCCTCTTCCTCCTCCTCTTCCTCCTCCTCCTCCTCCTCCTCCTTCTTCTTCTTCTTCTTCTTCTTCTTCTTCTTCTTCTTCTTCTTCTATAGTACTACTACTTCTGCTACCATCACCACCACCACTACTATTATTTCTACTGCAACTATTATTATTACTACTACTTCTGTTGTTAACTACTATTACAAAATTATAGAGTGGGCATTAAGGACATAAAAAACCTCCTACATAATTGAACTGAGTTTTGAATATTGTGTTCTGGCTGTTTATTTTTGTTAGATCATAGAAGTTACAGTTGGTAAAATGGTTCCACATCTACAGTTTTCAAGCTTTGTTATATTATGAGCTGCTAGAAACTAGGAACCATCTTGTACTTGTCTAATTTTCCTTGGTCCCTAGCACTATGCTCTATTTGTCAGACCTTAGAAATGTTGATTGAATTTGTTGATCTTTATCAACAAAGTTTCTTCAGAGACAAGTTAATGATCATGATGTCATCCTAAAGACAGTAAGCCATTTGGCTTTGTGTATTTCCTTGGGGAACAAAGCAACACCAGGTTAGTGTCTTTTTATTGTATGTTCAGATTCCACTAAATGTTAAAAAAGAAACCAAATTCACACTTATGTGGGATTTAAAGACTTTTCTGTTTTCTTTTTTTATAGATACTATAGTGTTGATATTAAAGAGGTAAGTTCATGTGTTCCTCTAGAACCAAACATTTAGCAAGAAAAAAAAAAAACATAGTTCCTCACAGACAAATAAAAAAACAGCATTTCATGTCTAACGAGTTATTCTTAGGAAATCACTGACACTCCTCTATAAAGCTCATAAGATTATTTAATCTTTAAATTATCTAAAAGAACCTCTTAATGGGATTCTACTAATATAGTCATAATATATAAGTGTGTGGGACTTATTTGGGGGTTGATGTTGGTAGTAATTAGATGATAGCTCTTACAGTATAAAGCGTATCATGTTATAGATTTGGACAAGAAGTTAGGTGGCCTAGATGATAGTCTTAGATCTGGAGTCAGAAAGACCTGAGGTCTATTCCTAACTTACTAGCTATGCCACTTCACCTTTGTTTGCCTCAGTTTTCTCATCTATAGCAAGAGGTTAATAATAGCACCTATCTCATAGGGTTGTTATGAGGAACAAATGAGATAATGTGTACAAAGCACTTTGCAAATCTTAAAGTGTCTTCCACACACACTTTAGTCATATTCTCATTATGACTACATTAGTGATACTAAATAATAGCCCCTATCAGATGGTAAAAGGAGAATTCTATTGATCTCTGGTACTTTGGGGAATTTCCAAGGTGGTAGATGTTCACTGTGTCTATAGGTAATATGACTTGCTTCTCTAACCAACACTGATAAGATGAAATGGATATTGGCTACCTCTGCCTCTGGTCCCATTGATATCCTGTCTTACCCTTCCTTGCTCAGAACTGAAAGGAATAGAAGTAGATAGAACAAGAGAAAACCAGTAGTTCCATTTCCCCACTAAATTCACCAGCTGCCTTGGTATTAGGACTATATAAATAAGATGAAATAACAATTTGTTTTCAATATCTGTTTCTACTGGTGTTTTTAAACAAAGGATTTACCAATAGTAGGGCACAGATGCCAAGGTCCTAGTCTCATAAAAGGCAGACACCTAGATTTCAAACTGGCCAATGATAAGAGAGCTTTGATCCTAATCAGCCTGTTGAATTATTTGCAAAACAAATCTGTAGAGAACCTAGATAGGTTCCAAGATATTGTCCTTCCAATTGAAGGCAATTTGGTTCTACCTTTCCTTAGTGGAAAGATCACTGACTTTTCCAAATGTGGGTTTAAGTCCTACCTCTGTGACCTTGGACAAGTTAGCTAGTCTGCCCAGGCATTAAGTTTGTCATATTTAAAGTGATGGGGTCACCTCTATTGCAAAATGAGGAAACAGTGTAGAACTTAAGGCAGAAGACCATCTTATATTAGAAGAGTTGGGGGATTGGTTTTCAAAGGCTATATTAAGGGATCACAAGCTCTGACAAGCCCTAGGCCCAGTGATATACCATGTCTCTCTTGATTTAAGATCAAACCCAACCAAGTTCATAGTGGTGATTATTTTTTATCCCACAGAAACTTATCACAGAACTCATTAAGGTAGGGACAGATTGTGACCCACATTAGTGGAAAGAGTATGTATACCAAAACAATTATAGATCCTTGAAGCATATATTGATCTTATAAATAAGAGGTGATAAAGAACTTATGGGATAGATGCATAATTATGTTTATTTTAATTAGAAATTTATGCTGCCAAAAAATCCCATAACTTTTCTCACGATTCACTATCTTATTGTTTCCCAATATGAAGAGGTGCAAATGGAACTGCACAATCTCAAATTGTTTCTTAATTAAACTCATGAGTGCATTTTAATCTCAGATTCTATAGATTTCAAATACAACTTGAGATTCCTTCTATATTAAAACTGAATGACTTTGGTCTAATGTAATAGTAATTTGGTAATAATTTCCCCCTATTTCTGCCCACAGAATAATTTTCCTCATTTTTATTTAACATTTCCCAGAAGAGCATAGGAGTACATAATAAATTAGCTTTTATATCAGAACATCTAGCATTTCCTATCAATACATTTTAGAGCAAAAATGGTACAAAAAGATAGTTGGATGAGGTTCAGCATAATAGTAAAGTGCTATAGTTGGAATTAAGAACAAGTATTCATACACTGTGATACTTACGAGCTGTGTGACTGGTGAACTCCACTAAAATTTCTGAACCTTGTTTTTCTCACCTGTGAAATGGAGATAGATGGTAGCACGTACCTCACAGAGTTATTTTGAGGATCAAGTAAATTATACAAGGTCCCAAAGTCTTGGTGCACTAATAACTTAAAACTGTACTAAGATTTTTGGATACTGAATGTGTATTGTGTTTTGCAAATAAATGTTTTGCGTATCTTAAAGCTATATCAAAATTACTCCTATCATGATTATTAAAAACACTATAGATTGTTATAAAGGGAAGATTGGGAAACCTTTGCAAGTCCATTTCAGAATTGTCTCATTTTGTTTCTTTTCTCTTACAGCCTAATCCCTTGAGGTTTTCTCCCCATCAGGCAGCCTCTTGCTTTCTGAACCTCTTTGGCTATTGGATCCTCAAGTTCTATGTCCCATCATCACTGACAACTTGACAAACCCTCTTCATTTGCATTTTCTATGCTGTAGCTCACCCATGGGGAGACCTCTGAAATTTCCCCACCTTCCATCCTGTCTGTGCAACTTTTTTCCTTCACTCTTGATGGATATTTTTGTTCTCTTCAGAGAAAGCACATATTTCCTCTCAGGGAAAGACTTTTTCAAGAGATTTAACTGCTTTTGTTAAACTGAGACTCATTCCCCTACTCATGGAGTAAGGGTATCTCTGTTTTACCTTTTGGAGTATTTTCTCTTCTGATTCTGAAGAAGGTCCATGTTCCTTCACAGACCCAGGAGTTCTGATGGCAGCAGCTTTGGCATTGCCTTCTCTTCTGCCAAACATGTAACCATTATCCAGATCTGAGACTTCAGTTCCTTTCTGCTTTATGTGAAAACGCTATCAGCAAGGCTAATAATCTTTTCAGTATGTCTTGCTTTGAAGACTGAAAAGGCAAATCTCATTGCATATTACTCGTTGCTTATTTTTGCAATCCTCATGCACCATTCAAAATTTTCTTAAACAGATTAAAATGTTTGTGGCATACCATGAATACAGATTTTAGTCATTATTCTGAGTCTTCCTGTTTTGAACATTAGGAAAATACTTCAGTTCTGTATATCAACCAATGCTTTTGTGAATGAGAAAGAACAAGGATAGTGATTTTTCACTAACTTCTCACATTTTGTTGTGTGATCGATCTTTAATAAATAATTTTAGTGGTGGCTTATGTTAATATTTGCTAGTTTTTTTGTCTAGGAAGTATAATCGTAGTACTATATTTTATAATTTTAATTTCTATTGTATGTTCTTGAAATGAAAAGCCTTGTTTTAAAGAACACTTTGAGTTTGAAGCATTTATATGGATGTCTAATGGATTTTAATGTGCTAAAATGCAGTTCATCTCTCAACTGTAAATAATTCTTTTTAGGTTTTTCACAGACATTCTATAAGAAAGTCTACAAGAAAAATGTGATGTTTAAATAAATTTATTGTAATGTGAAGATATGAGCATGATTACATGTTATATCATTCTAACAATTTTTTTTTAATATTCTTAGAATTCTATGGCCCTTCTTGGTGTCTGACTCCTGCAGATAGAGGACTTTGCAGGGCCAATGAGAAAAGATTTTATTTTAATTCTGCTATTGGAAAATGTCGTTCTTTTAACTACAGTGGATGTGGTGGGAATGAAAACAATTTCACTTCTAAAAAATCATGTCTCAGGACTTGTAAGAAAGGTATGAAAATCCCTCTCTAAAATAAATTGCATATGTCCAAAGAATTAAACATATAAGTATATTTTAAATAAGAAAGCTGACCAAGAACTAAACTTCTTTATATTATTACATAAATAGACATAACCTAATACAAAAGTAAAAGCTTTATTCTTTTTTTAAAGCTACTTTCCATCCTATTCCTAGCTAAGGAAATATCTGTCATGACTAATTGGAATAATTGTCCCATAAAGATCACATGAGTATGTGTGGAAAAACATGGAGCTTACAAATGATAATCTGTTGTTTTAAATGGTTTTCTAATAGTTTCTGGCTTTTAAAAATTTAAGTTAAAACAAATATACCAAAGGTTATTTTTTTCTTTCTTAAATTTGCTGAAAATATGCATTCATTTCTCTCTGAAGAAGAAAGTATAAAAGTCAGTAGAACTTTCTCTCATCTCTATAGCATGTTATGTTTATTTAATTCAGAACAATGACTTTAAAGTCCTTTTCGTCTGTATGTAGATGCAGCAAGTGGTAGCCATACCGCTTTGAAATCCAGTTATCCATCCCCAATAATAATAATAATATATAATTATTTATTTTAATACTTAACCATTAATAATAGATAATTAGATAACTCATCCATTGACATGTAGTTAATACTTTAACTTAAAGTTGATAAGCCTTATATAACCAATATTATTTATTTTTGTCCTTCCTATAGGTTTCAGTAGACGAGCTAAAGGTGGATTAATCAAAACTAAGAGAAAAAGAAAGAAACAGCCAATGAGGATAATATATGAAGAAATCATTTTTGAAAATATGTAGCTTCCTTACAAAATTACATGAAATTCAAGGCAATCCACCACATGAGATTTTGCCTGCAAAATGTAGAATGGATGGCAATTTAGATAAATTACCTAAAGGATTAATTCCTTGATTAGAGTCTAGAAATTTATTTTTTAATCACATCTCAGTAAATGACTTTATGAAATGTATATTGTTTATCTAGGAATAGTATAACCTTATTTTTCATCAACGTAACATGTGTCCTCTTCCCTATTTGATCAGCTCAGTGATTCAGGGGATAATTAACCAGGTTTCATCACCCTGTTATTTCACTTTTCATACTCTACTCTTCTTGCACATATATATGCATTTATGCATATATATATATTACTAATTCACACATCATTACCATATTACTGTGTATCTCAATAAGTAAAATTCAAAGTGATCTATGTTCTATTTTATTAACAATCCATTTATGGAACAGTTTTCAGCTATTAGGCATCATTTTTTTTTTTTGGTTAGGCAATGGGGTTAAGTGACTTGCCCATGATCACACAGCTAGTAAGTTTTATTTGTCTGAGGCCGAATTTGAACTCAGCTTCTCCTGAATCCAGGGCCCGTGCTCTATCCACTGTGCCACCTAGCTGCCCCAAGAAAACATCTACTACTCTCCCTGTTAGCCTTTTATTGGGTTAAGGTTTCTGATATCAAGCAACAAGAATTAAGATTTTTTGAGATCTAAATTTTGCTATCAAACAATTGCCTTTTATTCTTTACCCCAAGAGATTAGCCAGCTGTCTTATACATTTGAACAGAGCCAGTGGTGATAAATTTTACCAAATGTATTTTTCAATTTTAGTTCAATTATTTTTTAAAAAAAGAATCAAGATCCCTGTGTAATTTTCAATTTTAGTTCAACTTTTTAAAAAAGGAATCAACATCCAAAATTATTTTTATTGAAGCTGTGTCAAGGCACAGAACTAATCTGAACATTAATATTTAATATTTAAATCTGCATGAATTCACCAAATGGAACAAGTCAATCAAAATGGTAGATTCCATTCTCCATGTCAACATAGTCATAGGCAAAATCAGATATTTGCTGAAAGAGGATGGGATTAAAATTTTAAAAATGTTATATTTATATTTAAATTTTTTGGTTCTATGTAATTAAATTTTATTTATGCCATCAACATTTCATGTCCCTGTTGACATTCATTCATTGAGTCCTATAGGTCATGCAAAAATATTTCATTTTATTTACATTAGGTATATTAATGTTGCAGCTAACAACTACCAACAGTGGATAACAAATTTCACAATTTCCTATATTTCTTCTTTCACTCTCACAACTCTACCTCTATACAAATGGCTTCCAAATCAACATCTCTAGGACTTATTATTTTCCTATTCTTCACTGAAATTTTTCAGTCAGATATTTTGAGTTGTATTATTATTACCATAACTGAACATTTTTGCAATCAATCTCCTCATTTTCCTCCAAAATGATTCCACATTTTAATTTCTTCCTTGCTGTTTATGGTATAATCATTCTTACAGTCACCTAGGCTTAACACAATAATCAACTATTGCTTTCTCTTCCCTCGTATTGAATTGATCGTTTATTCTTGCCTCTTCTTCATTAGTAATGTTCTTTGTATCTGTCTTTTCCTTTCTAATCCCATTGACAATTTATTCGTGCCCATGTCATCTTATTCATCCTCTGACAGCCTCACAATTGGCCTCCTTTGATTAGACTATTGCTAATACACTATGCATACCACTACCACAGTAATATTTCTAAAATGTCACTTTCACTATGCTACTCCTCTGCCCAAAATTTTTCAGTGGATTGCACATCTCAGAGGAAAAGGGCCCAAAGGCCCAGTATCCTAAGTCTTCCATAGTTTAGCTCAAGTCACATTTTCTAACATTTTTTTCTTAGTCCTATCTACATGAACCAGCAACTCCAGTTAAAAAATAAACAAATAAACCTGCTCTACACAACTCTAAAATAAGGTTTGAATGCTCAAATTTCTTTGTCTTTGGTCACATAATTCCTGTAATCCACAATATTCTCTCCTTTCCTTTGCATTTACTAGAATTATTGCTATCCTTTTAGGCCCAGCTCAAGCTCATCATCTGAGCCTTCTTGCATAAGTTTATTGACCTCATTCATATAGTACTAATCATCTGTACTGCTCACATCTTACAATAATGTACCCATATATTTCATATTTCATAGATATGAGAGGGAGAGAGAGAGAGAAGGTGGAATTGGAATTGATACTTCTTTGTATCACACATAGTTCTAGAACAGTCATTTACATATAGATTTTTTTAATTCCTCAAAGTTTTGCTTACATTTTAGTTGCAAAAGACAATTCATCTATGTGCCTAAGACATCATTCCTTCATTTAAGAAATCAGCGAATAAAATGATTAAGTTGGCCGAGGTTTCTTTAAAATTAGAAAGATTTGAAGTTCAAACTTGATTGCAGAATTTGAAGACATTGCCACTTACTAATGAACATTAATGACTACAATGAAAAAAAATTCCGCATAAAACAAATGACCAGCCTACAAAACAGAAAATAGAAATGGAAAATACATATTATTCTTCATTAGTTGTCCTTCATAATTTCAGCAATTAATTTGTCTTCAACTATATGAGGTGAGGAAGTAGTGTGATCCAGAATTCTACTTCTGGAATCAAAGAATCTGGGTTTAAATTCTGCCTCTGACACTGACTTTGAGACCTTGGGCTAGTCAATTTACCTCTGGGAGCCTCAGTTTCTGTGCTACCTAGCTGCCCCAAATAGACACTTTTATAGACTCAGTGATATCCTCAGTTTCTTAATGAGGTTGTTGGACTGAAGCCTACTCAAGATCTTTGTGCATGTATGTTATATGTACAAATATATGTACATTGCAATGATTCACTGTGCTCAGATTTCCACCACTGTGTTTTCATTCTAGTATTTTTCCAAAATTGTCTAGTTTTGTTGTTTTATTTTATATTATCTAAATAAATTTAACTGTGAATTACTAAAGGTTATAGCATTTAAACTGGATATTGATTTGCATGTTCTGCATTCACCTCTTTCATTAAATAAAATGTGACAGTCTTTTATTTACACATAAGAAATAAAATATATTAATCTGTAAACAGTTTCCCTTTTCTGTTTAGTCCATAATAAAAATAAATCAATATATCTTAAAGTTTTGCAGCTAAGAGACAGAAATCCTGAAATAAAACAAAAAAAATTCCCTTATTCACCCAGAGTTTTTTCTTGCCCCCAAAGGAAATCTTTTTTATTTCTTTTTGCATGTACTTGTATTCAAGTAAAATACTTTCCAATATTTTAAATTCAATTTTATAGAGTTTCATTATAAAGGATAATGATACCTTTTCCCCATTGAAATATAATTAATTATGCTATAACATTGAAAGTTACTCAATTTGATTAAATAAAAGAAATTTACTTGGGGCAGCTAGGTGGAGTGGTGGCTAAAGCACTGACCCTGAAGTCAGGAGGACCTGAGTTCAAATCCGGCCTCGGACCAAACACTTGACACTTACTAGCTGTGTGACCCTGGGCAAGTCACTTAACCCCAGTTGCCATAAATAAATAAAGGGTATTTACATGGGTCTGATGCAATGAATGTAACTGGAGTTTTAGAGTATTATTAATTTAATTTTTACAATTCCCAATACTTATTCTAGAGAATCAGCTATCCTAAGTGAACTCAGGTCCTCCTGACTTCAGGAATTTGGAACTTTATTTAGGTATGATTGGAGCAGTGCATAGTTGAACCAGTATTTCCTTCAGACCAATTCTCCCAATGTGGGAGTTGGAAAAATCAGCAGCATCATTCACTATGTATTCCCATTAAATCAAGAATTTCACTATGTCATATTTTTCATGTAATTGGAAAGATTCTATGCAAAATTCCACAGTATAAATATTAAAAATTCAAATAACTTGAGAGATAGGATATTGATATGGAGGTAAAGGACTATTTTTCCTTAAAATAGAAAACATATCTTTTACCTATAGAATATCAAAGAAGTAATATCTCATAAATTCTTCTTATAATGGGAAAATCAACAAAAATCACAATTCTCCCACTGGGGGGGGGGGGGGAGGCATCCCAAACTCAGAGTGGGAGAGAGAGCTATGAGACCACACAATATTTAGAAAGAAGCCACAATGCCAATATCAAAAGCAATTAATATTGTTGCTAAAAGAGTAGGGATTTTGTTTTAGGTACATTAAAGTTAGAATGAAATAAGATATGTTATTTGTTAGTATACTTTCATATAATTCACATCATTTCAGAGTTGGAAGAGACTTCAGAGATCATATCATTCAGTTATGATCAGACTAAGAATCCCTTAAACTATGTCTCTAGCAAGTAGATATCTAGCCTTCACTTGAAAAACATTAGTGGAAGGGAACCCACTATCTCCCAAAGCTGTTCAATCAGTTGCTTTATATCTATAATTGTTAAAATATTCATCCCTATATCAAATCCATATCTGCCCTTCAACTTTCACTCATTAATCTGAGTTTAACATTAAAGAGGCAACCAAATGATTACTCTCTAATATATACCTGCCATTGGCTTATTTGAATATATCCCTTCAAGTCTTCTCCAAGCCAACATCCCACTTTTTAAAAATGATTCCTTCACTTTTCTAGTCCCCTCACTATCCTAGTTTTTTCCCACTGGATACACTCTGATTTGTCAATTCTTTTCTTAAAATGTGACAACCCAAACTGAACACAATGCAGAATAACAATCTCAAATTTGGAAGATGCCTGAAAAATTACCTAGACCCATACAAACCTAGATATAAATAACCTATAAAACATATTGGATACATTCTAGTCTAGCCTTGCTTGAATACCTTTAATAAAATAGAATCTATTACCTATACTAGTCCATGTCACTTTTTTGTTAATTTTAATTATGAGGAAGTTTTCCCTTTTACAAAGCTCAAATTTGCATCTTAGTAAGTTTAATTCATTGTTTCCTCTTCTGCCATTAGGAGTCAAGTAGGATGAGTCTAATCACTCTTTGAAAGGATAGTCCTTCAAACAAATTAAAACTATCACGCACCCCACCTCCCTCCATACCCAAGTCATCTTTTCTTCAAGCTAAACATTCCCATTTTCTTTAATTTACCCTCATATAATTTAACCTTGAGCCTTGACACAATCCCTTTTGTCTTCTATTGTAGTAAAAATAAGGACAATCCAAGGCAGTCCACATACCCTGTTGATTTCCATGTAAAATAATATGAATTTGAAAAATGAACCCAGCATTATAGGTATACACCACTATGGTGAATTTATGGGAGATTTTAGATAAAGGTAAACCAGATTGATGAATCAGGGTGGGGTTATAATCTGCACCATTGGAGAATAAATTATTTAATGAAATAATAGATACACTGGAATATTAGAGTAGTATCAAATAAATTAAGAAAAAAGAGGGCTTCTAGAAAAGGGGAAGTGACTATTATTATTGTGGACAGAGGCAAAGGAGTCCGTCATGAGAAATGGGATGAAAAATACAAGAGCAAAGAAAGAGAAAGGGAAATTGACAGAGAAAACCTTAGAACAGAGGTAAAGAATGCAATCAAGAGAACATATAGTGGGATTAGACTTGGCAAAGAAAAGAATGTTTACTTGGGCAAGAAGAAAAATTAATTAAGAAGAGCAATGTTAAACTATTTTAATCTAGGTGTTCTGAAATAATTTAGTAAAAGGGAAAGTGGGGTCTCCTTCAGAATTTGAGGGGTGTAGATTGTTTCAGAAACTTGCAAAAGGTTAAAAAATTGTCTCTCAATAGACATTATAAGGAAGGTAAGAGGAAGCAGGAAACATACAAATAAAATTATTGTCCATCTAACTCCAAAGGGAGACCCAACTAGAGTTAGATAGTGTAAAGTATGCTAAAGTTTGGATAATTTTATGATTCTTCAGCACTGCTCAGAGCTCAGGGACTTAGAGAATGGAAATATTAAGGTGTTTATGCAGAATCTCAGGAAATTCAGGAAAGGGAGGGAGTTTAGACAATATGAGCATGTGAAACAGGAAGGTATTGATTGATTTCAATAATAACAAGAGTTCAACAGATTGTAAGTTATAAGAGCATGTTTAATAGCAGTGAGGGAATGGAAGATCTGTAAGAGTATGAATTCATGAACAGTAAATTGAACAGTGTACCACCTACCAACCTGACTAGAGTCATCAGTGTGAATATTGGAATAATAAATGAAGACAGAATGAAATTGAAACACAGAGGAGAATTGTAATAGAGTCAAGAAAGAAGGTGGGTCAATTGATGATGGGAACAAAGATGGACATGGTATCAGTCCATGGCATCCATGGACTTCAAAAAGGAAACAGCTAAATGATAATGGCAGTGAAATAGTAAGGAAATAGCAATAGGGAGCTAGGATTTTGTTGCTCTCTTCTACTATTCTTTTTGTGAGACAAAATGGGACAAGTGGAGTGTATTCTATAGGAGAGCATTTCTAGGGAGACAAAGTCATCAAGGGAAAGTCAGGTTTCAAAAACCTTTGAGGAATTGCCAAAAGTATAGGAAGAGAAGAGGAGAAAATAAATTGTCAAACATTTCCTGATATCTACTGATTACTTTCCTGATTTACCTGTGTCAAAAAACAGACTACAGGGGCAGCTAGGTGGTGCAGTGGAATAGAGCTCCAGCCTTGGAGTTAAGAGGACCTGAATTCAAATCCAGCCTCAGACATTTGACACTTACTAGCTGTGTGACCCTGGGCAAGTCACTTAATCCCATTGCCTAGCCCCCCTCCCCCTCAAAAAAAAGCAGGGCAGATTGTCATCTTTAAATGACTGATGATTATACATGTGTTATATTCCTTATGTCACTACCAAATTTCCCCCACCCCAAATCTTGGAAGTTTTAATGAGCATACCAAAAGCTGCTATAACATTTATACCTGGTTCCTCATATCTGAAACAGAGTTTTTAAATGCCTTATACAGTTGTGACTAATTCAAATTCCAAACATATTTTTCTTCCAACCATTTAATTCTTACAGTTTACAATCTTATTCATCTGGAAAGAAATCAATCCATGTGTTTCTGATTATCACTTAAATCAAGGCATTCTATACTCAGGAAAGTTTAAGACTATGTCAAATTTAGTGCTCTTCTCTAAAAACAGTTTGTCAGGTTTCATCAAAAACAAATGAGTTATCCCTCCCTAAGCTTCAGAAAAATCTAAGAGAAAGATAAGCAAATGGGAAAAAAATTGAACAAATTACTGGAGCAACTAAAGCTAAAAATTTATGACATCTTCTAAACGGATTTGTCAAAGATATACATATCTTTCAGTGCCAAAAGGAACTTTTATAGGAATTGACCACATATTATGGCACATAGATATTACAAAGTTATAGAAAGGAAGAAATAGAAAAGACATAAGTTATAGGCCTTAACACAGTGAAAGTAGTCATCAACTCAGGGACCCTGAACAAAAGACACAGACCTAAATGGAGAATTAATAAAAAAAAAATCCTAAATAATGAATGAGTCACAGAATAAATCATAGAAAAACTGATAATTATATGAAAGAAAAATCTTGTTGAAACTATAAAACAAAATTTCTGGGATGCAGCTAAAACAGTCCTCAGGGACTGCATATCTGTGTGCATATGCATGTATATGTGTATGTATATATATGTATGTATGTATATATATACACATATACATATATATGTATTCCTACAGACTTACAGTAACAATTCAAAAAGAGGGTTAATTGACTGAATAGATTTTTTTAATTAGAAAGTCAAAGAAGTCAAACTAAAATAGGCACAAAAAGAGAATATACTAAAAATTTCAGAAGAAACAGATAAAATGCAAGCCTCCCTGAGGTATTAAAAAATAATAAAATTATAAGTGAATTAATTGAAAAGATTTAAAGAACTGAAAAAAACTTTTAGGCAATCTGATTAAAGAAGGCAGAAAATCAAATCAGCGAAGTAGCAAACAAACAAGGTGAAATCTCAACAAAACTGAGAAATAAAAAAAATTATGAGAATATATATTCAATTATATTGTAACAAAATGAATACACAAAAGGAATAGAGGAACATTTTTGAAAATATAAGTATCCAAGCCTAATCTCCTAAAAATATAATTCCCTATAAAGGAATTACCAAAGATAGGTGGGAAGGAGACTCCTGCTCCTGAAATACTTAAAGGATAATTTTATCTGATATTTAAAAAGCATTTAGTACCAATACAACACAAATTATTCTCAAAATTAAGAAATAATTCACCTGACCAGATGGATTGTGTAAGACAAGTATAGTCCTAATATTTAAACCAAGGAAGAATCAAACATAGGAGAACTATAGATCAATAGCACCAATAAATATTGATTTTAAAAATTTTAAGTAAAATCCTATAAAACTACAGCTCTTCAACTATGAAATCATTCATTATGAATGAGATGGATTTATACAAGGAATACAAAGATGGTTCAACATTAGAAAAAATCAGCATAATTAACTGCATTAAAAACAAAAATAATTAAACCATATGAATATCTTGATAGATGTAGAAAAAGCCTTCGACAATGTAAAAATTTTCATTTATATATGCCAATATATTAAACCATAGAAAGTGTAATCACACAGGAACCTTTTCTTAATATCATAAAAAGTACCTATCTAAAACCGAAAGCAAATATCATATGCTACAGGGATATATGAAAGTCTTTCCCAGTAAATAGCGCAGCAAGAACACACACTCTCCCCATTATTATTTGATTATGTTCTAGAATGCAAACAATAGCAATAAGACATAAAAAAGAAATTAAAAGCATAAAGATAGATAGAGGAGATAAAACTATTCTTATTTGCTTATGATGTGATTGTTTACTTAGCAAATCCCAAATACTTATCAAATCAGCAAAGATACTAATTAAGACAATAGATGTAATGAAGTGGCAGCCTCCAAAATTAACTCGAAAAAATGAACAGCATTTCCATACAATAACAGTATCCAAGATGCAATAAGAGTCAAGTCCCATTACAAATAACTAGAAAATCATAAAGTGTCTTAGTATCACTCTGCACAAAATACTTGAATAAATTTAATTAAGAAATGCTTCTTCAAGAAATAAAGAAAATTTTAAATAACTGTAAGAGTAATCAGTGATCATGGCTATGCCAAGTCAATATAATAAAGAGGGCAGTAGTATAAAACTTTAATTTATACTTCTATTGAAATAAATCAGTTTATCAGGAAGATATTTTATAGAAATTGATGAAATTCACTTTTGGAAAATAAAAGTTATGTGATTTCACTTTCAGACCTCAAAATATTTTATAAAGCAGAAATCATCAAAACAATATGGCATTGGTTTAAAAATATAGATCATTGAAAGAATTAGATTAAGAAGAAATCGAGATAAACTAGAAAAAAAATATTTAAGAAATAACTCCCTATTTGAGAAGAAAAATTGCTAGGAAAATTGGAAAGCAGTTTGGAGGAAATATGACTTAGATCAGCACCTTACACCATATTCCACAATATATTCTTCATGAATATGTGGCCTTAATATTAAAGACCCCACATTATAAAGAATTTATAAGCTAAATAGATCATATACCTTTCATATCTATGGGTATGAAATGCATTCTTAACTAAAGGATAGAACCAATTACAAATTTTAGGTAATTTTAATTATATGGAACTGAAAGTTTTTGCAAAAACAAAATGCATTTAACAGATGAAATAAAGTGGTCAATGAGAAAAAAAATACCTTTATTAAATTTCTCTAATAGAGACATGGTGTCCAAGATGGATACGAAGATAGAGATTACATAGACACATATTTATATATTATATATCCAAATTTATAAATGCATATACATGTACATATGTACCTGTGTATATATACATATATTGTGTGCATATGTGTGTATGCATATATATACACACAAAAAAGAGTAGAAAGAGCATAACCTTATGTATATATATATATATACACACATATACACACAAATGCGTACATGCATACACACATCAATACATACGCACAATATGGTATCTATATGTATATATTTGTGTTTATATGCACATATATGTATTATGTGTGGGTGTACAAAACCAGAAGCCATTCCCCAATAAGTATGTAGTCAAAGGATATAAATAAATAGTTCTCACAAGAATTGTAAACTACTAAAAACTAGATGAAAGAATTCTCCAAATGACTAATAATAAGAAAATTGCAAATCAAGACAGCCCTGAAATTTGAACAGCAAAGATAACAAAGATGTGGATAATCTTTGTTGTAGGGTTTATGGGAAGATAGGCACACTAGTTCATTGCTGTTGGAACTGTGAATGAGATGTAAAGAAAAGTTTTTAATAAGAGATAACCTTATGACATAAATGAAATGAGAAAAATAGATAAAAGAATAAGAAAAGAAATGAGAGCTATGGAGGAGAGACTTGGAAAGAAAATTGATGACATAGCATAGGAGGTAGAAAACTTTACCCAAATAACAAAGTTCTTGAAAACTAAAGAGAACCAAGTAGAAGTTAAAAGTTACATAAATCAATGGGGAATATTAAAACAGTCAAATAATTTTAAAAATAGAAGAAAATTTAAGATATTTCATATAAAAACAACTGAGCTAGAAAGTAAATTAGGGAGAAACAATTTAAGAATCACTGATCTCCAAGAAAGTTATGACCCAAAAAGGCACCTAAATATAATGTATCAAGAAAATATTATAGAAAACTGACAGCACATATTAAAATAAAGAGAACAAAGTGAAAATTGAAAGAATCCACCTGTCATTTCCTGTATCATTCCAAGTTTTAGTATATGTGCTGCCAAAGTGAGCACCACCTATCATTTCCTGAAAGAAATGAAATGAAAACTCATAGCCAATATCCAGACCCCCCAGGTAAAAGAAAATATTGTAATTCCTTGGGTAAATGTTTGATGGTATACAAGAAATATAGAGTTTTTGTGTTTGTATACACACATACCTATTATCTATCTATCTATGTAATCTATCATACCTCTCAATCTACATTACCCCTTTGTAGTATTAGAAGTATGTATACATATATCACATGTATATGCACATATACCCATGTGAATTCCTACACATATGTATTGTAATACACATGTATATTTCTATGTGAATGCCCATGTATTTATGCTTTCAATGTACACTGTATATTTATATACATAAAGGCAATATGTATGTATAATTTGTATATATATATATACACACACACACATACATATACATGCATGCATGCCAATTATCTATTGGGCAACAGATTTTTTTATGTAATCAAAAGCCATTTCTCAATAAATATTTAGTAAAAGGATATAGAAGAGTCTTCTCAATAGGATTGAAAAACATTATCAAGATTATAAAATAATTCCCCAAAACACTAATAACACAAAAAATTAAAATCTACTACTGCTCTGCTTATTCTAAATTCCACCAGCCTCATTTTCTCACACTGGGTACCCTCTGCCAGAGTACCCCAGCTTTTCAGCTTTCTTTGTTTATTACCTTTCTTCATTAGATTGTAAGCTCCTTGAGGATAGGAGTTGTCTTTCTTTTTCTTATTTGTATTCCCAGTGCTTAGCAAAGTACTTAACACATAGTAGGCACTTAATAAATGTTCAACATATTGTATTGGGGCAGCTAGATGATAGAAGGCCTGGAGTGAGGAAGGTCTGAGTTCAAATCCAACCCATTTACCCATTTTCCCAATAATTTTTACTACATTAGGTTTGTTTGTGAAAACTTTTTCAATTTTACATAGTCAAAATTGTCCATTTTATCTTGTATGATTCCAGCACTAAATACAGTATCTGGTATAACACAGGCACTTAATAAATCGTTATTGATTGATTATTTTTATCATTTGTTTAGTCATGAATTCTTCTTCCTTTATAGATTCAAAAGTCAATTTCTTTTTTATTGCTCTAATTTGATTGCTTATTAATTTTGTCAGCAAAAATCTATTTTTTCTCCCCACCCAACACACCCTGCCTCTCAGTTGAGAAAGAAAGAAAAACATAACACTTCTTACAAATACGTATAGTCAAGCAAAATAGATTTCCACTCTAGACATGTAAAAAAATAAGTTTATTTTCTATTTTGAATCTAACACCTCACTACTAAGAATTATTTAGCATGCTTCACCATTAGTCCCACAGAATCATGGCTGGTCAATATGCTGAACAGAGTTTCTAAAAGTTTGACTACAATATTGCTGTCTTTGTATAAATTGCCCACTGTTTCTGCTCACTTCACTATTTACCAGTTCATACAATTCTTCTCAGGTTTCTCTTCAATCACTTTCTATCACTTTCACATACCATAACTTGTTCAACCCATCCCCACTTGATAAGCAGCACTTCATTTTCTAATTCATTGCTACTGCAAAAAGTTTCTACATCCTTAGAATTTGCTTTGCTTTAATTAATCCCTTCCTTAATTTGCCCTCTCCTATTTCCCTATTCTTTCTTCTTCCTATTTCCTCCTATTTCTCCATTGGCTAAAATGTATTTCTATAGCCAAATATGTGGGTATTCTTCCTTCATTTAAACGAGAATGAGATTCAAGTATCATGTGATTTACCTAACCCTTCCTCCATATTTTTATAGACTTCTACTTGTGTACTCCAATTATATGATATAATTGTCCCTTTTATCTTCCTTTCCCACCTCAATCCAATATATTTCTCTTCTCTCTTTCAATTCTTTTAACAACATTAAGATATAACAGAAGCATTCTCAGGCCTTCTGTCTAATTAGATTCTCTCGATGACTTCTGATTGTTCTAAGGTTTAGAGAGCACACATATCATTTCTCTATATTTCAATATAAGTAGTTTATCCTTATTTAGTTCCTTAACATTTTTCATTAATGTTTGCCATTTTATGTTTCTCTTGACTTCTGTTTTTGCATTTCAGAGTTGCTATGTAACTCTACTCTTGTAATGAGAACTGTCCAGAAGTCCTCCATTTGATTGAAGTTCTATTTGTTTTTCTCTTTTAGGATTATACTCTGTCATATAAGGTTTTTTGTTGTTGTAAGCCTATATCCTTTGACTCCTGGGATATTGCATTCTAAGTTCTCTGGACCTTTAGAGTGGTTAGTTTCCAAATTGTCCATGAATGTACTGTGACTCCTTTCTGAGTATAGTGATTTTTCTTTGACCTGAAAGTTCCAAATTTTATCTATAATGTTCTTGGGAGTTATTTTGTGGTTTTCTTCAGGAAGTGACCAGTGGATTTTCTTCTGTTTTATATTCCTTTCTCATTCTAAGCATCTAGGCTCTTTTGGTTACGGTTTTTAGGTAGTCCAATTATACTTAATTTTTTTTCTCCTCTATTTTCCAGGTCAGTTGGTTTTGCTATGAAATACTCTACATTTTCTTCTATTTTTCAGACCCTTGATTTTATTTAGATATTTCTCTTTGTTTCATGAAGTCATTAATTTTGATTTGGCCTATTCTAATGTTCTTGGAGTATGTTACACATGCAAGATTTTCTTCCTCTTGTGCCAAACTGTTAGTTCCTTTTCTAATTCTTTCTTCCATACCTTTCATTTCTTTCCCATTTTTCCTCTAGTGATTTCATTTCATTTATATAAACATTTTAAAACTCTTTTTTAAATTATTTCTTCATTTCTTCCAGGAAGAGTTGAAATTGAATTTGTGTTCAAGCTGTGCTCTTCTTTGAGGGTTTGTTTATAAATGTATTGGTGTGATTCTATCCTTCTCAAATCTATCCTTGAGCATCTCTGTCATCACAATAGCTTTTTTATGGTAGGATTCTATTTTTTGTTTGCGCATTCTTCCAGCCCATTTCCTAACTTTTGACTTTATATTAGGATCAGGTTGTGTGTACTTGTAGAGTGAATGCTTGGGCAATTTTGTTGCTATTTTTGGAGGGTATTGGGCATTGTGTTATTCCAAGATCTCAGGGACAGGTCAGGCTGGGGACCTACAATCTTTCAGTTTGCCCAAAATAGTCTAATCCAATTACTGACACATGGTGTGAGCTCTTGTTGCCTACCGAGGCTTGGGTCTGATCAATGGGCCTGTGGGCTTTCCTCCTTTTTAATAGACTGCTACAGACCTCTACCATTATCAGTAGACTGGAATACTCTGTTTCTTCAGAGTGACTGAATTGTAGGCTTCCCTTTTACTGGGATTACTGCCTTGCCTATTTCTCTTTAGCTTCAAAGTAGGATAGAAGTTAGAAGGGGACCATGTTCCACTCTTGGAGACAAAGCCACAAGGCTACTATTTGGCTCCGAATTTGTTCCTCACTCACTATACAGCCTAAGATCTCTTAGAAAAAATAAGAAAGACTCCAAACCAAATGAATTATATAACCCAGTATTTAGTAAAACTGAAAACCTAAATTACTTAGGGAAAATTTTGATATTTGGCAAGAACTGCAGAACTGCAAGGAAAACTGTAAAGCAATCTGGAAGAAGCTAGTTTTAGGCATACATTTTATACCACACACCAAAATAAGCTTTAAAAATGAGTAAATGATTATGCAACTTAATATTAAAGGAAGAGAGACAGAGACAGAGACAGAGACAGAGACAGAGTGAGAGTGAACCAAATAAAGTATGTGGCTAGGGCAGAGGAGATAAAGTTGATTCTTTAAAAAACAAAACAAAACAAAACAAAAAACAAGAGAAAAACTGATAGATCTACAGTTACATAAAAGTAAAACTTTTTGCATGAACAAAATCAATGCAAATTATATAAAAAGTGGAGAGAGAAAAAAATCTTTGTATCAAATATGACAGGTGTAGTTCAAGCAGCATTTTCAAAAATTGGGTTTGAAAAAAAACCAGCCTGATAGATAGTTTACTGGTTTGGGAATTACAAAGTTCAAATCCTACATCTGATATTTACTAATTGCACGTCCAAGGGTTCTTCCTTAATCCAAAACTAGGACAAAAAATTACCTGTAGCCCTTACCTATCTCATAGTTTTAAGAGGATCAAATGGGATAGCTTTGCAAACTATAATGTGCTACATAAAAAGTCATTGTTAAATATCTAGGATCCATAAAGAATTACATGTATCCCCTGTTTTAAGCAGTTGGGTCTATAGGTGCTTTGGATTAGTATTAGTAATAATAGTTAACATTTATATAGCACCTACTATCTTCTAAGAGCTTTACAATTATTATCTCATTTGATCCTCAGAACAACATTGGGAGGTAGGTGCTATTATTATCCCCATTTTACAGTTGAGAGAAACTGAAGTAACCAAGAGTTAAGTGACTTGTCCAAGGTCATACAGCCAGTAAATGTCTGAGGCTGGATTTGAACTGCAGTCTATCTTGAATTCAAATCCAGCATTCTATCCACAGTCCTACCTAGCTGCCCACATTCAACTATTGAATCAATAAATAAGGATGGGTACATAAATACAACAAATTAGCTGATGTTTTTCTGATGTACTAGAGCAGCCCACAATAGTGACCAACTAAAATCACATCCTTTGTAGGAAGCCTTTTCCAAACCCTCTTAATTCCAGTGCCTTTCCTCTGTTAATTATTTCCAATTTTTCCTGTATACAGCATGCTTTGTATATATTTGTTTGCATGTTGTTTCCCTCATTAAATGTAAGCTCCTTGAGGGCAGGGTCTGTCTTTTGCCTCTTTTTGCATCCTTAGCCCTTAGCATATCACCTGGCACAGAGTAGACATTTAATGAATGTTTATTGATTGATTGGTGATAAATAGGAGAATAATTCTTTCTGAGTTTTTTTTGAGCTACATATAAGATAGCATCTTGGGAAAAATTTTTTGGAAAGTTTCTAGAGAGATTTAAAGACATCTCTACCAGACAGATCAGCCTGTAATTAGGGGGTAATAAAATATTTCCCATTTTAGTGCTGGGGTAGACCACATTTGGGGTCCATTTTAAAGAAACTATGTCTAGCAAGTTACTTAGGGTAAATTATTTGGCAAGGATTACCCCACACACTCACTTAGAAAAGGTTTTGGGAAAAAATGATGATATTGGAATAACCAGCTTTTTTTTTTAAACAAAAAAAGTCATCAAATTAACTCAGCAGTGAGTATCAAAAAATCCCCTTATGCTTGATCTTTTCTACTAAACTGACTGCATTTTTTTTGACTGGATTAACAAGATGTTTGGACATTGTATATAAACAGCCTTTTGACACAAATGTGGCCAAGGTAGTCTTATCTTTCAGAGTTTATAATCTCAGAGACAAATGGACAGAAAGACATAGAAACAAAGACAGACAGAGACGGGGAGAGACAGAGAAGAGGAGAGAGACACAGAAAGACAAACAGATAAAGAAAATGAGACAAAGAGTCATAGACACACAGAGAGGCAGAGATGGGGTAGGAAGGAGGGAGAATGGAGAGAGACAGAGAGAGAGAGAGAGACAGAGACAGAGACAGAGAGAGACAGAGAGAGACAGTGACAGAGAAAGAGAGAGAGAGACAGAGACAGAGAGAAAGAGAGAGTTCTTAAGCACTGTTTTATTGTTTTCTAAATGGTTGTTTCTTAGTGCTTATCCTCAAGGATTTGCACATTCAAAGTCTAGTGGTCATGTGGATCAGAATGAAATCTTGAGGATGAAAAGAATACAACTTCCATTTCTTATTCATGCTAGAGAAGAGGCTTTGTTGAAAGTCAAAACATGTTTCACACTAGATGGCAGCATAAGACTACTCATATCTAATACTACAACGTGTGCTATAAAGGTCTGTGACTGGTGACTGAAATGGAAGAATTTTATGCATTCATACTTAAACAATGATTAATTATGACATGCATCTATGTTTGTGTAACCATCTCACCTTGTTATATAGCATATACTTTTTGTATAAAATATGTGAATTTATATTAAACACAAAAATATCAGTATACTTTTTTAATACCTTGTAATTTTTTTGCAAACAGATGATTTCAGTTTAAAATAGTCTTATAATTTAAAAACAAGCTAATCATACATGGCCTTTTCATATTCTGACATAATTAATTTACTATTTAGTAATTACATTTCAAATGTTCATTTATATACAACCTAACATAATTATACAATTGAAATATTTCCTTCTGTGAAATTAATATTTATAGAATTATGGAATTCTAGAGCTGAAAGGGACCTTAGAAATCTTCTACTCCACTATCTGCTAAATATCATAGATAGCACCAAAACTAAAATTAGACATTCTGTGTTTAAATCCTCATGCTTTTATCTAGAATCACACCATGAATTTAGAAATGGAAGAGTAACATTATTTGTAAGACCTTGAACAACTCACTTCACAACCTGAACTTCAGTTTCCTATAAAGTGAAGGGAATGGACTAGATGAGCTCACCAGCCCCTTCCAGCTCTAAATATAAGAGTCACGAGTGAAACCATCCTATACCCTAGGAATTTTGTTTTTGTTTTTTGGCAAGGCGATCAGGGTTGAGTGACTTTCCCAGGTTACACAGCTAATGTCAAGTATCAAGAAACCAGATTTGAACTCAGGTCCTCCTGCCTCCAGGAGAAGTGTTCTTTCCACTCTGCTGCCTAGCTGCCTCTAACCTTGGAATTTTAGCATGACCTCAACTTCTCTGATCCCAGTTCTGGTGTTATTCATGATAATCAGCAACTAAAAAATTAATTTCACAGTACACAATCCGGATATCTTAAGTATATAAAATAATTACATAATAGGCAAGGACATCCAAAAATTAAACCATCCTATCCAAAAAGACTACATTTAGATCACCACAGAAAGAAGAGCAAATATTTTTTAAAAACAGCTTTGAGGGACAGGAATGCTAACACTTTGCCATATAAGACCACATCATTGTCTTAGAATATCTGTGCTCAGGACAATCATTTTATAGCCAACATTGCTCTCTTACGCAAATATGAAGCTTTTCATCACATGTAGAGCTTTTCTATTAGGACTGGAAATATCTCATTTTCACATGTCCACACCATTTAGATTGGCCCTACTCTTATTGAACATAATTGTCACTTCCTGTTCTAGCCACAGTCACTCTCCTTCTAGACCTACCCGACTATGGGAATGTACTTGGCTTCCTGTAACAAATACCCTGAGTTCCCATACAGACACAAGTTCCCATCAGAATTGAACAAAAGATGATTGAAGGTATAGGCAGATTGTGGTCACTTTGTTTTAAGTCTCTTGTTGAATTTTCTTTGAGCACTGGCAGATTTCTTTAGGCCTTGGTTAGAAGGAACAATCTAATTTGCATCATGGATGCAAATTATCACCCTGCTACATATGTTATAAAAGCAGTATTTTCTTCAGAAATACAATAGAATTATGAATGGATGATTTAAAGTTAAACATTTTTACCTTTGAATATTTTTAGAAAGATACTAAATATCTTTAAAGGGACATTTTGATTCCCATTTGGATGATTGCTAGATTATGTACTTAGATTGAAAAGGTGGCTCATTTAGCTAAACAATTAGCTGAATACTCTAAAAGGACAGTCTAAGTTTCAGTAGTCCTGCAGTTGAATAAAAACTTTCCCATAGACTGTCAATCTGAGCTTCAGAGGAATAACTTGAAAGGAACCAAATACTTGGGTAAAAATTTTAAGGCCCTTTAAGTAAACTAATTCATTCAGCAAGGAAATAAAAGAAGAATTTCAAGCATTTTGTTTCTGTAAATAGTACTGCTATATTTAAAAAAATAAAATCATATTATTTTGTTGAGTTAGCAAAATTTTTCTAGTATGTAAGTTATGATTATTTGTGGAAGAGAATTTTAGAAAATGGCATGCAATTTAATAGATGTGGGGAACTCCCAGTTTGGAAGCTCCCTTCACCAATACAGATAGACAACTGATCTGTAACTTGTTGTCACTTGTCACACAGTACTTGTAAAACAGATAATTCATTGATGGCAGCATTGTGAACTATATATAGTATTGTAGAATGTAAGCTCCTTGAGGGTAGAACTGTTTAATTATTGTCTTCATATCCCCAACATTGAGAATAGCATCTCACTCATGAGAAATGTTTAATTAATGTTTATTAAATTGAATTCAATTAATGTTCTTTTTTTTCTTTTTAGGCAATTGGGGTAAAGTGACTTGCCCAGGGCCACACAGCTAGTAAGTGTCAAGTATTTGGTCTGAGGCTGGATTTGAATTCAGCTCCTCCTGACTTCAGGGCCAGTGCTCTATCCACTGCACCATCCAGCTGCCCTGAATTCAATTAATGTTATATCAATGCAATACCAGAACAACTCCTATATTCAGTAAATTCAGTGGTGAAAGAAATTGTCATACAAAGTACTGTTCTTGAGTTCAACCCCATATGACTGAGCACTAGTCAAAGAGAAATCTAGCATAATTTCTTGCAAATATTCTTTAAGTATTCTCATGGTACTTACTAATCTATTCATGGTACCATAATACCATATAGTATTTCTAATACCATATAGTTCTTTCTCTAAGGACATGATTTTGCATTGCTGTCCATATATTAAAATGTTGTTTCTGACTAAATGCTTAACACTGTGAGCAACTGTAGCAGAGAAAACCACTCTGTATGGTGAGGCTCTTTCCATAAGAATCATCACTCTCATCTGAATAGAAAGCTTCTCTTGAGTATGATGCATGGTTAGATATGTATATGCATATTCACACCTGAAAGAACTGGTATATGATTGACCATGTATTCCACATGAAATACACATGCATATATTTCATAAAATCAGATGTGCACATATATGACTATATATGTCATTTAACCTCTTTCAGCCTCAGTTTCCTCATTTGTGAAATGGAAATAATAATGGTACCTACTTCATAAGTTGTGAGGGTCAAATGAGGTTAAAAAATAAAGAAATCTGGAAACCTTAAAGTACTACATAAAATTAGCTTATCAGTATTATTATTATTATTAAACACACCTGACTGAAGAAAATACATGCTATATTAAAAAAGGCGCTAAGCTTAGAGTCAGGAAACTCAGTTTCAGAGTTTGACTCTGAAGTAAACTAGTTATATGACCCCAAACAAATTAATTAATCTTTCTGAACTTAATTTCTTCATAGATAACATAGTATAATAATAAAAATCACTATCATTTATATAACAATTTTAAAGTTTGTAAAATTATATATATATATATATATATATATGAAATTTCACTTGATCCTCCCAAAACCCTATAAGGTATGTGCTAGTATCTATATTTTACTGATGGGAACACTGGGGCAGAGAGAGGTTAAATTACTGACCCAAGGTCACAGATCTACTAAGTGTCTGAGACAAGATTTGAATTCAGGTCTTCCTGACTCCAAGTACGGTATGCTCTATCCACTGTACCTTTTAATTGTCTCTAATAATTACTTATGTTAAACGCCTTTCAGGGTGGTTGTGGAAAAAGTATTTTGTAAATTTCATAATGCTCTACAAATGTAAATATCACTAGGTTTGCAGTTCTGATTGTTACTTGCACCCCTGGCAACTGCATCATCACTCATGGCTAGTCATATGCCTTTTCTCTTTCAGGAGTCATCCCTTCTCTTAATGATATCTTACATTTCAATTTCTATTCAGTTTTTTGTTTATACCTGGAGCTCAGTGTGTCCTTAAAGAATTTTTTTGTCTGTTTTGTTCAAATAATTTTGTAGCCCCAAATCAGAAATCCTGCTGGAATCTAATTTCTATATATGTGGCTCCTTAACAAAACCATGTCACAGACAATGCTGCTTTGTTGCTGATAGTGGAAAGTGTGCAAGAGCCTGGTTATTAGGTTCACTTTTTTGACATTCAGCAGACTTGTAGATGGCATTTAGAAAATTCTTCATGAATCTGAATGAAATGTCATTTCCATCTCCAAAATCTATCTGTCAACTTTTATGATTGTAGGTCCTTACCAACAAATAGAAAACCAAACTAGATCGCTCCTTAGGATTTTACTATTAGAGAACTAATGTAAGATATAGGCAGGGTTGTGCTGGAACCAGCTCATATTGGCTTGCAAGAGCCAATTGTTAAATTTTCACTGTGAGTGTTTGCACACTGGAAATTGCAAATGCTACAAACCAAGCATGATTTACTGTTTTGTGGATTGCCTAGACTTAAGAAAGTCATAAAGAAAATGTTAATAAATAGTGTAAAGGATTTAAAACTAGTTACCTTATACACCAATCATACAATAAATAACATGTTTCAAAGCGAAGATCATAAAGGCAAAATTTCTCTGGCTCTGTTTATAAAGCATAGTCTGGAGTATACATGTATTATCAGAATTCATATGGAGCTGGAGTTGAATTACAGAATCAGTACAGGGGAATGTTGCTAATCTTTCTCATTGTTCACTTCTGAATAATATTTGAGTTAGGCACTGGTTTGTTTTCTCCCCCTTCTGGAAATTCTTTAAATTGTAGAGTGTGTGTGTGTGTGTGTGTGTGTGTGTGTGTGTGTTTTCCTGGAGATCCAGTTGTTCAGTCTTTACTAGCACCCTCTTGGGTGTAGAGGAAAAAGCCACCAGAAGACCTAGGTTTCAATGGGTGTTCCATTATTACTCTCTCTGTAAGGTGTATTACTTTACCTCTTTGAAGCCCATTTTCCATCTCTCTAAAAATGGAGATGAGAATCTCTGCCAACCTCATATGCAAGTTTTTTTTAATCAAATGAGACTTTGTGAAAGCATTTTATAAACTGTATAGTATCCTCCACCCCAAAAGATCTTTTTTACATGACACCTTTCCATTATTTATTTCCTTCTTCGTGTCCAGCAAGAAATGCTACTTTTATTCAATTTTCCATTCCATGGATGCAAAGAATGTCAAAGGCAGAAGAAATTTTTGAAATCATTTAGTCCAATTGCTTCTTTTTATAGAGGAATAGGGAGTCATGAGAAGTTAAAAAATTTCCTCAGTGGAAGCTGGAATGAGAACCCATATCTTTGGATCCCATGATTTTTTTTTTACCCCAATCCAAAATTCTTCCCAATTCTATGTGTAAAGTCTAGCCAACAGTTAAGTCCCATGGCCACTCCTTGTGGAGTCTGTAGCTATATCCTCTTCACTCTAGAGTTTGAAAGGCTTCTTGTATCAGTGAGAAGTTGATTAGCCTGCTGTGGTTGTTCCCTAGCAGACAAATGGAGAATAGCAGAACTAAGCATTTGTTCCTAAATACCACATTCTTAAAAAAAAAAATTCCCCTTTAAAATATATGCTATTTTTCAATACTCAAACTTTATGTAATTCAGTTTCTAACAGCTATCTCTTCCATTACTTAAAATTTTTAGGGATCACTGCATGCTCTACTTCCCACATGTACTTCCTTTTATATATTTAGTTCCATTAAGATGAATTCTGTGTGTGTGTGTGTGTGTGTGTGTGTCTGTGTGTGTTTGTGTGTGTGTGTATGAATCAACTTGGGTCAAAAGATCATAAGATTTGGAGCTACTGTTGATGTTGTACAAGATTCATTTCAGGTCCTTGTATATAGATTCATGGAGATCCTTTAGCAATTCAGTTCTTCATGATTTATGTGCAGCGGCTGATGTTTCACAGGATGCCATATATCTAAGACACATGGCATTTAAAACTCTTGAATTGTTCCTTAATTTGGAAGGATCACCTAGTCCTCAATTCCTGCAATCTCAAATTACATTAGGACAAATCTACCATCCTACCTCTTAAAATGACTTTTTATTCATCAGAATAATAGAATATTAGTTATAGCTCAAGGGGAACTTTTGAAGTTTTCTAGTCCAGTCACTTTTATTATATAAAGACTAAGAAATGAAAAAAAGAAAAACTAAGGCTCAAGAAGTTCAAATTATTTTCAAGTTCTAATAATTATAATGACATGAATGTTCTGAGACACAGATTTAACACACTTTCCATTTATAGCCACATTTTTTTCTGGAACTTTTCAATGTTTACAAAATATCTGGGAAAATTGTTTTACTTTTTGATAAAGCTTTTTTTAAAGATCTGCATAAGAAAATCTAGATAATTGACTCAAATGTTAAAAATATGAGATTCATATCAAAGGAATATTTTCTTTAGGCAAAATTAGATACTTTAATTTTAAAATATATTAATAAGTCATTGATATACTATGGTAGGTGTAGAATCTATCAATAAAGAAAAATGGTGGTCTAATAAGTTAGATACTTTGTGAAAGTGGATCTTTTCCTCAAAAATTTATTTTTTTAAAACTTTTTTTTTTCAGGCCACAACATTTCATACATTAATCAAATATTTATATGTATGCAGTTATCAAATTTTAGAGTCTAGGTGGCCATAATTAGGTTTAGGCTGAATCCATATGACGCCAACAACTTCAGTGAAAATGGAAAAACCTTAGGAATCATCTAAATATTCTGGCTACAAAAATCTTAGTCAACCCAATTGGAAATACGTGGATGACTGATTGACTTTTTCGTTTTTCACCTGCATGCTTGGTAGAAAGTCACATAAACAAAGCCTGAATTAAAAGTGAGGGAAAAAAAAATAAAAGTTCTCTACCACTTGCCCTCCTTTCATTTTGTTCTGATTTATTTAATTGTAAGTTTAAGCAACATGACATTTTTATTTATAATTTATTTATAGAAGGTGGTGATGTATTAATTCAAACATAGAGCTACTGATAACTACAGATTTCCCAGATTCCCTGGGCCTAGCTTCACATTTTCTCTAGCTAAAGATTTCCATGTAGGCTCAGACTGTGGAAAATGTAAGCCATCTGTAACACTTCGACACAAAGATCCATAAGGTCAGGGGCTGACCTTATGGTCATCCGCGTATACCCCATGCAGTTAGGAAACTGCCCCAACACCTGTGAGTACTCAGTAACTGCTTGTTAACTGACTGATAAATTTATTTGGAGTTTTTAGAAAGACAGGCAGTCTTTTATTTGCAAACTATCCTTCCTCTAAATTATTTAAAACTAGTTCCTTTTAAACTAGTCGTAAATACATAAAATGTTTCAAAGGGAAGATCATAAAGGCAAAATTTCTCTGGCTTTCTCTATAAAACATGATCTGGGACATGCATGTATTATCAGAATTCATATAGACTGGAGTCAGATTACAGAATTAGTATAGAGGAATGCAGCTAATCTTTCTCATTGTTCACTTCTGAGTAAAATCTGAGTTGAGGCATTGATTTGTTTTCTCCTCCTTCTGGAAACTCTTTAAAGTGTTGCATGTCCCATTGTGAGTGTTCATATTGATAGGCACCCCAAACCCACATGCCTAATTCAGCTCCTTTAAATAGAGTATTATTTTCAGATCAACTTCATTCAAGTCACTGATTTATCTGTTTGACAAGTCCTAACAGAATACAGGGAAGATGCAAGCCAGACAGTCTTTACTGGTAACAATGTATTCATGACTTTAGGAACTGTTTCTGCTCAGGCAGCTTCTTGGTCCTGCCTGAGAAGAGAGGAGCACAGCTTTCCTGGGGTGTGCTATTTGAGCAAGAAAGTAATCTAACACTAAATGCAGGCGGGGTCAGAGTGATGTAACAGGAAGCTCTGATGTTTCCCTTCTGCTGCTGATCACTTACAGTCTGACAACACTTCCAATTCTACTCAGAACAAGCCCTCTCTCCACAGTAGAGCAGTGTAACCTCTTCCATTAAGATCAGGCTCTGATAACTGGATTACACCCAGCCTGCAGGATCAAATTGCAAGTCTTTTGCTGTTCCCCCACCTTGCCTGAGGGGGAGAATCTCTTTTGCAGACTCTCAGAAAAATCAAATTGCATCTAAGACTATTTTTTAAAAAAAATTCCTCAGGAACTGTGCTGGGTGAGTACATATTAAAACATATCTAAGTGCTATAAATGATACTGTCATCTGACTTGAGATTGTTTCGTGGGCTTTAGTTATGACAATAGGAGAAGCTGTAAATATTCTTATTTATGTGTGTATGTTAGATAAGCTAGAGAGCGCAACAGCAAAAGCAGAAATCTTGTTAACTACTATATACTCTTATAATTTAGACTTGTATTTCAGATTTGGGTGGGGGGAGCAAGAAATAAAAGTTGAATGACTTGAAAGGAGCTCTTGTGGGAATAGATTCTCCAGAACTAGCTATGGGTTATGCTCTATTTTCTTATAGTCCTAATATTTAAGAAAAAAAAGTTTTATTCTTGCCAGCTGGAAAACATTAAAACAATTGTTTCAGAAAATAAGGTCTCTAAACTCTCTCAGAACAATTGGGACTCTTAGGAAAGAGGAAGAATAAATGAAAAACTCTACTGGCTCTTCACTCCTAAGGTCTCACTGGCACTGTTATTGAACAGGCAATTAAGGGCAAAAACACTAACTTTCCATTGATCATGCTTGTTTCTTCTTGCAGTTCACCTCAATTCATATATATCTTCTTAATCAATTCTAATATTTTTGATTTTGTGTGTTTTCAAACTATTCCTTTACAAAACTCCAAATATTTGCATTAAACTAGATTATAGAGTAGGATTCTAGATGGAAAGTCATTATTGAAAGGTTGAAAAATGGGCCAGGAGAGAATGTAATTTAAGCTCTGAAGATATGTACATTTTTATTTTTAATGTTACTTCATAGCAAATGCAGTATTTTTTCCTGTTGTGCTACTTGTAGTCTGCTGACTTAATTATTTCTCTGTTCATGTGTTTTGAGAGGATGTTGAGGGAAATGGAAGCATAGGGATATCCAAAAAAAGAAATATATATAAATATAAAAAGGGAGGTACCATGGATAGTAAGAATTTAAATAAGTACATGTAGAATAACTACTAGATCCATATTCACTGCTTGTTGTGGTAAGAATTATATTTTGAGTGAATTAATGATCGTTCAGGCAAGACAAATTATCCTAATGAATTCAACAATTTAATACTCATGTAATTGGTAAGTAAAGAGAGTTCTTAGATTGTTAAATACTATTATTTTAGGAAAATTAGATATCAAAGTTGTGCTTGATTGATGTTGAAGATGCCATTACTGATCAAGATGGGTTTTGCTTTCAATGACATGTCTTTTCTGTTGTTGTGTTTTGCTTCCATTATGGACATCCTGGACTTAATCACCCATAATTTTAACACATTACAAGGGACTACTTTCTCAACCGGTGTAACTCCCTGGCAGTTTTGCCCTGGGTATTCAATACCACAGATGCTTCTAACTAACTTTTCATAAGAGTACAGCTACATGATTCTCTTGCTATTAATTTTCATATTACTTATATTTAGAATCTTTGGCCAGGAGAGGTACACAAATGGGAAAAAAATAGCAGGAGACGGGAATTCTTGGTTACTTTTGAAAGCCTGTTGAAGTTTGGCATGGGGATTAGGAAGGGCATAGTTGAAATCATACATGTTTTAGTTTTGGTTTTGCTTAGAATAGATGTTAAAAATGTTTTATTTCTAATGATACTTAAAGATTATATCCTTCTCTTTGGGAAGTTGTATTTAACCAAATATTTCACATTACAACAATAAAGAGTGAAGACATGGACTAAAAAATGACAAATACGTAATTAATTGTTGGGAGGGGGGAAAGTAATTATCCAATATTGTTTTCACTAAATATCTTAAATTGAAATGACTTATAAATTTGATCTCTAAAAATAACTGCACAAAAAGAACCAAACACTACTTACCTTCTAGAGCTAAAGACTGAAGCAAGAGTTAAAATACCGTGGACCACACACATATGCATGTATACACACACACACACACACAACTTTAAAATTGTTTCCTTTAGAAATCAATAGCTTGCATGAATCCATCCATGATTGTGGTGCTGAGGTAATTATTTTACTTTCTCAAATATATTTGTTCCTGATTCTGTCTCCCCCCATTGACTGCATGGAGTCATCATGTATGCCTAAGCCATGTACAATGAAATGGGAAATTAAGGCAATGTAATGATATGGACAGTTTAAGCCAAAAAAACTTTCATCTAAAATATTTAAGCTATTACATAAAAATATATTATTGAGATAATTGCTCAAATTTCCCTTCATTTTCCAATATATTTCTTGACTTGTGAAAATGTTGGGATTTATTTATTCTATTTCTCAGCCATACTATGCTGTTAAGAACTAGTGATGCTAAGTAAAATGCAGAAGATAAAAAATACATTATTTTGTCCCCATTAAATTATTTGAATTGATTTTGGAGTAACAGAAAATGATATAAAATTGAATTGGAAAATGTAATCTGTAATCTATAATTTCAAAAAACATCCTTTATTTAACTAGCCCAGATTTCTGGTCCCAATATGTCCATCTTTAGAGCATATTCACTTTGCAGTTTTCCTAATAAAGATTCCTCAGCTTTTGTTAAAGTATATTAAAGGTTACCAAAGTTCTAGAATAATATTATTCACCATTTTGTAATAATTTCACTTGAGCAAATAAATTTAATATTAAATTTTGAAGGGTTGTGTCATTATTCTCAAAATGAGTAAACTTTTCAGTGAAAATAGAAATCTATATTTAATAGCAAATTTGATATATATATATATCCCATATTATTGTCACATTATTTACTAAATAAACAAAAATTTAGAGTGTCTACTGGATTTACCGTTTTGCTATAAAAAATGTCAAGGATAGAGAGTTAAAGTTTGATCATAATTCGGTCTTTAAGAATGTTCCTAGGACTTAATTGGAAATTTACCAAAAGTAGCTTTGAAGGAAACAAAGTGACATAGGCAATAAACTAAACGACTGGTTCCAATTCAGTGTTTATTATTTAATTCATTTTGGCAAATTAATTTGCTTCCTGGGGAATACAGTGACCATTGTGTAAATGTAAATGTATTTTAAGCAGCTTGGGAAAGAATTGGTGATACTTACTGAAAGCATGCAGTTGGTACCTTTTCATATATTAGCTAAGAAAGGCAAGCCAATAGACTGTTGATGTGTCTAAAATCTTGAATTTAATTTTTCACATGACCACAATTTTCTAAAGATTTTAAGGTAAAAAAAAATTTGATTTTCTAGGAAATTGTTTTGAGTTAGTGCATTTTGAAGATATTTGCACGCACTAGTTTTATCCTTTATCTAATCTTTGTTTAGGAGACCAAGAAACTCCCCTGCCAGTTAAGATAAACTGTTCCATTATAAACTGGTATGAAAGCTTCTCTTAGTGACCAAAGGTGGTTATTCCCTTGCTGGTATTACAAAACCAGAAGCAAATTTTCAGTGAATATTAAAAAGTGAAGAATCTGTGCAGTACTCTTCCTCAAGTCTGGTATCAGTCTCTTAAAGTACCTAAAATTTTGTCCTAGAAAAGCTCTCATTGTTACCTTACTAGGTCTCTGCTATTCCATGATATGCAGAAATAACCTATCTCCTTTAGTGCTATTTTCTTGGCTTAATATTTAAAAGTATTCTACTGAAAATTAGAAAGCAAAAATCACCAGAAATAAGCTATATCTATATACATATGAAAGTATAGTTGAAAAGTTATCCATATAATTAATTAAAAGTGAAAACCTATGTCTATGATCCCCCCCCAACTCTTTCCTTAATGGCAATATTTAGGCTCATTTTATCTATATTTTTTCCTCATCTCTGCATTTGTTTGCCTTGCTGTGTTTGAATGTGGTATGATGTGGTGGTGGTGGTGGTGGTATGTGTGTTTGTGTGGTTTTAATGGTTATTTAGGAATGTAATTGAGAATTTAATAGGACTTCATGTAACTAAAATTAAAATGGTCCTTTAGGTCCTAGAAGAATATGATGTTCATATTAATGATATCAATCTCTGTCTTATAAGTGTAAGCAGTTTGAAATATTAAAAATATTTTTAGTCTACTACAACTATGATATGAAATAGTTCTTAATATAGATCTATATCTCCAAATATAGAAACATACATTCATACATAAAATATCTATGTATACAAAATGTATACAGATATAGACTATATAAATATATGAATCTATAGTTATAAGTCCATATATAAATCTTTATAGATTTGATCTGTTTCTATAAAAACAGATTCATATATATTTAGACACATGATATAGAAATAACATTACATACAAATTATTATCTCTTTGTGCTCAGAATGATGAAAGTCATTTTAAAAAGCACCTTATGTTCACTGCATTTGTGCAAAGCATTTAAGATTTTTAAGGAGCTCTGTAAATACTTTTGCCAGCTTTTTGTAAAATTTCTGAAGCAATGATAGTCACAAACAAAAAGGAATAACTTTCTGTCACCTTAAGGAAAACATTTGTTGTATTGTTGTTGCATGTATGGAAAAAGAATACTTAATGAACCAACATTTTCCACTTTTGTACATGACCCAAGAAGTGATCTCAGGGCAGGTATATGCGAACCTAACCTTAGGTCTATGGGTCAGAGAATCTGATGGAATTATAAACATGTGTCATTGCTTTAGTGCACGAAATGGTGTCCTAAGGAGCAGAAAGAGTAAATGCAATTGCCAGAAATTCATAAATCATTCCCAGAGAGGAGTTTATATAGTTGGGCAGTTAACACGCATACTTTAGCCTCTGTTTCTATCATTTAAATACAGCCTAAGTACCTGAGATAACCAAATAGTTGGTTCACATATTCTACTAATAACTCTTAGGTGCTCATTTAAAGTAGAATCTTTATTAGCTATACAAGATGGAAAATTGAAACAACAATCCAGGTAATTCTGGTTCAAATAAGGGACAAGACTTCTCTCAACAGGATATACTAGCTTTTAATATTTTCTGTAGAAATTATCTTTGAATGTGAAGTGCCTTTGCCAGCAAAGTTCTTGACTTTGAATCCCCCAGCATCTAGCACATTGCCTTACACATAGTAGATACTTAGTAAGTGCTTGTTAGATTGTTGTTGGACTGAAGATTAACACCCTCCATAATTAATCCTTCTAAAGGCAATCTTCATAAGCAGTAGAGTTTCCATCTTTTTCTAACTCTTCCTATTGTATTTTCACAATTAAAAGAAACATCCAGATAGATATTCAAGGTGAGAAGTGGGGACTTTAGAAACGAAGTCAAGAATTATCCAATCCTTTTAAAATGGAGAAGCAGTTCTTGTTGAAGGCAAAGGGATAAACTAAATTGCCTCCTAGGTACCATGTCTACAATCCATGTCAAAATCTATTCAGAATTCACTGGGATATCTACAGTATTTTAAGTAAGCTAGTCAAAATCATTGCCTTTCAAACATTGTTTAGGGTGAGGAATGATACTGAATTTCTTCTGGCTTCATTTCATCTAGCAAATTGTCACTTAGTAGCTTACAAAGTGATTTGTTTGATAATAATTTTACTTAATCATCTTGCCAGTTAATAGGACAGAGGAGCTGTCAGGATGATAGATACAGTGGTCCTTTTGGAGTTAATGCTGGGTTTAGGACTGCCTTCTTCAGTGACATTTGTTCTTGGTTGTTTTTTTTTTCAATCCTCTTGGAGGTAGGGACCCAGTGTACTTGGGGTCATCCTCCATATCTCTTGGCATTTCCTGGAGCTCACTATAGCACATGAATGGTTCATCAGCTCTCCCCATGATTTCTGTGGGGCACTTTTAGATAGGAAAATTGACATAAACAACAAATTTTAGCCTACTCTCTACCCCTGCAAATATTTAGTAAAGAATTAACTTTGCCCCCTCCAATTTTGTAAAAAACTCAAAAATCCCTCCAAAGTCCTTCATAGTACTATTTTAAATTTATAACTTTTCTAATTGCAAGAGTGAATAAAAAGTTTATTTTCATAAGGCAAGATTATTTAAGGCATAAGTTGGTGTGAAATTAGAAATGAAAAACCTGGAGGGACTGCATGGAACAGTATGCTGGCAAGTATAGCCTTTCAATCTTTTGAAAGAGTTAAAGGAAATTCCCTAGGTGTGTAACTTATGACTAAAAAGATCCAGTGGGGGGAGAGCCAAAACATTTTATTTAGTGTGAATATAAAATGGAACTCAGTGTGGCACAAGTTTATAAGAGATGTTGGAGTTTTACAGCTGGGCAAACCCTTGTTTTAATGACAGATTGTTAACACCTACTTTGAGCTCTATGATTAAGTGATATTTTGAAGTGCATTTTCTTTCCAGGAGTAAGTATTTGAGATAATGTGTTTGGAAGGGAACCAATTCTATAAAAGCAATATTACCTTAGTATATCACAGTAAAGTTATGAGATTGAGGTAACTATAATGAAAATGATAAAATTTGTTTTTAAACAAAGAATATTCTATCTTATGTTAGCTGGCTTATTTGGAGAAATGATGCAATTGACTAGAAATATTTGATTTCACAAGGTAACTATTCTTTAAAGGAATTCAAAATACTCACAAAGTATATATATATATGTATATATATATGTATATATGTATATATATGTATATATATGTATATATATATATATATATTTCCTATTTTTATTCTGATCCTTTTACATATCACTGTAGAACCCCTGACTGCAGAAAATACAGTACTATGTTTTGAAAGTCCTATTATGGAAAAAAGAAATATGCTCATGTGTGTATGTTTACATCTGCATATATGCACATACATAGAGTTTATAAGCAGACAAAACATTTAAAACAATTGGGTAGAAAACTCAGACTAAAATATAACCAGAGAAAATCTCAATGGCTGGGGGTTGAGAGACCTCATAATACAGTACTCAGATTTCATTATTTTTAGATGATAGAGTATAGCTTGTTATTGTAATGTGATAGAGTATTTTCCTAGAAAATTTGAAACATCCTTGTCAAGATAAGAGAATGATGATGCAGGTGGTGAACATTTGGAAATGTAAAACTTTAAATTTTAATGGATTGCTTTACTTATTGATTTTATTTATATTCCATAAGAATAACTTCCATACTTGGATAATAATGTACTACCGTTGACTTTTAAAATGAAGGATCTGGGTTCCAGTCCTGACTGATATCTACTAGCTATGAAAACCTAAGTTAATTACTTTGGTATTTTGGGAGTCTTAGTTTCCTCATCTGTAAATGCAAGAGTTGCACTAGGCATTGTCGAAGTCCCCTTGCAGCTCCTAAACTTGTGTGATTAGAACCAATATAGAATCCTTTGGGATTCTATTCAATAGGAAAAAATAATCCCAAAACTCTTCCTCATAGGTCCCATTTTCTATTATTTTAATAATCTTAACAATTCCCTCTAAATATTCATCAGATCAGTTTCTCAAAAATGTTTTAGATGAATGAATTAATCAAATTCTGATTGATTCAGACCACTCAAAGATATACTTGCCCAGTTTATGCGTGGTTTATTTCTCGAACATATGAAAACATGATCATTATTATCTTCTTTTACAACAGCACTATATTTCTAGTGCAGATAGTGCTCAAATATCCTTCTCTGTTTATGCCCAGCTAGTACTTCCACATTCACCTTCTCTATTGTATTAGGTGCTTTTTACCTTGTCTGTGAGTGCGTGCATGCGTGCATGCATATGTGTGTGTGTGTGTGTGTGTGTGTGTGTGTGTGTGTGTGAGAGAGAGAGAGAGACAGACCTGGACTCCTTTAACTATCCAGTTAAGTCTATGAATCCTTCTCAGAATTTTTAAATGCATAAAATTAAATACATAGGATTATAAATAAACCAATTATGTTGAAATAAGTTTTGTTTTGTTTATACTATTCACATTCATAAAATCTACCTACAGACCCATGGGTTAAAAACTTCTGTTTTTGACTACCAGGAAGCACAAATTTGTCAACTTTTAGGCTTTCCCATCCCCTATTCAAAATGATCCTACCTATGTATTCATACACCTAGGTCTCCTGATTTATTAAGAACCGGAGTTGATATGCAGATGACCTTAGTGAAAGTACTATAGCAGTTAACAACATGTTTATTTCAGAATTTAAATTGGACAGCTTTGATCTTACCTAAAAATGAATGTTACCTATTAAAAATTAAATTCAGCTTTTCCTCACTCAGGGGCTGGCTGTCTAGCTAGGCACAATACTGGTCACAAACCTTGTGAAGTAGGCACTAACAGTAACTCCATGACCATTTTAGGGGAGACTAAAAATCAGAGAGGATAAGTGTTTTGCTCAAATAAATGTAGGGGGTAGGATTTGAACACACATTTTACTTACTCCTAGTTCAGTGCTTTTTCCATTATACTACACTTCTATGTCTTCAATTTATCCTCTACTTTACTTGGCACAGTCTTTCTTAATGCTGTTAAGAGGCAGAAGAATAATTTAATCAGGTCCCACTGAGTAGCTAGCTAATATATACATAGCACTTTTATTTATTATTAACAAAGTGATGAACATATAGAAGCTCATTTGATCCTCACAACCACTCTGTGAGGTAGGTGCTACTATTATCCCCATTTTACAGAGAGGGTAACTGAGGCTAAGAGACGTTAAGTGTCATGCCCAAGGTTGCATAGCTAGTATCTGAGGCAGGTTTGGAGCTTCAGTCTTCCTTACTCCAAGTCCAACACTGCACTACACTGCCTAGCTGGTGTTGTGTATGACTTTGCCAAAACTAAACTTTGAATTGTTCTTTTCATACCTTTTTGAGTTTATAACTTTTCTGAAAACTTTATCTGAGGCAGAGCAATTATTTAGCTTCCTTTGTAGATATTGTTAAAAATATTGATGGAATTTAAATTTTTGGTTGAAATAAGGATCTGGAATTATCTATGGATTTGCTTTAATTATGACATATATACTTTTCCCCATTTCTATGGAAAATTGAACATTAGTTTTCCTTGATATGTGATATAGATGTCTCTATACAGTAGCCATCTGAAGTTGAAATGCAAGGATCAGTATAAGAAAAATTGTTCAGTCCTAATAAGAAAATATTTGCAATGCTAATTACCATTGCATTATATTTAGACCAGATTGTTATATCTTCTCTCTAATATTTAAGAAATGCAAAAACACATTTACATTTCTTAAATATTAGAGAGAAGTGATATAAAATCTCTTAATAATATGTGACAACAATATCTTAATATATTTACATTTCTTATACATATGTAAATATGTTATCATATAAATACCCTTTCAATAGTAGAATCATGATTATGGTTTCAGTGAATTCTAAGAAGTGACCTTTCAAAATAGGGTAAGTGAGAAGGTTACTCACTAATTTAACATAGATTGTAGAAGCCTTCCCCTACACAGCAGAACAATGGCTTAAATTGGCAGAGAATACTTGTTGAAACTGGCCGACTTGCCGACTCTTTACTCCTTACAAAAACTTTAAGTCCATTCTTATTGCCTTTCTGGACTAAATTGCTAAGGGGTCTACAGACATAAAAAGAATGTACTTGTGACCTATGAAAGTTATTAAGCCAATTTAAAAAAAAAGTGTTCATGCAGCATAATACAAATTGAACTGCTTTGTCATTAAAACCACTCAATGTGATAAGTTACATATTTGCCCCATTATAATTTACCAAGTTGCTTGGTATGCATTCATCAAAGAATACAGAACTTCTGAAAGTAATTAAATATAGTACTTAAATACAGAAGCAGGCTGATAGATTATCAACTATTAACAGCATTTTTTTATGGTCACATATTTAATTAATTTATTTATTTATATATTTATGTTTTTGTTTATTTATTTATTTCTGTGAGGCAATTGGGGTTAAGTGACTTGCCCAGGGTCAAACTGCTAGTAAGTGTCAAGTGTCTGGGCTGAGACTAGATTTGAATTCAGGTCCTCCTGACTCCAGGCCCGGTGCGCTATCCACTGTGCCACTTACCTGCCCCTTTTTGTCATCTACTCTTTTTTCTTTCTCTCATTCTGCTTTTGTTGTTGTTGTTGTTGTTGCTAGCCAATGGGGTTAAGTGACTTGCCCAGGGTCACACAGCTAGTAAGTATCAAGCATCTGAGGTCAGATTTGAACTCAGGTCCTCCTGACTACAGGGCCAGTGCTCTATCCATTGTGCCATCTAGCTGCCCCAAAGTCATATATTTTAAAAATGCCTTTTGTCTAGTAAAATGAGAAAAGAAGTTTAAGTAAGAAAATTTTCTTTATAAATTCAGAATTCATTCATGGATCTCATCACAATATATTCACTGCTATCAATCACAGTAAACCGTTAAATGATCGCTCTTTTTTGTCCCTAAGTAATTTTAAAAACTGAAATCCTAATATGGAAGAAAGAACATGAGTTATAGGAATAGGAATCAGGAGATTTAACTTCTATTTTAGTCTCTGCCACTAAGTTGTGTAGTCTCAGATAAGTAATTTTATCTCCTGGGGCTTGGTTCTCTCATCTTTAAAATGAGAGGGTTGAACATTATTGTTAATGTTATTAAATGTTAATGTTAAAAACGTAGGCTAACCAACCTTGTTCAAATGTTCACTACACTTGGATTCAGGGGGAGCCTGAAGAGCCTGAACATCATGTGACTATGCCTTCTCTTCTTCCTCCTCCTCCTCTTCCTCCTCCTCTTTTTCTGTGGCAGCAGCAGCAGGCATGAGCAGAAATCCTGCTAGCATTTATGTGTGTATGGGGGTTAAGCTGGTTTGGGAAATGTCTGTTTTCTTAATATGTCCATAATCATCATTTCTTCATAATTTCTGAAAGGATATTTTGAATATGTATTTCCTGTTAGTATGCAAATAACTGAATTAGAGGTTTTCTTTCCCACAAGTAGTCTACAGTGCAGTAGAGTAGTATTTTTTCCCTCATAAAAAGTACATAAGATGATACAATTGCTTTTTCACTATATTTAATATACCTAGGGATGTAGTTAATTAAGTCTTATTATTTAGAATGTATGTTCACCCTATTGGGGAAGTTACAAAAAGTAAATATTTTAATTCTGTAATAAATAAATAAATAAAATGAGACGGTTGAAGAGGCATCATGATACAGCAACAAGAACAGGTCTTAGAGAAAGGAGGACCTGGGTTCAAGTCCCATTTCTGACCTATACTTGCTATGTGACCAGTACATCAATTAGTCAGTTTGTTTCTCCAATCCCCTTTCTAAGACTGTAAATAATAGAGAAGGTGTGGATCTGGGTGGATAGAGTGTTTCTTTTCTAGATGCTCTCTATACCAATGATGTCACAAGTCTAGTGAAAAACATTTGTGGAATTACAAAAGATGATTTTTAACATCTTTTCCAGCTTTAATATTCTACAAATTTCTCCACTGAAAACATTCATTAGATTTAAGATCTCTTTAATTTATAATCCTTTTCTCTTTAAAAATAGAACACATTCTAACTTATTAAGAAATATCCTCCTTCTTAACCCAGAGATATATTTAGGTATTTTTCTTCCCAAAGAGAAGTGCTGAGGTAGGGCATTGTCCTCATATCATCCTTAATCTCAAAACTGGCCATAATATTTGAAAAGAGGAAGTGGAAAGAGGAAGCATGTAAAACTGTCCTATGCTCTATTAATGGAGCTACCATATATATTTTTTTTCTAATATAAATGAAAGAATTATAATCATGAGCAACAAATGTATTTGAGTAAAATAGCCGATAATTTGTCCAAAATAAACAGTGTCCAACTTGAACTATTCACATGCCCTCCTCTATCTACTTGCCTTCCTTCTAACCTTCTCTCACCCCAAATATTCTGGCTTCTGTCAAAATGGAAAATTACCAAGAGTCATGTACTGTAAATAAAACTATTATTATATAAACTTAAATTATATAAATAATAAACATTAAATCCCTTAAAAGGGCTTCTCAACATTTAAATTATTTTTCCCAAAATACATGGTAGTGCTTAGTCTACATTTGAATTATTTCTGGCATGTTGGTACTCAGAAATACTACCACTGTAGTTGGCTTCCTAAAAAAAAAAACAAAAAAAAAACCTAGTATGTATTCCCTAAACAACCTAGCTCAGAAACATTGGCACTTTCTGGTTTATTTTACCCAAATAGCTTTGGGGGAAAAAAAAAGAAAAGTAGGCATATTTCAATTCTGGAATAGCTGGGAAATATGTGAAAGACAGTACTTATGGAAATGTTACAAAATTGAAAAATCTGATTTTTCCTAAAGGAGTTGACGAGTATTTCATATTTAAGAAAGACCACTTAGAGTGCAGAGGCCTCTTTTCTTAGAGTAATAAAATCTCAACATTAAAAGAGACCTCTGGAGTCATTTAGTTTAACCTGTACCTCAATAAGAATCCTTTTTACAACATTCCTGACAAATGTTCATCCAACCTCTACTTAGAGCCTTCAAGTAAGGAGAAACTTGCCACTTTCTGGGTCAGTCCATTCCAATTTTGTCAGTTGTTTTGGTCTTGTCCAACTTTTCATGACCCCATTTGAGGTTTTCTTGGCAAAGATAGTGTGGTGATTTGCTATTTCCTTCTCCAACTCATTTTACAGATGAGGAAACTAAGGCAAAAGGGTTAAGTGACTTGCCCAGGGTCACCCAGCTAGTAAGTGTTTGAGGCCAGATTTAAACTCAGGAATATGAGTATTCCTGATGACAAGTCCAGTCCTTTATCCATTTAGCCACCTGGCTGCCCTTATTCCAAATTTACATACATCTAATTATTAATATTTTTTTCTTATAGCAAACATAACTTTACCTCTTTCCATTGCTCCTAGTTCTGCCTTATGCGACCAGATTAAATAAGTGTAGTCTGTCTTCTACTTGATAATCTTTTGAATAATTGAATACAGCTATAATATCCCCCAAAAATCTCTTCTCCAGGTTGAACATCTTCAGTTGTTTCAACTGATTCTTATTGGGCAAGATCTCAAATATCACTTTAGTAGCCTCTGTCTGATGACCTCTACCATATCAATATGTCTCCTAAAATGTAAAGACAAGCCTGAAAATAATACTTCAAATGTGGTCTGACCAGGCCAGTGAGGATTATGCCTGTGTTTGCCCTAGGCTGGGTTCGTTTGGATTAGTACCAAGTGAGATGAATTTGTACTTCCTGTTACTGTTTCAATGCTTAGAAAAAAATTTGCACTAACGTTTTTATATTCACTCTTTTCTAAATACAAGTGTATTGGCATATATAGGTAAAAATATTTACTGCCCTGAAATAGACTCACTGTCCATACATAAATTGATCCTTCCAATATTCTCCATATATATCTTCTATGATCTGAAAAGAGTTATTTCCCTGAGATAAACTTTACCCATGCTTTTTTTCCACAGAATAGATATTTTGAAAAAAAGATGAAATTTTAATACAAAGAACTTTTATCACTCTTTAGAAAGAAAATCATTAATATCTGGGCAGTAGTTTCTACATAGGAAGTAGGAATTGATATCCTTTTTAAAATTATGTTTGATTATCATACCTTATTACAAGAGGCTACAGACCTAAAATCACAGGATACAATTCCTAATCATCTATTGATGAAAATGCACATGCCACTTTTCCATTCTCTTGTTATGTATTATCATTACTAACAGAATTAATGACATTTAAAATTCCATGAATTGGCTTGACTACACATCATTTTACATTCACATTTACATTTACATTTACACATCATTTACATTTACATTCAGCCTGCTAGCTGAGTAAAATTGGAAATAATACTTCATTGTTCTGAAGATATGTTTTCTGTTTTTCTAATTTTAAGGCATTAAAAAAGCTGTATTTTAAAATTTTGTAACTTTAGAGGAAATAAAAGAAATCACAAACCATTATATTTTAGGAATCCAGAGAGTTTGAAACCAAGAGCACAAACATTTGACAGTATTAATTTACCAACATATGGATGTAACCATCTTTCCCAGATAGTTCAAACCTTCCACTGGGAATCTGAGAATCAAAATTCCATTCACAGACTTCTGTGACTGCCTAGAAAAAAATTCATTCCACATAATATCACATAACTTTGCATATCTTACTACTAGTTTGTTACATTTTCTCTTCACTGAAGCAGAAACTGAGGCATAGTGTTTCCATGTGATTTAGCATGCTTTCTTTGAGTGTCTTCCCTGGGTGTTATAGCATAGAGACCATCAGTCCTCCTGGTAATGTCTACAGATCTCAGGTATCTAGTCAAGGAGTTAGTCATCAAGCATTTATTAAACACCATGTGCAAGGCATGTTCTAGGCACTGTGTGCTAGGCTCTGAACATACAAATATATAAAAAAAGAAAGAGTCTGTGCCCTCAAGGGGCTTACATCCTAATGAGAGAAGAATACATTAAAGGGAGCTGAAAATCTGAGTATGGGGGCAGTCTAGAGAGGCAGAAGCAGAACCAGGAAAGGAATGAACAAAGGCTGGCCTGAGCCCCGCCCCAAAATGAAGGCCCCAGGACTAACTCACCGATAGGAGTTACAGACACAGAGAGTTGTTCCAGGGTGAAAATGTCACAAGTGCTGAGGGAAGTTCCAAGATGAGTGGGTAGCAAAGGCATGGTAATGAAATCTGGAGACTTGGAATCAGAACCAAGAGAGGAATGTTTAAAGGCACTAGCAATAATTTATAATAATAACAACAATCAGCACAACAACATTTGTTTATCAGTTTAAAGTTGGCAAATGTTGTACATGGTATCACGTTTGATCCTCACAACAACCCTGTGAATAACTATTATCATTATCTTTGGTTTACAAATGAGACAACTGAGTCTTAAAGAAGTAAATTGACTTGCTCAGTGTCATGTAGCTAATATCTTATGCAAGTTTTCGAACTCTAGTCTTCCTGATTCCAAATACAGTGCTCTACTGTGTCACTTAGCTCACTAATCTTTATAAGTCTCCTTACTCTACCAAGGGCTTGGAGACACATGCACATCAAATGTCTGAAACAGTCTAGAATATGGCACAGCTATCTGAGATAAACGTGTTAGATATATCTAATAACAATTCTGAGTTACACAGAATTCAAGTATTCATTTTGTTTGGTTGGTGCATAATTAATCATTTGTCCACTTGGTTGACATATATGAGAGTTCACCAACAATGACATTTTATTTAATTTTTACCATAATTCTCCTATGGCTTGGCTGGGAAATGCTATAAAATGACTAACCTCATCAACACTCCAATAAAACAAAGCTAGGTTTCAAGTTAGATTGGTCCATTTTAAAGCCCACCTCATCGCCACTTTCAAATATAGTAGATTTTCAGGGTTTTTAAGGGTTCTGGCTGAGCAGCAAATTGTTACAGGAAATGAATTAAACATCTTTAAAAACCAGATGTTTCCAATTTGTCACTAGATTCATGACATTTCTGAATGCTTTGGTATTTATTATATCATATATGCCTATAGTGTTAAAGGAGGACCAACCATTTCCTTTCTTGCTACATCTTTTAGCTCTGAATTGAAGGAATTTGTTTCTTAGTTACATGAACACATGATAATGGTGGTAACGAATCCATATTTATCCTTTTGATAACGATTACACCCTCCTGAATATCAACCACAGTTCTGAAATTTCTCCTATACCTCTTGATATTGATAAGGTTGGGTCTTTTTGTTTTGTTTTTCTTGTTCAACCACTGTTTTATTTTTGTTTTTGTGTTTTGTTTTAATAATCTATTTATTTATTTATTTTGTTTTCAAAATTCACTTCTATAAGATTTTGAGTTCTGAATTTCTTCCCATCTCTCCCCTCCTCCCATCCCAAGATGGCATGTAAATTGATATAGGCTCAACATATACATTCATATTAAACCTATTTTCACATTAGTCACATTGTAAAGAAGAGTTAGAACCAATGGGAGAAATCAAAAGAGAGAGAGAGAGAGCGCAAATAGTATGCTTTGATCTGCATTCAGACTCCATAGTTCTTTTTCTGGATATGGACAACATTTTCTATCATGAATGGAGTTGTCTTAGATCCTTGCATTGTTAAGAAGAGATAAGTCTATCAAAGTCAGTCATCACACAATATGGCTGTTACTGTGTGCAATATTCTAGTTCTGTTGATTTCAGTTAGCATCAGTTCTGGGACATCTTTCTAGTCTGTTTGTTTTTTTTTTTTCTGACATCTGCCTGATCATCATTTGTTATGGCACAATAGTATTCCATTACATTCATATACCACAACTTGTTCAACCATTCCCCAATTGATGGGCATCCCCTCAATTTCCAGTTCTTTGTCACCACAAAAAGAGCTGCTATAATATATTTGTACATGTGGCTCCTTTTCCCATTTGTATGATCTCTTTGGGACACAGACCTAGAAGTGGTATTGCTGGGTCAAACGGTATGCATAGTTTTATAGCTCTTTGGGTATAGTTCCAAATTACTCTCCAGAATGGTTGGATCATTACACAACTCCACCAAGAATGCAATAGTGTTCCAATTTTCCCACATCTTCTCCAGAATTTATCATTTTCCTGTTTTGTCATGTTAGCCAATCTGATGGGTGTGATGTGGTACCTCAGAGTTGTTTTAATTTGCATTTCTCTAATCAATAGTGATTTAGAGCATTTTATATGATTATGATAAATTTAATTTCTTCCTCTGAAAACTGCCTGCTCATATCCCTTGACCATTTATCAATTGGGGAATGACTTATGTTCTTATAAATTTGACTCAGTTCTCCATATATTTTAGAAATGAGGCCTTTATCACTGGTTGTAAAACTTCTTTCCCAGCTTTCTGCTTCCCTCCTAATCTTGCTTGCATTGACTTTGTGCAAAACTTTTCACTTTAACATAATTAAAATTATCCATTTTGCATGAGGTAATGTTTTCTATCTTTTGTTTAGTCATAAATTCTTCTGTTCTCCATAAATCTGACAGGTAAACTATTAGATTTACATCAATAGGTCAGATGATGGTGGAGGGATTGTGCAGGGTATGGAGGCAGAACAAATGGTAAATCTTGGAGGAGTTAGCAATCAATGACAGGACAGATAATAAGGCCTAACGGTCCTGCATCTCACCAGAAGGAAAAAGAGCAGATAACTCTCAGCTCATTTAAGCCTTGTTTTCCCAATTTGCTTATAGTATCAGCCTTTATATCTAAATTGTATATCATTTTGACTTTATTTTGGTATATGGTATAAGATGTTTGTCCATGCCTAGTTTCTGCCATACTATTTTCTAGTTTTCCCAGCAGTTTTTGTCAAATAGTGAGTTCTTATCCCAGAAGCTGGAGTCTTTGGGTTTATGGAACAGTAAATTACTATAGTCATTGACTACTGTGGCTTGTGTACCTAACCTATTCCACTGACCCAGCATTCTATTTCTTAGTCAGTACCAAGCAGTTTTGATGATTGCTGCTTTATAATACAATTTAAGATCTGGTATGGCTAGGCCACCTTCCTTTGCATTTCTTTTCATTAATTCTCTTGATATAAAGGTTTCTTAGGAAACCTTTGTTCTTCCAGATGAATTTTGTTATTATTTTTTCTAGCTCATAAAATATTTTTTGGGAATTTGATTGGTATGGAACTGAATAAGTAAATTAACTTAGGTAGAATTGTCATTTTTATTATATTAATCGTCCTACTCATGAGCAACTGATATTTTTCCAATTATTTAGATCTGACTTTATTTGTGTGAAAAGTGTTTTGTAATTGCGTTCATATAGTTCCTTGGTTTGTTCTGGCAGGTAGACATCCAAATATTTTATAATGTCGACATTAACTTTAAGTGGAATTTCTCTTCCTATCTCTTGCTTTGGGGCTTTGTTAATAATATATAGAAATGCCAATGATTTATGTGGGTTTATTTTATACCCTGCAACTTTGCTAAAGTTGTTTCTTATTTCAAATAGTTTTTTTTACTTGATTCTTTAGGATTCTCTAAGTGTATCATTCAACCACTGTTGTTTACACATACTGGAATCATGGGGTTTAGAGCTAGAATGCCACCATTAGAGATGCCCTCCCTTCCTTTTTTTTTTTATTTGCCTGATGTCCCAGTCTTGGAAAGCCCAAGACTTCTCTGGGCTTTTTGAGTTACACACAGGGTTTAAATGAGATAAGAGTTACCTTCTCTTTTTCCTTTTGGTGAAATGCAGGACCGTTAGGCCTTATCATCTGCCCTATCATTGATTGATAAAGTCCTCCAAAACTTACCATTTGCTCTTCTTCCATGGTCTGCACATTCCCTTCACCATCATCTGACCTACTGATGTAAATCTAAGGACTTGTTGGACTCCCAACCTTTCACCCATAGAAATCACAGGATTCTCCATCTCCCCTGTAGTTGAACTTTTTCTTGTGTATTGTCTCCCCCTATTACAACATGAACTCCTTGAAAGCAGGAACTTTTGGCTTTTTTCTATTTGTATTCCTATCATTTAGCACCTGGCTTGGCACAAAGGGTTTAATAAGTGCTTTTTTATTCATTTGTCATCCAACTAAGCCTCTTTATTTTATTAATGGATACACAAGTAAAGAGATGGGAAGATTCTTGCTCATAGTCACATAGGGAATAAGTAGCAGAGTTAAGATTCCAACCTCTGGTTCTAAAGTTAGTAGTTTTTTCCGCTATGCTATAGTGTACTTAATGTTTATTGAACCATTTCTTTGTGTTTCTAGTTTGGGAAAACTGCATCATAACAATAAAGAAAAATACAGTTTATTTTTACTTCTTCAAAATTTCTTGCTTTGACATTATGGAAACATACTGTCTTTTAGAAATAAATATCAGATTCAATATATCCAATGGAGATCTACTTCCCTAATGTTTCATATTTTTTTTTCTTCATCAACATTTTGATTTTCTTCCTTAAGTTTAATGTAAGTTATTTCTCCCAAATTTATCTGCCACAGAAACCATACTGTTCTTCCTCAAGTGTGTTTCTTTTATGTGCTTTCAGGGTTTGCTTCTAGTGTGGTTGATTTATGTTTTGTTGGCCGATGGCTTTGGGGAGTGCCACTTAAAGAAAAATAGCTCATTCTTTTGGTTTCACTGTAAACTTTTAAAGAGTCTCTTTTTGGCCCTATGTTATTTACATTTTACTTTCTTCCTAAAGAAATTCACTATATGCTAAATGCACAGTATGTTAATTTATGCACAGAATATATAAGATTTAAAAGGCATAAAAAATTCTTTAAGAGAGAACTCTTTGTAGATAGATATATAATCAAACAAGCATTTATTAAGTATTATGTCTAATACAGTCCACTTCTAGCACTGTGCAAGGTGCTGGAGATCTTCTACAAATACTCTGAAGCAGCTAACAAGCCTTTATGTCATTAAGACTTTCCCTTTAAAACATATTTTAAAAATGTCAAACACTCCTCATTAAGTGAATGCCAAGAACAATCAGTGTGTTAAGTAATATAGTACTGGAGCTGGAGAACTATTTTAAACTCTTAATCAAACATTTACTTGTTCGCAACCTGATTTTTTTTCTAATATTCAACTTAATTAATTTCATACCCTGACAAAATGTCACAGCTCATAATAATTTTCTAGGGTTTAAAAAAGAAATATAATGGGTATTTGAAGTTAGTTTCAGGAAAAAAAAAAGGTGATTTTTTTTTTTTGCATAATCCTTACCTAAACACAAACTCCTCTTAAGATTATTCTCTGGGCCACAAACAATTATATTTTTATTTTCTGCCTTCAAAAAAGTTGGAATTAAACAGATAAAAAAATGATTTAAACTTTTCCAGCCATAACGGGAACTGATGTCCCTGAATATATATATGTGTATATGTATAATGTGTATATATATATGTATATACATATATATATATATATATATATACACATACACATATATATATTCAGGGACATCAGTTTCCATATACTTTGAAACTTCTCAATATACATTAATAATAATAATTTGATGATGATGCTAATTTATCAACTTCCTTAATAGTGTACATAACATTATAATAAATTGCAAGATAGTTTTTTAACCCAGTAGTGTCTATCTGAACACCATTACAAATGAGAAGAAAGACATAATCGAAATTTATAAAGTGAGAGAGTATGGGAAAGTAAAAAGAGTGTTGGATCTGGAATTGAAGGAACAAGATTTGAATCCTTGGGCAAGTCACTGAACCTCTTTGACCTTTAGTTTTCTCTTATGCAAAATGAGATAGTTGAGTGAGGAAGGAAATAAGCATTTATTAAGTGCCTATTACGGATTAGGCACTGTGATAAGTGCTTTACAAATATTTTTTTTTTCATTTGGTCCTCACAACAATCCTGGGAAGCTATTCTTATCCCCATTTTATAGATGAAGAAACTAAGGCTGAGAAATGTTGAGTGACTTGTCCACATCCACACAGCTAATAAGTGTCTGAGGTCAGATTTAAACTCTGGTCTTCCTGTCACCAGGCTCAATGCTCTTACCACTGCACCACCTAGCTGCCTCATAGACTTATCTCTGTGGTCCCTTCTAACGCTATGATGCTATGCTTTTAAATTATGCTGTTGTCTCACCTGATTTCACAAACCCTTTACAGTGTTTTCAATCTCTGTGTACTATTTCTCAATATAATCAGTAGATAAGAACCATGATTTCAAAGTGGTAATGAACAGCTAATTTTTAAAGAAAAGAATAAGGGAATGACAAAAACAAAATCTTCAATAATGCAGATGATCAATCTGTTATTAAAAAGGGAAAAATTACTCTGGTACTTTCCAGCATCCCACTATTGACTTCAGCTTAGTGCCTTACATCAGCTCCATTGTGAGATATAGTACTCACTGGATTCAGAGTCTTAAGTACAAAACCTGGACTTTGCACATAAGACAGCTCGTGTATGTGACCTTGGGCAAGTCATTTAACTTCCCTGGGCCATAGTTTCTCCAATTACAAGGAGAAAATTTTGAAGCAGATATGGACTCTCAGATCCTCTCAAACTCTTAATCTATTATCCAGAGAGAATGTCATTGGGTCGACTTTCAAATGTGTTTGTGTCATAGAACCTTCTGGCAATGTGGTTTAAACCTAATGACCCCCTCTCAGAATAATATTTTAAATTATTAAATATATATTACAAAGCAAAATAATTATATCAAAATATAGTTATCAATATCAATCTTTCAATGAGATAATCATTGATAAAATCAACGATATGATAGCATAATATGTTATCAATACATATCTCTGTATCTCTAGCTAGCTAGCTGTTATCTCTCATCTGTCTTACAAGTTCATGGATTGCAGGTTACAGAACTCTGAATGTAATGTTTTTATCCCACCCTCTAACAGGGTACAATTCACCTGCTTCTGTTCTTCCAGAAGCTAGTTTCTGAAAACTATTTGTGTTTGTTTGTTTACGTTAGGAAACAAAATGGATTAAAGTAATTAAATTGCATTTGATCATTGAGTTCTAGAAATTTCTGGCACTGACTACAGAAAGAACTGCCTACCTCGGTGTAGATGCTGCAGAAGTTCACATGAATCATGGTTGTATTAGGAACATGCAACGGAGGGGCCCGAGGGGAATCTGGGAAAGAGGACTTGACAATGAGCAAAACGTCTTAATACTCCAAAGTACCTGTGACACTGGCATGTGTGAGAAGCAGACACCATTCTTTTGCTTAGTTCAAACCTTTCCTTTTGCTGGCATCAAACCTTGAACCCCTTGACTCTAAACTGCACCTGGTTGGTTCCCCCTTAACCTTTTTGGAACTCCAGGTTGATCCTGTTTTTGTTTCACACACTGCCTCTGATTTCTGCATCTCCAGCTTCTCAATTTAGCTCATTTTCTTTGAACTGTTCACTTCTCTCTGCACTGCTCTCTTTTTTCCCACTCTCCAAGTTGGAAGGGGGATCAAAGGAAAATAGCAAAGCAGTTTGATTTGGTTGAAGGGAGATTTGGGTTCAAATCTTGCCTCAGACAAATCGTGTGATGGTGTTTAACCTCTTTGTAACACAGTATGTGAAAGTATTGGACTTGGACTAAGGAAGGCCTGAGTTCAGATCCTGCCTCAGAAACTTATTAGCTGTGTCATCCTGGGGAAGTCACTCAACTTATCTTAGTCTCAGTTTCCTCATGTGTAAAATGGAGATAACAATAGAACCTACTTCATAGGACTATGAGGTTCAAATAAAATAACACATTTGTACCACTTTGCAAAGCTTAATGTGCTATGTAAATGCTGGCTTTTTCATTTTTAATAACAAATTTATGAATCATAATGATATAAAATTAGTTATATATCATATAATAAGAATTGTTAAACCATTATATATTGTATCATAATAAATAATATTATATAGAATTATATAGAATGCATTATACTTAAAACTATAATTCATTATAATTATCTTCTGTTTCCTAATTTGCAAAATCGGGATAATTATAGCACTTACCTCCCAGTGAGGGTCAAGTGAGATAATACGTGTAATACGTTTTTTAAATCTTAAAGTGCTAAGCAAATTTTATTTTATAATCAATCAGCACTGATCTGAGTTAACCTGTACAACCCCCCCCAAAAACCCAAAACAAAAGACATAAACACACACACACACACACACACACACACACACACACACCAAAATTACTGAGTTGTGTTCATATCTTCTTTGTTTTTTGAGAAGAAATGATAAGGGTGATGGTTTCCCTAATACCATTTAATCCCTAATAGGGCCATACATTTACAACTAGGAGTTTCCTTAGATGTCAATCTCCTCATCTTACAAGAGGGAAACTGAGGTGAAGAAGGTGAAATATCCTGCATAAAATCCCACAAGTAGTAAATGGTAGGAAGTAGATTTGAACCGAGTTCCCATATTTTTAATGGTCTCTAGGAACTACAGTGGCAGTAGAAGGTGAAATTAATTAGAAACTATCTCTTCAAGAGTTTGCTCTCACAGGGCTCTCAATGCATCTGGCTTATATGAGTGAGATATATTTGTATGTAGACACATTTATGTATGTACATACATGTATAAACATGTATATATGTCAACACAAACAAGTTTATGTATAGGAAGGAAGAAGTTATTTTTCTATGCTTTATGTTCAGAGAGGACAGCAGAAAAGAAAATGTCCTTAAATTCCAATATGTGTTCCATCAGACAGGTCATTGACTATGAAAGGGAATTGAATGTTAGTGTGGGTTATAAAATCTCCTTTCTTGTATATCTTAAATAAAATGATGAAGAGCCAGAATTTTGGATAATTGAGGTATAGCTAGGTCTAAACGTCTGTGGAGCAACTAAGCTATCTGAGATTCTTTCCAACTCTGAGATGGTATAGATTTGAGCAGACTACTTCCTCCAGCTTCTGTCTATTTTGTCTTTTATTAACATGACCACATGCTTGCCAGATGTGAAAGAAGAAAAAAAAAGGAGTGTAATACCTATGGGGATGGTGAGTTCTGCTGGGAATACAATATGCTCTGCATTATTTCAGTTCATAGTAATCATAAAGATAGCTGATATTCACATAGTGCTTTCCATAAATCACCTCCTTCCCTCTCCCCAGTAAGCTGTGATACAGCACATCTATTCTATGACCATGTAAAGATAAGGAAACTGAAGCACTGAGGTGAATGACTTGCTCAACATTAGACAGCTTCTAAATGGCAGAACTAAGCTTCAAACCTGGTTCCTAAGTCCAAATTCAGTGCTTTTTCCACTAAGCCATGGATGCCTTATATCACCATGAACCATTACCTAAAATAACAATTGCCAGACTTCTATCCTTTCATTTATAGGACCACAGAAGGCTATCTCTTTTAGTCCTTTGATTCATAATGTATCTTTTTTTTTTACCAATCTCCTTACTCTACAGTGTCATTCATTTGAGGATCCCAAAGATCTGAATATTGTGTCTATTTTAATACTTTCCAAAGATAATGAATCCAATTGGTAGAGTCCATGACAAGTTGACTGTTGCATGAAATGTCTAGAATGTTTTTGGTTCTCCTGATGATAAGATAACTTGGGTCAAAATTAAGCCATTATAAAGCATTTTAAATGGTTTAAACTTAGACATAGATTTGTTTAACTTTTGTTTCAAAAGAGATACAGTACCCACATAGGTTTAAAACAAAACTCTAGCTAAACCAAACAAACGAAGAGCCATTAATAAACTACCTAATGTATAGTGCTTTGAAGCCATGTTTTCCATTTGTGGGAGAAATGTAAAATAAGTAAAGCATTTTATCATTATTGGGGTGTTAACATAAGACAGTTGGTGGTGAAGTGGATAAAGCAATGGACCTCTCGTCAATAAGACCTGTGTTCAAATCTTGCCTCAGACATATACTGATTGTGTGACTGTGGCAAATCTCTTCTGTTTGTCTCACTTTCCTCAACTGTAAGATGGGAATAAAGACAGAAGCTAATTAGAAAGGTGGTTGTGAGGATCAAATGAGATAATAATTATAGAAAGCATTTAGCATAGTGGCTGGTACACAGTAGGTACTAATACATATTATTCCCATCCCTTCCCCCTATTAATCCAACTCTTCATGATAGGTATTTTCAGGATAATATCTTTCATTGGAAGATACCTGAGTATTAGAAATGACTCATCAATTTCCTTATTATCCCTGTAAATATCATTAACTTGGATATCAAGAGGAATATAAATATTTACAGAATGAGTGTGATCAGGAGCTTTCATAGGATGTAATAGGATTCTAAGAGATAGATAGGAAGGGGTGTGTTTCAGAAATCGGGGACACCCTGTGCAAAGGAATAGAGATGGGAGTTAGAGTCTCATTGACCAGCACATTGCATGCATGAAGGAAAACAATATGTAATTAACCTAGAAAAGTTGTCTGAAAAGTTGCAAAAGACTTTGAATACTAACTAGAGAACTTTATACTCTAGTCTAGAACTAATTGGGGGCCATTGTGTTATTTTGACCAGGGGAGTGGATTTGCATGGTCAGGACAATATCAATTTAATAGCGTTGTGGAGGATGGATTGGAGAGGGTGTAGATGAGTCAGAAATAACAATTAAGAGCTATTGTAATGATTTCTTTTTTGTTTATTTTTTGTTTGTTTGTTTGTTTTAGGCAATTGGGGTTACGTGACTTGCCTAGGGTCCCACAGCTAGTAAGTGTCAAGTGTTTGGTCTGAGGCTGGATTTGAACTCAGGTACTCCTGACTTCAGGGCAGGTGTTCTATCCACTGTGCCACCTAGCTGACCCCAAGAGCTGTTGTAATAGTTCAGAAGTGATGATGAAAGGACATTAGGCCACAAACTTGGGTGATAGCCACATAAGAGAGATAAGGGGATGGATTTCAAACTATGTGAGGAGGTAAAATTATTGATCTTGAAACTGGAAATAGGTATGAGAGAGAATAAAAAGTTAATGAGGATAAATGAAGTTTCAGCTTTTGGTGACAAGTTATAGGGAGAGTCAATAGAAATGGAAAGTTAAGAATACATTATGGATAGGTTTGAAAAATGTATTTAAGATGCTTATGTGACATCAAGTGGAAAATGTCCAGTAGGCAATAAGTTATGGGAGACTGAAGCTCAGAATTCTAGGGATTGATTTAAAGGTTGGGGAGTCATTTGCTATGAACCCATCACTGAGAGAGTATAGAAAGGAGGATTCCTACAAAAAAGTTATTAATACCAGGTTAGAGATTAAAGAACAAAGGCAGTTGATGATGAAGATTAACAATACACTAAAATCTTTACACAAATTATTGCATTTGATCTTTTCAACAATCCTGGGAGATGGATATAATTATTATCCCCACTTTATAGGTGAAGGAACAGGATTATGTGACTTGCCCAGAATAACAAAGCTAGGGTCTGACACAAGGTTTGAATTCAGATCTTCCTGATTCCAAGTCTGTATTTCTACTGTATATCCTAAAGTTTAAAAAAAATAACCTGGATGAAAATCCTGCCCTTGGTATTTTAAAAATTGTTTTTAGTGTTACTTTTTTACTTCACTATAATTATCCTCACTATCTATGCCCTGCCAGAGAGCCTTTCTTATAAGAAATAGTATTTTTAAATACAAAAAAGAAGGGAAAAGCCAGCCTCATTGCCCAATACATCTAAAAAGTCTGAAAATATGTGCTATGTATGGCTTCTGTGGATCTCTTACCTCTTCATTTGAACCATGCTTATTTTTTATATAATTTTGCAACATTCACTTTTTTATTTAAAAAATTATTATTTTGACACTTTTTCCTAATTTTGAGTTCCAAATTTTCTCCCATTTAGCACCTTCCCCACTCATTGAGAAGTCAAACAATTTATCAATTATATATGGTGAAATATTCCAAAATATATTTCCATATTAGACATGTTGAAAAAAACAAGAAAAATAAAGTAGAAAAAAGATACTTCAATTTGCACTCAAAATTCTTCAATTCTCATTCTGAAAATGGATGCCATTTTTCATCATGAGTCCCTTGGAATTGTATTGGATCATTGTATTGATGAGAATAGCTAAGTTTTTCACAGTTGATCAGCTTTACAACATTGCTGTTACAGTGTTCAGTGTTCTACTGGTTTTGTTTACTTGACTTTGCATCAATTCATATAGGTCTTTACAGGTTTTCTAAAACATCCCTCTCATCATTTCTTATAGCACAATAATACTCCAACATAATCAAGTAGACCACAACTTCTTCAACCATTCTCCAGTTGATGAGTATGTCCTTGACTTCCAATTCTTTGCTGCCACAAAGAGCTGCTATAAATATTTATGTATGTACAGATCATTTTCAATTTTCTTTGATCTCTTTGAAGTATACACCTAGTAGCGGTATTGCTGGGTCAAAGGATAAAAACAGTTTTATACCCCTCTGGACGTAGTTCCAAGTTGTTTTCCAGAATAGTTGGATTAGTTCATAATTCTACCAACAGTGCATTAGTGTCCTAATTTTTCCTACATCCTCTCCAGCATTTATCATTTTCATCATAAGTGTAAGGTGGTACCTCAATGTTGTTTTAATTTTATTTCTTTAATCGAGTGATTTAGAACATTTTTTTCATATGATTATAGATAACATTTATCAATCAGGGAATGTCTTTTATTTTTATAAATTTAATTTACTTCCCTATATATTTGAGAAATGAGGCATTTATCAGAGAAACTTGATGTAAAAATTTGATATTATTTAATTACTTCATATCATTATGATGCCTTTTAGCAAGATATAATTTCCCTGATTATCTCTTTTAGATTTTTTTTTGCTTTTGCTTTGTCTGAGATCATGATTGCTATCCCTGCATTTTTTACCTCAGCTGAAGCATAATAGATTCTGTTTCAGCCCCTTATTTTAACTCAGTGTGTGTCTGTCCTTTTCAAGTGTATTTTTTGTAAAGGACACATTGTTGGTTACTGTTTTCTAATCCATTCTGCTACTTCTGTTTAATGCACAATAGCATCCCTTTTGTAATGATGATGACTAACTACAGATTTCCCTTCATCCCATTTTCTTCTATTTCTTCATCTCTTTTTACCCTGTCCCTCCTCAAAAGTCTATTTTGCTTCTGAACATTGCTTCTCTTAATCTACCTTCTCTTTTATCACCCCACCCCTTTCTCTTATCACCTTTCTCTCCTACTTGCCTGTTAAGATAGGTTTCTGTACCTCATTGAGTGTGTGTGTGTGTGTGTGTCTGTCTGTCTGTCTGTCTATTCTTCCTTCTTTGACCCAATTCAGATAAGAGTGAGGTTCAAGTATGGCCCACCATTCCCTTCCAATTCCCCCTCCACTGTACAAGTTCTACCTTGTACATTTCTTTTACAAGAGATAATTTTCCCCATTCTTTCCCTTTCTTCTTTCTCCCAGTGCATCCCTCTTTCTCATTGCTTAATTTTTTTTTGAGATCGTCCCATCATAATCAACTTGTAGCATTGCCCTCTGTCTATGTATATTCTAATGGCCCTAATAATGATAAAGTTCTTAGAAATTACATGTATCATCTTCCATCAGAATGTAAACAGTTTAGCCTTATTAAGTCCCTTATGATTTCTCTTTCATCTTTACCTTTTTATAATTCTCTTGAATCTTGTACTTGAATGTCACATTTTCTCTTCAACTATAGAAGTGATCAATGAATGTTTTCAAATTCTATTTTACCCTCTGTTTCTAAGATATCAGGGAAGTTATCCTTTGTAATTTCTTGAAATATGATATCTAGGTTCTTTCTATGATTATGGCTTTCAGGAAGTACAACAGTTCATAAATTATCTATCCTCAATTTATTTTCCAGGTCAGTTGTTTTTCCAATGAGATATTTTATACTTCTCTTTTTCCCCATTCTTTTAATTTTGTTTTATTTGCTATCTCATGGAATCATTAGCTTCCAGTTGCTTAATTCTAAAGAATTAATTTTTTTGTGAGTGTTTGTAACTTTTTCCCCATTTGGTCAATTCTACTTTTTAAGGAGTTCTTTTCTTCAGTGAATTTTTTGCACTTCTATTACCGTTTGGCCAATTCTGTTTGTTAAAGTGCTATTTTCTTCAGTATTGTTTGTGCCTCTTTTACCAAGCTGTTAACTCTCTTTTCATAATTCTCTTGCATCATTCCCATTTCTTTTTCCAGTTTTCCTCCACCACTTTTATGTCTTTCTTTAACTCTTCAAGGAATTCATGTTGGGGTTGTACCTAATTTGTTTTTTTTTTCATTGGGGCTTTGCTTTTAGTTACTTTCACATTTGCTTCTTGATCTTACCTGCCACTAATAATAGCTTTTATGGTCATGTGCTTTTTTTTGTTCATTTTTCCAGCCTGTTTCTTGACTTTGAACTTTATGTTAAAGTGGACCTCTGCTCACCTAGGGGTGAAGCAACAGTGTCTCAAGCTTCAGAATTTTTCATGCTGTTGTTTTCAGAGCTAGTTTTGGGAGTTTAAAAGTTTTTTGTTTCCAAAGTGGTCTGATCCAGTGGAGGTGTGGTCACTGTTCTTCTGGTCTGTATTCTGATCTTTAACTAGGAAAGGTCCCTATTCCTTTGTAGCTATAAGTGCTAGCTTTCATTTTTGGTATGGGAACTGTGACCAGAGCCTCTGCTCCCTTGTGACTGACCACAAGCATTCCTCTCCACCCTTAAACTGTGACCCAGAACTGTGTATGGGTGATGGAGTTGTCAAACAGCACCAGGTCCTACTCTCAATGTCAGTGTAGAGTCCCCTGCCACCTCTTTCTGACCAGCTGTCCAATTCCTTTACAACCTTTGGGCTAAGAGCTGCTGCTGCTGCTGTGGCAGCCACCTCCAACACCCACAGCAGGTGTTGCTGCCATGTCAGTTTTGGGCTGGCCTTTACCCCAGTGTCATATACCTCTCCTTCTGACATCTTAAGTTGTCTTAGGCTAGAAAAAAATGTTTTAGCTTGGCTTTTTATTGATTAAGTTGCTCCAGAATTCAATTGACACATTATTTTAAAGTTATTTGGAAAGGAATATTGGGAGATTCGGTGAGCTTTCTGCTTCTACTCCTCAATCTTGGCTCCTCTAAAATTAACTTTTTCTAGAACCAAAAGGTAAAATAGAAATTAAAAGTCTCCACTAATCACCTCCTGAAAGAGATCCCCAAAGGAAAACTCCTAGGAATATTGTAGCCAAATTCCAGAGTTCCCAGGTCAAGGAGAAAATATTGCAAGCAGCCAGAAAGAAACAATTCAAGTAGTGGAAACACTATCAGGATAACATAAAATTTAGCAGCTTCTACTTTTAGGGACTGGAGGGCTTGGAATCATATTCTGGAGGTCAAAGAACTAGAATTAAAACCAAGAATCATTATCCAGCAAAACTGAGTATAATCCTTTAGGGGAAAAAATGGGTATTGAGTCAAATAGAGAACTTTCAAGCATTTTTTTGTGAGGCAATTGGGGTTAAATGACTTGCCTAGAGTCACACAGCTAGTGAGTATTATGTATCTGAGGTCAAATTTGAACTTGGGTCCTCCTGACTCCAGGGCTATTGCTCTATCCACTGCATCACCTAGCTGCCCCAATTTTCAAGCATTCTTGATGAAAAGAAAGAAGAAGAAGAGAAAGAGAAAGGGAGAGGTAGAATAGGGTAAATTATCTCACATAAAAAAGAGAAGAAAAAGCTTTTACAATGGAGGGGAAGATGGAAGAGATGAGAGGGAATGAGTGAATCTTGCTCTCATAAGATTTGGCTTAAGGAGGGAATAACATACACACTCAATTAGGTATGGCAATCTATCTTACCCTACAGGAAAATAAGAGGGAAAGGGATAAGAAAGGGGATGATGATAGAAAGGAGGGCAGATTGGGGGAGGGGTAATCAGAATCAAACAATTTTGAGGAGGGCCAGGGTCAGAGGAGAGAATACAATAAATGAGGTTTGGGATAGGATAAAGGGAAATACAGTTAGTTTTTCACAACATGGAAAGTATGGAAATGTTTTTGCATGACTACACTTGTATAACCTGTATCAAGTTGCTTGCCTTCTCAATGAGGGTGGTTGGGAAGGTAGGAATGGAGAGAATTTAGAGCCCAAAGTTTTCAAAACAAATGTTAAAAATTGTTTTTACATGCAACTGGGAAATAAGATATATAGTCAATGTGGTATAGAAATCTATCCTGCCCTACAAAAAAATAAAAGGGGAAGGAGATGGGGGGGTTATAGAAGGGAGGGCAGATCAGGGGAAGGGATATTCAGAATGCGTGCTGTCTTGGCATGGGGGGAGGGGAGAGATGGGGAGAAAATTTGGAACTCAAAATATTATGGAAGTGAATGTTGAAAACTAAAAATAAATTAATTAATTAAAAAAAAAAACCTGCACGTTCCCCACCCCTGGCTAAGTCATTCACAGTTCATCATTGTACAATATTGTTGTTACTATGTACAGTGACCTCCTTGGCTTTGTTCAGTTCACTTTGCATCAGTTCATTAAAGTCTTCCCAGGTTTTTCTAAAAGCATCCTGCTCATCATTTCTTAAAGCACATTAGTATTACATCACAATCATGTGCCACAACTTATTAAGCCATTCCCCAATTGATGGGCATTCCTTCACTTTCCAATTATTTGGTACCACAAAAAGAGCTGCTATAAATATTTGTATACACATTTCCTTTTTCTTTGATCTCTTTGTGGTATTGCTGGGTCAAAGGGTAAGCACAGTTTTATAGCCCTTTGGCATAATTCCAAATTGCTCTCCAAAATGGTTGGATCAGTTTACAACTCCACAAAGAGTGAATGCATTAGTCTCCCAATTTTTCCATATCCCCTTTAACATTTGTCATTTTTCTTTTCTGTCATATTAGCCAATCTGATGGGTATGGGTGTCAGGTGATACCTCAGAGTTGTTTTAATTTGCATTGCTCTAATCAGTAGTGATTTAGAGCATTTCTAAAATATGACAATAGATTGCCTTGATTTCCTCTGCTGAGAACTGTTCATATCCTTTGACCATCTAAGGCATTCTTTCAAATTATTCTGAAAATTCATTTGACCCACAAGAATATAACATAGCTGTAGAAATTCCATGGCCTATATCTAATCGTTGAGCTTCTTTCTTTTCCTAGTTATTCCTATCTCCTTCTCCTGCTTGCCATATTAATAGACTAAGAAGAGATGATGCACATACAGCTTGTGGGCAACACACTCATCTCTCCTACAAACATAAATGACCTTTTGTCTCCCTTTCAAAAGATCGCAGGAGAAAGTATCATTTCTTAATCTTTTACGTCTCATTCGTTACTAAGCTTGGTGTAATGCAGATAGTATGACGTCAATAAATAGTATACAAATGCAGTCCTGCTAGTCTGATGAAGCTATATCTCCAGTATTGTTTAGTGTACTTCATAAATTTTTATGCCAGATTATTAGCCCTTTAAAGAATCCTAAACCATGTAGTCACTTTCAGCAGAAAAGAACTACGTGAGACTATTCGCATGAAATATAAATCACTGTCAATGACATGTAGAATTTTATTGTTTAAAGAATTAGGACAAAATCTGGAAGAGGTTTAAAGTGTCTTTATCTCACTATGTCATTGTGTTTTTAAAACTGTGTCTAAGAAAGGATCATTTAATTTTAGAAAAGAATACCAAGAGGCTTAGCAGTTTCTAATTCATATCTAATATCTTTTCTAGCATTAAAATAGTTAACATTGCTATGACTTCTGTGACCATAATTAGAAGTTAAAGAGGAAGTTAACACCCTTCTTCATGCTATTGTTTAATTTTTCCCACAAAGAATTAATAAATCATTCATTTATCAATGGCTTTTGGAAAGGGCTATCAAGCAGAAGGTCCATAAATATCTGATTCTTCAATGAAAGTTTAGATAATGTAGAACACTCCAAAGGTGATTTTAATCTGAGATTTCATGGCTACTTGTGAACTGATTCAAAGCATCAAAGTTTTCTATTTTGAAATGGGTGTTGGGGATGATCTTTCACTTTGAATTTCAGATATTGTTAACTATTAAATGTTAAAGGAAACAACATACTGTAGCACAAGAAGAGGGCATAGGGCTGGCTGTGTTCTCCTCTATACCCTCCCTGAAGGCTTGGTCCATTGGGCAGATCTAGGAATACTGGGCAGTAGAGAGGCAGGTATCCTGACTTTTTTAATAGAGGGGAGAGGGAAGGGAAGAAAGATACACTTCTCTTACAATTCAAGGTGTTTAGGAATGGAATTAGCAATCTGGGCAGATAATGAGCACCCTATCACTAGAAATGAAGGCTCAATGACCATGTGTTGTCGATTCTGTACAGAGGATACCTGCTTGGGACTAGAGGGGTCCTTCCTATCCTCTGAAGTCCCTTCCATCTCTTGAGATTCTGTAATTCTCTGCAGAGTGCTATCTGGGGAAGTCATAAGCTCCCTATACCTGGCCATGTTCAAGTTCAGGATGAATACCAGTTGTCAGGGATGCTATAGATTGTATGCAGTAAACTGGATTTCCTCAGAGGTCCTTTCCACTTCTAGTGAATGAGTAGAATTGGCTGCCCCTAGAGTTTGGAGGGATCTACTTTTAAGAATGCTCTATTAAGAAAATCAACAAATAAAGACATCTATAGCAGTGATAATAATAATAATAATAATAATAATAATAATAATAACAGTAGCAATAATGATGATAATAAATATCCTGCCCTTTATATACAGAGATTAAGCTGTTTATTCCCATTTAATTATATTGCTTGAGTTATTTTTTTCTAGGAATAGGATAAATTTGTAATGAAGCTCCGTTAACCTACCTGATTATTGTTCCTAAGAAAGCTTTGAAAGACAGATGTGTGAAATCAGTCACATTTAGTTGTCATAGAACAAAAGGAAGCTAAGCAATCTGTAAAGAAATAGAATGTGGGACTTTGACCTCATTAGCACCTTGCTTTCCTACTTATCTAACTAATGAACTAGAAACTTACCATTTAGCCACCTTTATTGCTGAGAGATTGAGTTTGCACCTCTATGCCCTGGAGATCTGGCTGTCCCATTAGGTTTCACATTCTATTGATCAACATTTACTATTTGCATACACACAAAAAAGAGGTGGAAGAAATTTTAGATATCGTCTAGGCCAGCCTTCTCACTCTCATGCCCAGACACATGAAGTTCCTCACGGAGGTTATATAGGAATATCAGAGCATAAAACTCAATGTCCAATTAACTTGATTGTTTCTTCAACTATATCATAAAGCCTTTCTTGCTTTCTCTCCTCTGTCTCCCTCTCGCATATATGTGTATATATATGTACATATACACATATATACACACATACATATATACACATAAACACATATATGTATATATGTATATGTATATATATGCATGTATGTGTATGTATGTGTATGTATGTGTATATATATATATACACACACACACACACACATGCATAGCCTCTAGAAAACATTTAAGGCCTTTACACTATTGTCACCATATGACAAAAGCATTTTGGACTCCTGACCTTCTACATTGTTCTATTTCCTATATTATTTTACTTATTATTCCACAACATCATAACATCCCTTTCTTGTTTCCACTCTCATGTGAGAAAGCATTCATTTTCCCCTTTTTAATATCTTTTTAACTTTATCCTCCTTACCCACCACTTATCTTCCTATCTCCATTGTTGGTGTACTTTTGTAAACCAAATTCATATTTTTAAAAAGTAAAAACCATACACCCATCCATTAGAACTGTGCACACAATGATTCCTCTGCAGTGAGAAGAGCACTGGACTTGAAGCCAAAAGATCTGGATTCCAATATTGCTTCTGGAAAGTCCTTAATTAGGTGAAAATGAGCATTATTTAACTTCTGCGCCTCAGTTTGGATTTTATTTTTATATGTCAAACAAGGACAACACAAATCCTATGCCTGTCCATAACCTTTTCAAGGGAATTTTAAGTGGGATGGAGGGTGGGAAAGGCTCATCTGGTTATTTCAATAAATTTGGTCTTTACTATCTTTAGTAAGACCTGCAATCCTGGTGAATCTTTTGGAGAGGGGAAGTAGTAAGATAGTAATAGCTGACATGTACATAGCACTTTAGGGTTTACAAAGGCACTCAACACATTTTATGTCTTTTGATCTTTAAAACAAGCTTGAGATGTGGGGGCTAATTGAAGCTAATGACATCCAGTTAAAAGGTGTCTGAGGCAAGATTAGAACTCGATTCTTCCTAACTACAAGTTCAGTGCTCCATCCAATGGGCCATCTAGCTAATTTGTGACTCATATATGCAATCATACTCATATACAGATTCAAGCTATTAAGTTTATAGAGCTTGAATTATTATTATTTTTTCCTTTAGATATCCAGAATTGCACAGGCACCTGGGATGAGTCATCTTTGGCTAGGCAGTTCCTGCTATGGAGAGACTCTCCTCTTAGATAAAATTTCTTTGTGCAGGGTGGAGGGTAAAAAAAAGGACAGTGTTGATGAGAGTTTTCTAAAAAAAAAATGTAGAAGGTACTGAAGCCCAAAGATGTTGGATATCCTCCCAAGTTACAAAGTAAACAATAATTGCAGAGCTAGGTTTTGAACCCAGGTCCTCTGATTCCAAATTGAGTATCCTTTCCACCATAACACTTTCTAGCCAATGTTGATAATAAGAAAAATAAAGTCAATCATATGAATGTCTTGTCTCCATGATGCTCACCATCTAGATGCTAAGAACAAAGCATAGGAGAGATTTCCAAATGTCCAGATGTTTGGCAATGAGGAGGTAAGACATCTGGAAGAACAACTAATTTTTCACTTCCCAACTGCATGTTTCGGTTTCATGTAGACACAACCTTAAAATAAAAAAAATAAAATAAAAACAGAGCGGATCCACAGACTTGCTTGGGTTAACTAATTGTTGGCAGATCTATTTGCCAACGTTGTTGAGTCATGGTCTTATTTCCCCTATAAAACAAGGGTCTGTTTCTCATTGGCAGCAATTCTTCAGCATCAGCATTTTGGATGCTACAAGTATTTGCTCTTGGTTTTCCTTTGTTTTATTATATCCAACCATGGTCTGAGAGAACAAAGGACCTAGACCCCAAGCAGGAAGTGCTTTGTAAAAATACAGTGAATGAGTGTCCTTCCTATAGAAGCCACTCCCTTTGTTTCTTAATTTGTCGTAGACATTTCTCCAAATAATTTCAGTGCAAATTAGTCATTTTTGACAGGAGTCAGGAAATGGCATATGTTTTTGTTTGTGTGTGAAAAAAAATGGAGAAAAATATGTATATAAAAAAACCTGGCCCAGTGTAGGGGGTGTAAGGATAGGTAAGAAGAAATGGAAATAGTAGCAAGTCACATTCTGCTATGTAACAAGAGCAAGAACTGAAGGGTAAAATGGTGTTAAGTAGACTATCAATGAGAACTCTATAGCTAATATAGTGAAGTAAAACAGAGTGGGAGGACACTAGGGAAATGATGCAAGGCAATTGCATTATGGTAAATACTTTAAAGAACAATCAATGAGAAGAAAATCAGATTCAGGTGACTGATTACACTCATGGAGATGACTGAAGTCTTCCCTGGACTCATAGAAAGTTTTGATTTATCCAAATAAACACTTGAGACCCTTGCTACTATTTTGTATCCTTCAGGAAGAGGAAAGATTGTGAAAATTGATACGGTCCTTGAGAGGCCACCAGATAGGGTAGAAAAAGAATCCGGAAGTCTACAAAAGGCCTTGGGAAATATAAATAAAGTTGAATGGAACAATAGTAAATTATCATAGTGTGACATGATGAGACTTTTTTTTTGAATGGGGAATTCCTATATAATGAGAAGATAAACAAGCAGTGACCACTGGAATTCAACATAGGGGAAATATCCCCTTCCCTGATATTTGGCCAAGACTACATGGAGAAATGGAAAGAGTACTGAATTTGTAAGTAGTAGTAGTAGTAGTAGCAGTAGTAGTAGTAGTAGGAGGAGGAGGAGGAGGAGGAGGAGAGAGAGAGTCTATGTTTACAAATATTTCTAATTGGTTATATTTGGTTGCGTTAGAGAAAAATGGATATTAGTTCTCTTTGAAATTTTGAATTTGTGAAATTTTGTACACATGCCAACAAACATGCCCAGTCAAGTTGAATGATTGAATGTTCATCTTCCGTTCTCCATGCTTGGTACAAATGTTATCTGGCAATCGACCTGTGTACAAAAGGGTCGCTTTCTCTGAAGCTTCTTCTATAATGACAGTTTTAAAAAAAGATATATGATTTTGTTTTGTTTCCTTTTTTAATGATTTTAAGAGTGGGTTGGCTTTTATCACTAAAATTAACATTTCAAAGCCAATTGTTAATGACCACCCCATAGGCCCCTATTTTTACCTTTTTTCTTTTTAACCTTTTGATTCTTTTATTTTAGCTGTCAGCTTTTGTGTGCCATTAGGAAAGTTAGTTTTGTGTCAGAACAAATAAATTCCATTTCCAAACACCTGACAGAGCTGGATTTGCCGTATCACAGGCCTAGTCTATGTGAAATGTTTCACAAATTTTAAAATGTCATACAAATGTCAGTTATAATATTTACCATCATTATGTGCCTTGCAGAGGCAGCTACAGCTAATTCAATGGATAGAGTGCCAGGTGAGGCACCAGAAAGTCAGGAGTTCAAATTTGATCTCAAACATTTACTAGCTGTGTGAGCTTGGACAAGTCATTTCACCTCTGCCTGTCTCAGATTCCTCAACTGTAAAATGGAGATAATAACAGCCCCTCCCTCACAGGATTGTTAGGAGGATCCAAGAAATAGCTGTAAAAAGCGCTTAGCACAGTGCTTGGCACATAGTAGGTTCTATATAAATGTTTATTCTCTTCCCTTCTCTCCCTTATTATGAGGGATAGAAAGCACACCTCAGATTTAATGACATCAGGAACTCCCAAGTGAGGAAGCTTCCCCTTGGGTAGGGTAGCAACTCCTCTGAAACTTATATTCTAAAAGAGTTGTCTAGAGCTCTAAGAGGTTACACAGGTTACCCAGGGTCACACAGTCAGCATGTGTAAGAGACAGGATCTGAATCCAGGTCTTCTTGGTTCTGAAAACAATCATCTATTCTTTGATCTCTGCTGCCTATCTATTGCTATAACCATTCTTTTCTAAAACATGACACCCAGGGGACAGCTAGGTGGTTCAGTGGATAGAGCACTGGCCTTGGAGTCCAGAAGAATTATCTTCCTGAGTTCAAATCTGGCCTCAGACACATAACACTCACTAGCTGTATTACTCTGGGCAAGTCACTTAACCCCAATTGCCTCACAAAAATGAATAAATAAATGAAATGAAATGAAATAAAACATTGATGACCAGAATTGAAATTATATGCACATATGAATAAAATTAAAAGAAAAATTATTCAAACCCATATTTTATTTTCAATTCCAGTACATGCACCATAGATGTTAGAGACTCTTCTGGTTAATACTTGCAACATTCTTTATTCACATTAAAATATAATTACAAATGATCTGAGATTGTTTAGTCATTATGCTAAAGATAACTGTGTTTGCTGATTAATTTGATTATTCTTTAGTTTATTCTCTACTTTTTCCAAAGCTATGGGATAATAAATTATCCCCAGTCCTATTTCTAACACTGGGTTGAAAGTTCTAAAAAAACACATATGTATATATGTGTGTGTATACATATATATAGGTATGTATATGTATGTAAATAGATATAAAAACATGAATTCCAATCAATAATTTTATATCCTGACAAAGTACCCTATAATCTAATTTCCATTACAAGACTGAATAATTGAAGTAGAGTTTGTAGTTGTTCAGTCCTTCAATTGTGTCCAACTCTTCATTACCCCATTTGAGGTTTTCTTGGAAAAGATACTGGAGTGGTTTTCCATTTCTTTCTCCAGCTCATTTTACAGATGAGGAAACTGAGGCAGACAGGGTTGCTGTGATTTGCCCAGGGCCACACAGCTAATAAGTGTGCGAAGCCAGATTTGAACCCGAGAAGATGATTTTTCTTGACTCCAGGCCCAACACTCTTCAATGTGCCACCTGAAGTAGGGTAGATTTTTCTCAAACAAAAGATGTAATCTCATCACATAAACATACAAACAATTTAGTTAATTATCCTTTACAACAACCTTTTGAGATTGGCAATAAAGCATTTAAATAATTTTCTTCAAGGTACTGATTCATTTCAGTATAGTAATTCATATTCTTTTAGTGGAATTGAGATTGTAGACGAATGGAATTTCTAAAGAGGAATATTTAGAAAAGTACTTCATTAAATATATTGCTGCTGATATTGTTCACTGGGAGGGAACTGAAAGGAATATGCTTAGTTTGAACATAATGAGAAAAAGAAAGTGTGTTTGTTAGCAAATATTAAGTTATAAAGAGTAAAACAACTTTTTTTGTGTCTATATACTAATACAATTGGCTGAGGTTAAACATAGGTTTCCATCAAAGAATATTATTATTTTTTATTCTAATCAGTTTTAAAGTCAGATTTCTTTTAGAATATTTTAGGAGAGTCAATAAATATGATTTTAGATTAGAAATAGTCATTTGTTTCCTGTATGAGCCACTAACAATATTGTAAATTCAATTGAGGTTTTGTTGTTTGAGTTTATTGCTTTTGTTGGGGATATAGTCATTCCAAATCTTTATGGTCATTTGTCATTATGAAATATTTTAAGAGCATAATTTTTCATTTATTAAATGTTTACTTGAATATGAACACTTCTGATAAACATAATGTCCCCTTAGATATAGCATATTCCCTATAATTATGGCACAATTTTAGAGACAATATAGAGTTCATCCTTCCTAATGTCATAGTCTATAGCATCCAAGGGTACCTGAAATGCCCACTATTTGAGCTACTTCTTTAGACTGAGGCACAAAATCCAGAAGGCCTCTGTTAATATACATATTACCTGGAAAAATTAACATGTTAACATAGAAGAACTCAGTATCATGAATTAGTTTATTAAATTAGTTAGCTGTTACTTATTTGAAATCTGGGCATTCAGGGAATATAACCTAAACCAGGTTAAATTCTGGTATGAATAAGTTTTGACTGGAAAGCTAGTTGTCACTGTAGTGGAAGTCAGAAATACCTGAGTACAAATCAGGTCACTTAACTAGCTGAGTGACTCTGGGAAAGTCACTTAATCTCTGCCTGTCTTAATTTCCCCAAATGTAAAATGGAAATAATTATAGCACCTATCTCTAAGCATTGTTTTTCTTATCTCAAATGAAATATTTGTTAAGCAGTTAGTATACAACAAATATGGAAAAGGCCAGAGAAAACAGGATGGGGTCATGCAGCTAAAGGGCATGTTTGAGGAGAGGTGGGGTTATAAACCATGGGAGTATTAACAACAACAACAACAACAACAATAACAACAACAACAACAACAACAACAATAACAAAGCATTTATTAAGTGATTTATACGTGCTACACTAAGTGCTAACTGCTTGAACAGGGGTAGGGGAGATAATCTTTGCCCCCAAGGAGCTTCCATTCTAACAGATAGAATGGACATTTAGAGACATATAATATAGATAGGTAGCAGTAGTATATTAACAACAATAGATGGTAATTAAGCCAAACTATATAACTCACATTTTTGGCTGCTTCAATTTATGTATATATAATACATGTTCATGAAATTTAACCTTTTATTAAATTTTAGACCACTTAATCTATAGTGCATTCTCATTTATTTTGTGTATGTATTATATAGAGAGAGGGACAGAGAGATAGAGGGCTTTCAATTTTTCAAAGTCATTCATATACATCATCTCACTGATTTCCACAACTCTGTAAGATAGTGCTATTATCCCTATTTTACAGATTAGAAAATTGAATCTGAGAGAGGTTAAATGACTTACCCAGGGACACACAGCCAGTAAGTAGCTGAGGTGAAATTTGAACTAAGAACTAACTTATAGTTAGCTATACCATTACCCCCTCCCTAAATACATACATGCATGCGTACATACATACACACATATACACATACACATTCATGTAAATGTATATATCTATAAACATATGTACATTTGTATGTATATGTATATATAGAAAATATACACATATATGGAACTGATTAGAATTTTTTCCTGTAGAACCAATATTAATGTATGGATATAATCAGCTACTTTTTTCTGTGTGTGTGAGAACAAGTACTTTAGGGTACTAATATTGGTTCCTCCGAAGAACTTCACATTTCTAATTTGAAATACAATTGAAATACACACAGTTAAAATTATCCTACACGCAATTATTAAGTATAATGATTAAGCTAAACTCAAGGGAAAATGTTCTTTCCCATAATTAAATTTTCACTGATTAATCTAATTAAATAGTGAATTAGCAGATGCAAATTACATACTTATAGCACATATTTGGTATGCACATACTCTTCTGAAAACTATTTAATCTGTTATAACCTTCTATCTTGAATGTGTAAGCATGAACAAAGAGTAACTTTCCTCTAATTCACATGAACTTTAAAATCATTTATGAATATAAGAGAGGGAGTTTCTCTCCTACCTCTAATAAGGTAATCACAGAAAGCCTAGAGTTGTAATCAGGTTAAGGAAGGGTCCATTCTCCACCTCAACTGATGTAGTGAAAGAAAAGCCAGAATTTAATTACAAGCAAAAACTAGGTATTAACTAATTTTCCTATAATCTTACAATACTGTGTGAATAATTTGTTAAAGAAATTTCTTTGAGAGGATGATAGAGTCTTGGTGACAAATGACACCACACAGGAAACATTTTGAGATTGGCTAAGGGAATCAGTCATGCCCTTTGGACCTATATTTTTTAAATGTAAATTAAAAATGAGAAAAGTCCGGCAAGTTATTCATCAGTTGAAGCATCTAGAGTTGGCATTGCATAGTGAGGGAGGGAAGAAAGGACTTTCTCTCTCTCTCCCCTCCCCTTACCTCCGTCTGTCCCATCTCCCCTTTACCATCTACCAAAGATATGGTAGAAGGGGAGCTGGGGGTAGGTGGGAAGAGAGGGATCACACAGCTAGTACTGTTACTAAGTTTCAGGTCTCCTTGACTGTAAGGACAGCCTTCTAGTTGTCAGTCATGACAATGTATCTAGCTGAGAGGAGAGACAGGCACGCAATGACAGACATGGATACAGAGAGACATTCTCTTAAAAGAGGAAATAGCTTCAAGGAGTATGAGCCCTCACAGCAGAAAAATGAGCTAGCAACAGAATCAAGAAAAGAACAGACCCAGGCAGCCCAGCTGAGTAATCTACCCAGCAAAGATACCACATCTGAAGAGGGTGGGGTGAGTACTTTACAGAAAGAGAAAGGCCTTCTAGGACATGGAGTAACAGGAGTTGTGAATCACCCTTTGCCACACCTGTATTCTGAATGGATGCCAGATCATCTCTGGAGCTTTGGAGATAAAATACTTACTCCTCTGTTTGGCATTTAAAATAATTCACAATCTTGCTCTAGTCTCTAGCTTTTCTTTCCAGGATGATTACATTTATTTGCTCTCACAGATTCTAAACTCCAGCTAAACTGGCCTATTTATTGTTACCCTAACAAGACATTCCATCCTCTGCCTCCAGGACTTGAAAAAGGCTTGCCCCCATACCTGCAATGCTCTCCCTCTGTAGCTCTGTCACTTGGAATCCCCAAGTTCGTTCCTCAGTTTAAATATGACTGTCTTTGGAAAACGTTTCCTGATTCTGACAGTTGTTAGTATCCCTCTCCCCATTGCTTTATATTAACTTATCTGTGATCAAGTTGTGCCTTCTCTAACCATTCCCCCCGGCTCCCCTTTCCCCAGTAGATTATAAATTCCCTGAAGACCTGGATAGTTTCTCTTTTGTATGTGTATCTCCAGAGCAGAATACATTGCCAGGTACATGTAAGGTGCTTAATAAATACCTGTTCATTGATGACAAATAGTTTTACATGATGGAAAGACACTTAAGTTCTCTTTAAATTATGTAGTCCATCTACTTTTAAATGTTATGAAATTAAAAAAAAAAAAATATACTTGTCCATCTGTTCCTCTACCTAATTTTGAATTATTTTAGTTGGACATTTCTGATTAGCACCTCAAGGAATTTCAGAATATTTTATGGAGACGCCTATCTTTATGTGTAGCTTATTTGTAGTATAATTTCCTGCTCAGGTTAAATATTTCACTGGTATAGAAGCACTAATTAATCTGTGTGCTCCAAATTGTTAAAAAAAAATGCATTGCTTAACTGACCTAGGAAAATTGATTTCATTTTATATTAAGTTAGTTGTAGTGAAGAGGAATAGAAGTTTCTCTATGAAAATTACTTTTAATTATGTAAAAAAATGGATATAGCTCCATCTACATAGGAGGTCTTGGTATGTCCCTGTAGCCTCAGGGATTACTCTATTCCGGGCAGGGGTGGTTCGACATAAGAGAAGAAACATGTAAGTTCTTGTAGGGTGTTCTTGACATAGTTGACAAACTAACATTCTGAGATCCACTGATAATAGTGACAATTCAGGCTCCCATGGTTTTTTTCAAGGTGAATTTGCAAAAGGTTTTGAAAACATTAGCTCAATATTTTCACAATACCACTGCGTATCAGTCATAGGCAATAATGGGTTATGAATGGCATCATTAGAAGGGATAACCATTTTGACTGGATCATGGATCCATTTGAATATTTTCGAGACCTAGAGAAGAGTATCTGCCTACCCAAGGTTGCTAATTAGTAAAGGCTAGATTGAAAATCATTTTTCTTATTCCGTCTTCTGATCCACTTCCTACACACACACTTCCATTTTCTTGTCCCTACTTCCAGTCATTACTTCCTTTCTGCTTTGCAACTTTGCAACCTGCAGTTGTCTCACCAGCCTCATAATAATCTGTACTCCTAAAGTGTTTGCTCATGTTATTGCCTCAAGAATTTAATGAGACTCCCAATTAAGCCGTATGTGCTCCTTGTTGACTTCCTTTTGGCAGCACCCTACAGGAACCCTCGCCCAGTTTCAACACATTTTTATATTCATCTTTATCCTGAGCTAAACAGTAGCTGGAACAAAGTCCTAGGGTTACATGTATAAGCTAGAATCACTGACAGATTGTGTTTCTCCATTCAATGAAAGCTCTTCTCCCCACGTTTTCACTCGAGTCCCTTCACTTTTGTTTGCATACTGTTTAGTTTAGGCATCCAACTCTGCATTATTCTCTACTAAGAAAAACTCTCTTCTCTCCCTCCCTGTTTCCCTCTTTTTCTCCCTCTCTCTCTCCTCCTCTCCCTTCCACTTTCCTCTCCCTTTCCCCCCTTTTCTCTTCTCCTCTCCCTGTTCTCTGTCTGTCTCTGTCTGTCTGTCTGTCTCTCCCCCTCCCCACCCACCCCCAATTTATAAGAACAGGGTAGCTATCTTTCAAGTATTTGAAAAAAGATTGTCATGTGAATGAGGGACTAGGATTCTGCTTGGTCCCAGAGGGCAGACTTAACAGCACTGAATGGAAGTTGCGAACTTGGTCCTGGTGTAAGGAAAACTTTCTAATAATTAAAGCTCTACAAAAGTGGAGTGGGCTACCTGAGGAGCAAGTGGGCTTCCCATAACTAGATGTCGTTAACTGAATGACAATATGTAGAGAATTTTGTGACAGTGATACTTATCTTTGAATCCAGATTAAATCTAGACCTGAAGTCCCTTCCAAATTTGAGATTCTATGATTTTGTGACTTCTCCTTTCTTTTACTTTCTTATACAGTAGATAGTATAATAGTTGATGAGCTAAGTGGATACTAAATTTTATCTAGTGTGGACAAGAAAAAGTAACTTGTTTCAAAATTTCCTCAAAAAATGACCCAGTTCTAGCTATAAATCAGAAAGTGAAAATATAATCCTTTCTGCCAGACCTCACAAAATGTGATTCTAATACATTATCTGTCAGTGGTGTATTGGGCACAAAGCAATATGCTAGGCACCATGGGCTTTGTATGAATTACATTCAGTTACTGTCCTGAGATATCTCCTATTTATTAGAGGGATATGAGGGATTAAACCAGATATCAATGAATAAAAACCACACATTATAAAATATATTTTGTATGTACATACATGTATTTTATGTGTATACACACATGCACAGAGAAAGACAGAAAGGTATATAAGTCAGAGCATATTGCTCTAATGTCCTTTTTATAGACTGTTCTCCTAATTTCAACTTCTGTGTCAAGTTTCAGGATCATATTTCATAGGATCACATATTTAGAGCAGAAAGGGATCTCTGATAGTATCTAATACAATTACCTCAATTTATAGAATACAGAAATGAAGTTTTTTCGCTCAAATTCTGAATGTTGCCATGGAAATCTCTCATGGAACTGAGTCAGGATGGCAGTTCTTACTAAAGAGAATCAAGTCAAATTTGCTAAACCAACCAGACAACCTGTTTTTTCCCAACCTTAGAAGTACCCTGAAAAAGGTTATGGAAAAAGGATTCTATGTGTTGTCTTAGACAAATTATGATTCATTGTTATTGTGTTCATATTGTGAACGACCAGAGAAAGTCTATATGTACCCAAGAATTGATTGGTGCTTGGATTTACTAATTTGGACCTTCATCACACACACGCACACACACACACACACACACACACGCACGCATTTTTTTTTTTTTGGTGAGGCAATGGGATGAAGTGACTTGTCCAGGGTCATACAGCTTGTGAGTGTCAAGTGTCTGAGATCAGATTTAAACTCAAGTGTTCCTGAATTCAGAGCCAATGCTCTATCCACTGCACCATCTAGTTATCCCTTACATATTTTCTTCAGTAAAGAAGATACTAGTAAATTGAATTGTGATAAACTGTTGATAGGCTAACATCTTTGCACTCTGAGAATGTACAAAGTCCTGGAACATAAACAATTACAATTTATAAAATGAAATCCTAACTAGAAAGTGCTGAGGAATTCCCAGTTGTATTGCTATTAAGGAAGTTTATTGGATAAGCCTATTACTTTATATCATTTTAATGGATCTAGATATTCATATTAAATTGCTGCAAAGTCATTAAAATATTACACTATTTCTCAGGCATTTCAAACCTTGACAGCAGGAAATTATAAGATTCAATCCCTAAGAAGCATATTAACTCCTTGAAGGAAGAGACTGTCATCTGTTTTTGACTTTGTATTCCCAGACCTTTTCATTAATATGTATTATGATACTTAAGAGATGTATGTGGAATTGAATTGAATTATAAATTCATAGATTTAAAACTGCAAAAGAACTTGGAGGTCATCTCCTGCAATTCCTCTTCTTAAGTACTAAAAGACTGAGGCCCCATGGCCTTTAAATGTGAATTATCCAAGTTATATAGGTCATAACTAGCAAAAAATTGATTCAAACCCAGATCCTCAGACTCCAAATCCAGAGTTTCTTTCATTACATCACCCTTTGTTCTTAATGGCTTTTGTATGGTATGTAGGAATTGATCAATATTCCAAAATTCTTCTTCTCTTAAGCTCCCAAATCACTAAATTTGTAGTAATCTATGTTGCCATTTCTTCTTTTATAACATCATTTTCTCTGGTTGCATAGTTACCACCCTGTTCTAGACTTTCATTACCTCTTTCCTAGACTGTTATAGTAGTCTCCTGATTGGTCTCTTTGACTCACATTTCTCCCCTCTCCAATCCATCCTCCACATAACTACCAAAGAGATTTTCCTAAAGCACAAGCTTGTACTCATTTATTTAAAAATCTTCAAGTCCTAGCTTAAGTATACATTTTCACTTTTATAGATTATTCTCATTAACACACATCATGGTATAGCCAAATTGACAAATATTCCTCATTCATGGCATTCCATATCTCATCTCCTTGTCTTTGCACTGTGTGTACCTAGGCCTGAACTTCACTCCTTCCATAACCCTGCCTCTTAGAATTACTGCTTTCCTTATTAATAGTCAAGATAACTAGTAATAGCTAACACTCATAACACTTTAAGCTTTATAAAAGGTATTATTAAGGAGTTGTTTGGCAGAAGGAGAAGATGGGATGGTCTTAAGGTGGGAAAGAGGAATGGACAGAGTTCTGCACTAATATCTTCATTGAGTGTGAAGAAAGCAAGGAAGGTCTCCCACATATTGTGTGAATTCGGGCAAAGGTTTGGGAGGATCTGGACCATAGCTAGAGAGGATGGGTTGCAACCTGCATAATTGGAAAGAAATGCTGAATGGATGAGATCACAGATCCCATCCGATAATTGTCTTATTTGATCATTTGTTTCTTTCAAGGCTCAACCCAAGTGTTACCTTTGGCATGATGATTTCCCCATCCCACCCTACCCAATTATCTCACATCTATATTATATATACCTATCTGATGGGAGAGACAACACTGAAATAACTATGTACAAACAAGATATATACAGGATAAATTAGAGAAAATCTCAAAGGTAAGGGACAAGCATTAAGGGAGGCATTGAAATGATTCTTGCAGAAGGTGTGACTTTAATTGAGACTGAAGGAAGGCAGGGAATCCAGAAGGTAGAGATGAGGAGGAAAGCATTCCAGGCATTTGGGACAGTCAGTGAAAATGCCCAGAGCCCATAGAAGGAATGTCGTTTTTGATGAACAGCCAGAAATCCTAATCCAATTACACAATGCCTGCTATATAGCACATAACAAGTGCTTGTTCATTATCAATCTCACCTCATCACTTTACAAATGGGGTGTGAAGGAGGAGCAGAATTTAAACTGAGAAAGGCTGAGACTTGGTACAGTCACATAACTAATTTATGGCAAAAGCAAAGATCTGAATATTAATCCAGTGTTCCTTTCCTTTATATCATAATGCTTAAACTCACATTAAAAAGCAAACATTTACTTAGACTCAAGTGTTTTTGCTAAACACTTGATCAGAGAAATAAAAATGAGTAGCCTAAAATTTTCTCCTAGTTCCAATCTGTCTTAAGACAATTGAGAATCCTCAATTTTTAGATTTACTCAATTGCTTGCCGATTTCCAAGCACAGATAGAGATAAGAATACAGGAAAATAGAATTTTGTGACCAGTCAAAAGCACCTTGATTAGCTAGCCACTAACTAAATATTTCAGTTGATCATTTACCTCTGCATGACAGAAAGTAGTTTAAAAAATGCATTTCTTCAGAATATTTGCCATCTTGCTAAGCTTGAAAATTTAGAAACCACCCACTATATTCATATGCATTAGTCTGCACCTCTCTAAATTGGCATCTTGCCCTTGTGTAGACAAAAAAAAACCTTGGACTTTTTAATAGAAGACATATAATTCTAAAAGAAAGGAAAGGAAGGTTGAAAACAAAGAGCTTATTATAGAGGATGGGTCAATTGTTAACACTAAACACAAATCACATGTTTACTATCAAATGGGTGATTTGAAATTTCCTCCAACTTCCTTGCCTTTTTGATACATGGAGTTACAGTGAATGCATTCTTTTAAATTAAATGAGAACATTTTCACTTCTCTTTAATTGTATGAAACATCTTCCACTGTAGGTCTTCCTGATTCCAGAAGAATATTTATATAAGCATTTTCCTTTTTTATTTTGTTCATTACTTTTATCTTTTCTGAAAAATAAGATCTCTGCTTAGCCAGTCTCTGAAATTGATGCATATTGAATTGAGTTTTCATTTGCTTACTGGGAAATCAGGACACACTGACAGTATCTCTTGTCCAATTCTGAAAAAAATTGTGTTTTGAGGTTTTTGTAAGTTTAGTTCCTACTTAAATACCAAATAAGTTAAAGTAGGCTTTCAATGGTATGCTACCTATAAGAAGAGAGTAGCACTGAGACTTCAAATGGTTACATTTCTTTCTTGTTTTATCATTCAAAGATGATTTTGTATTCAGGTATGAGACAGAGTAGAGTCGTGTAGAGGAAGTGGAAAAGTATTCTTAGACACAAAGGACTGTTAATTAGGCTTCTGGGCATGAGTACAGATGTAATGCAATAGACTTTCCCATTGTCATACCCTAAGCATTAGATTTTAATAAAGCTTGTGGGGAAAAGGCAGCTTTCTTCCCATGGGTTAAATATGGGACTATTTGATATTACAGTTTCTGCAGATAACCAAATATTTGCTTTACAGTGCTCCCAGTTTAAATGTAGTACTTTCCATCCCTCCTGCTGGGTGAAAAACAATTAGTGATCTTCCATATTAAAAATTAGAGGGTAGTTCTTCTGCCTAATCACACAGATAAACAACCTAGGATCAGGTCCCAACCATGCATTAGGGCACATCACATTTGAGTTATGAGCAACCTTTTAGAGCAGCCCTAAGCAGGGGGCATCATAATGCCTATTGAATGAATGCCAAGGGCCTTCTCACTTAGGATGAGAAGGTAGAGAATGGTCCCCATATAAATAATGTTAAAATTGGGAACTAATCCTATAGACAGGTCAGTTTTCTCTCTATAGTGACATGGGAAAAAACATAGTCCTGAATGTTCAAAGTCATACATGATGTTAAAGAAATTACATGTAATATACTGCTCTGAGTTAAGTATTACCATGTAAGTGGTGGCATAGTGGATAGAAGGCTGGCCTTGGAGTTGATCCTATCTTGGATAAACACTAGCTGTATAATCAAGAGCAGTCACTTAGTCTATCAGTGTTTCAGGCAGCACTCTAAGACTATAAATTATAGCCAAGATACCAATTTGCATCAGGAGTCAGAATTTCTACATAGGGAGTTCCCTATACTGATGAAATCAAGTCCACAATAACCCAACCATCCTCTATGCCCCAATAGTCCTACCAAAAAAATTAAGTGATATTTTTATTCTAATGAATATTTGCACACTGTCCTTCCAGTGCTACCTTAAAAATTTTAAGCATCATTCATCTCCATGAGTTTATTTAGATTGTTTTCCTTACCCATGAGGCCTTCCCTTTCTTCCACACATGTGAACATCTTCATTCTTTACTGACCAGCCCAGATCCCACCTCCCCCATTATGCCTTTCTTGACAGCTCCATCTTCCATAAGATCCTAAAGATAAGAAAGAGATAGTTTCTCAGTCCAACTTGTAATCATGTGTATACCTCCTAACCTACTTTTAGACTACAAACTTCTTGAGGGCAGGGATTTTGCCATTTTTAATTTTTTTATATCTTCAGGGCCTAAGATACTGCCTTGAATATAAAAAGTACTTATGCTTGCTGAATGAATAAGTAAATTAATATCCTTTATGCTGAACCTTCATAATCTATATTTCAATTTTTTGATATTTCAGAGTACATATGATCTCCTGGATATGGGTAATCACATAGTGGTACAGATTGCTATTCATCTGTGTCTTCTTGTACTTGGACAATGTAATCCTTGTCCATGACCTCCTATAATTCCTCCAAAGAGTATTGATAAAATACTCTGAACTTCTCTCTCTGGGTCTTTTAAGAACCTGTTGGTACCAACTCAATATTCTAGCTGAGTAGATAATCTCTCACAATCCACCTGCTTCCTTTTCTACCACAGAGTTTAGCACTCACTTCTACATTGGGTTGGTCTGGTTACCCCAAAATGATTGTAGACTCCTTGAAAGCAGAGATCACATTTATCTCATAGCATCTAGCAGAGTAGATGTTCAATGAATATATGTTGGTGGACCACTACTTATAATTGCCATATTAACCCACAAATGAGAGGTATTTTTGTGTACATGTATGTATATTTGGAAGCAACTGGGCCAAGGATCACACAGCTAGTAAGTGTCTGAGGCCAGATTTGAATTCAGGTTCTGACTCCAGGGCCAGTGCTCTATCCATTGTACCATGTAGCGTGGCCCCTTTTAGGTTATATTTTAAGACAACCAGAGTTTCTAGTTTCTTTCAAAAATAGAATCACTCATAAGTCATACAGTTTTACTTCAATTCATCAAATATCCATTACTCAACTATCATGTGCAAGACGCTATGCTAAGAGCTGGGGTTACTTTAGCTAAAAAAGGAAACATTTGCTGACTTTGCAAAGCACATTCACTTGGGAGTTACAATCCCACATTTGTTAAATGCAGTTTAAATCCTAAATAGTTCAAGGTAGGGTAAAAAATATGGTCGTAGAAAATTTTTGATTAAATCATTCAGATAGTCTAAGTTTCTTAGCATCTAAATATATATTTCTATATAGATGTTTAGACATCTGTATCATGATAAAAATATGTTGCAATATTTAGACACTTCTTGGTTTGCTTGCCTTAGTATTTAAAAACTTTTTTTTCCCTAGCACACAATTTTGATGCTTTTGATATTTGCATGTCTCAACTTAGGAAGTACAAATGAGGAATACTGTTAACTATGATTTGCAACCTCAAAAGCAAATACAAATTTGATTTAAGTAAATAAAGTTGATATCTTTTTCATGTCAACCTTTTTCTCTAATATTTACTTATTTATTCATCGTATAGTCATCTGTTGTTCATGTCTAAGAAAAATGTCCTTGTTTTTATGATATCAATCACAGACCGATGGCAGTTTAGAAATAAGATGCTAATTCATAGAAAGGAATTTAAGGCTTTATTGACACCACAATATAATTTGGTAATTTTAATTTGGGGGGCTTGCATGGAAATTCTGTGTTCTTCAAAGGTTTATATAAGTAATAACCCAGACTGACTTACTAAGGAATTAGGCCATATTTATGTATGCATATATAAAATACATGCATATATATATATACATGATACACTTATATACATTTACATGTATGTGTGTGTGTACTTGATACACATACACACAATCTTAAAATCTTAGTATTCACCAAATTTACTTTGTTTGGGGATGGGGGAGAACAAGAGGTAGGAAGGTATGATTCAGGGAATTCCTGTCATTTAATGAGGTTTTTCAGTGAATCAGAAATAAAGTAACTTTTTCTTAAAAAGATCCACTAGAAGTGACATGTTATTATATATTTTTTTCGCAGGGAAGTCTGATGCTTTTATCATTCCTGAGAAAAAAGCATCAATTAGAGAAATTTGAATAAAAAACAACTGAGGTGGTCACAAGAGGTGATACAATTTACAATATACAAAGAATATACTGGAGAGAAAAAAAACAATAACTTCAAATATTCCACCAAAAGTAAACCCCCATGGATTCTGAATGGATTTAAATTAACTTCTCCTTTATGTTTTAATGCTGATTCCAGAAAAACACAACTTTCAGTTTTGATACATAAGATGAATACAGAATATGATGAAAATTAGAAAAGGACTGTAACAATTTATTGTTAATTTTTAATGGTTAAGATACATATTTTTATCATTTTGCTAGTTCTTATTTGCATATATACAAATATTATGAGATGTAATTTTATTCAGTTCAACCAGCGTTTATCATTAAATACCAACTTTTAAAAATTCATCTTCCAATCAGAAGTGTGGCCATTAGTAATATTTTTTATAGAAAAAACATCACAAGGAACTTTTGAGAGACAAAGAATCGGTGAATTTTAGAACCCAGTACATTGGAAACTTAAAATTATGCTCAAAATCCTTATTACCATTATTCTCTAACTTTTAAATAATGACCAGCTTAAGTTTGGTGATAAATTAAACTTTATACCTTTAGGGGCTTATGGTCTAGGCTGACATTTAGATAAATAATTTTTTACTGTGAAGAACTTTAGTTATTCTCTCTGCCTGTTCACATTTTTACCCATCCATCCACTACAAAGACTTAGAACTTTCCACTGGATTCGTTTTCTAGAGGCAGGTGGTGAAAGCAGCAATTCTGGATGACAGAATTCATTTCCTCATCTATTCCTATAAACCTCAGTGATAGCAAGAACAAAGGAGAGCAATTTTAAAGCAGAATACTGCTTCTTTCTTTTTCTCTTTTTTCTCTTTATGCCCTTTCTTCTGTTAGGTATTCTCAGAGGCAGCATGCAGATTGTTATTATCCAGAGAACCTCACTTACCCCTGCCCTAGAAGCTCACATGTGGTTTTGTTGCCACAGTACAACCACAAAGGATCTATCACTTCATTTTTTACTTCATCATCTCCTTTCAGTGATAGTCACTTTTATTACTTCTAGGAAAAGAGGGGAAAAAAACTTTGGACTGAGGTAATGTTTCTCATTGGAAATAGAGAATGAACTATTATGACTGTTCTTTGAGAAGAGAATACAATAGTACATGGAAGTAGGCTGAAAGTTACAACTGTCCTAAAGGACAACGTACTGTAGTTGTTTGTTTGCCACTAGAAGTTGACTTGCTACCTACTTAGGGAAACATTAAAATCTGGAAGTTCTATTTCTTCTCTAGTAGTGTTTAGACTGTACCAAAATAATCCTGAGTACTATGTTTCCTTTTCAAGATAGGTCATCACTGTGTTCAGTAAAAACTTGTGTATAATTATTAAAATGAGAGGACATTATTTGAAACCTGTAACTCTTTGGAAGGCAGCTACTCCCCATCCCTGTCTTTTCAGGTTAGTCTGTAGTCCAAAGAAAATTCATTGTCTTCAAAGATAAGGGATGAAAAAACATCATGTTAGGAAAATGTATTATTAATTCCTGTCAAAAACTATGTCAAACATGACAGTGCATTCCTTCTTAAAGAAATCTTGGTCTAGCCAAAGTTTAGAATTAGGAAAAAATGGTGCTTGGCATAAAGATTTAACAGGAAAGAAAGCTATTTTTGAAGTCATTTGGGAACATGTTTTTGAAACAGGAAAAAACATACAATTGAGTTGATAATAGCACTCTGTAAAGGTTAGAACCACTAAAATGGATATGCCATCTTTTTTTCACAGGGAACGTGTTGTCCTCAAAGTGCAGTTCTCATTTAAGTACTACATGATGCAGCCAGAAACTTCTTCCTGAGAATTCTTTTTTTTTTGCACTGGAAAAATCTATTTTTAAACCATAGGCTAGACTTACTCACTGGAGTAAATAATTAAAAATAAATCCTATTTGGCATGTGCAAAATCAAAATAGTTCACAAAATGCATCAACAGATAGCATGCTTACTTCCTCAAGATAGTGATCCAACTTTGTCTCTCACTTCTCTCCAAATGCAACCCTCTATACTACCGGAGTAGTCACATATTATCTCATACTCATTCCCACAGCTTAGCTTGAATGGTGACCATGTCTTACAATTTGATCCCCTCTTTTCTGCCAATTCAAATTGCATATTTCATTCAAAACCCACTTTGACCCTCCCTCATGAAGTTGCTCCAACTTGCTTATTTACTTGCCTATCTAAATTATGTGAATTGTTCTCTAGTTGACTAATATCTATACAGTATATTTCTATCCAACTAGCTAGCATTCTAAGTCTCAAGGGTCAGGACCATATGATAATTTTTTTTAAATGTCTTTGTATTAAAAAGCTGGGAATACAACTTTAAAAATGTGTGTTAATTGACTAATACAAATACATGTCAAGGAGAGATGTGAACAATAGTAATTTCAGGTGTCCTGTATAATATCTAATCGAAAGCACTATCTGTATGTACTAATGTGTACATACATACATACATGCGTACATAATACATACATCTGCACAGCCTACTAGTTTTTTTTCCTTCCTTGAACAATAACTCTAAAATGGGGAATAATAGGCTGTGTTATTTTAATCATAAATGAGAATTTCCAAAAATGCATAAAGTGCCCTCATTCCATTTTTTTCTTCTTTTGTTTATTATAGTAGTTTTTCTTTTTCCAGCACTTATAAATAACTTAAAAGTATTACATATGAGACAGAAATCACAACCATATTTGTGAATGAATTGTTACTTCTTCCTCTTGGCACCCAGGAAAATGCAATGCTATAGACTGTCAAAAGAAGCAAAATATTTTGTAAAGGCTGCTTAGGAATAAATTCCAAAATTTTGGAAGAGTGTAACTAGGCATTTGTTTTATTTTGTTTTTGCTGAACCTGTTTAACAAGGATTTTTTTAAAAGTGAAATTGATAAGAGAAAGAGGGAGGAGATAGAAGGGAGGGCATATTAGGGGAAAGGATATTCAGAATGCACGCTGTCTTGGGGTTGGGGAGGGAAGAGATGGGGAGAAAATTTGGAACTCAAAATCTTGTGGAAGTGAATGTTGAAAACCAAAAATAAATAAATTAACGAATCTTAAAAGTGAAATTGAGTTCTTACAGGAAATAAAATAATCTTTAACCAAAAAATGAGCAGCAGATCATTGGAGATAACTTTAAGAAAATCAACTGATTCCTATGATTTAATACATTTTTGCCAAGGTCAAATGTAAATCTGATTTCAGCTTAAATACATAACATGAAACAGTGCATTGAGTTGGAAGAATGAGTGCATTATATATGCAGGTCAGTATGACAATTGTATGGTGTCCATAGGGAAATGTAGAATTTTAAGGTGTTCAAAAAACAAGACAGGTTCTTTGACAATCAAATCTACCTTTAAAGGGGGAATATTAGTTGGCATCGGATAAATGAATATTCAATTTAATTTTAATAAACTTTCATTAAGGACCTATTATGTAAAGCATCCTGCTTGACATTACTAAACATAAACATACAAAAACATTTTCTATCTTCACAGGGCTTACATTTTACTGTTGGCATACAATATGCCTACAGATAAATAAATACAAAGCAATATGGAGAGGGCCAGAACTCTAAAAACGTTGGGAAAAAGGAAGTCAGGGCAGGAAAGGCTTCTTGTAAACGTACCACCGGAGCTGAGCCTGGAACAAAATTAGGGACTTAAAGAAGCAAAGGTAAGAAAGGAGTAGATTTTGAAGTTTGGAAGGAGCTGGTGACTGGAATGCAGAATAGGTAAAGAGGAATAATAGGAAATTACTATAAAAAGGTAGGTTAGAGTCCAGTTGTTGAAGATTTTAACTATTAGGCTAAGAAGTTTGTATTTTACCTTAAAGGTAATATTGATCTATTGAAGATGTTTGAGTAAGGGAGTGATATTGTCAGACTAGTGTCTTAGGAATATCAATTTGACAATTTTGTAAGGGCTGAATTTAAGCAGAGAGAGATGTGAAGTGGGGAGACCAATTATTTCTATAGTCCTGGAGAGGTGTAATGAGGGCTAGTTTAGGCAGAAAGAAGGAGATAAAATGAAGTAATGCTGTGAAGGTGGAATTAAGAAAACTTGTCAGCAAACTGACTATGAGAGCCAAGGGAGGCGATGGTCAAGGATAACTCTGAAGTTGTAAATCTGGGTGACTAGAAGGATGATAATGTCCTCAATAAAACTAGTGAAATTAGAAGGCAGCATAGGTTTTGGGAGTATAAATTGCCTTGGATTTTTTTTTTAAATGGGCAAAATGAAAAAAAAATAATTTCCCCCTTCAATTCCCAGAAACATCTCTTTTTTGAGTTTTCTTTTTGAGCTGACTATGATCATCTCCTTTACAAAGGAATTACTCTTATGTATTATTGTTCTGTGGAGATGACAGTAAAAAGTACAGCATTAAACAGGTTTGACAAAGCTCAAAAGGCTTAGGATATGGACCCGGTGTTAGATCTTTCATTTTCCTAGTTAAATTCATAGATGATTATGATGATGATGACAATGACTGATATTGACATATTGCTTTAAATTATCTCATTTGATTTTTACAACAATTGTCCTGAAACAGGTGTTATTATCACCCCCATTTTACAGATGAGGAAATTGAGACTAAGAAAGAGCAAGTTATGTGCCCAGAGTCAGGGTCAGAAGTAAAATCCAGACCCTGGTTTTCCTGTTGGCAGGTGTCATATCCACTACATCAACTAGCACCCTAATGCTTATCACTATACAGCCAGCTCCCAGATGATGACATTTTTAAAGCTATGTCAACTCAAGAAGGCAAACCACAAAAAGATGAAGATGAATTCAAAAATTAAAATAATTACTGCACTAATGAAACCAGTGATTTTCTTTTAAGTTGTAAAGTTTTAACCTCAGGAATCTATGCTATAACTTATAGCCTTTTTTAAGATTCTAGTAATTCTACTTAGCAATTCCCATTTTGCTCTAAGGTGAAGGTGAATCAATTAATTACATCCCTTTAGAATTCAAATCTATCTGATGCTCAAAAGATGTTGTGGTCCAAGGCTTAAAATAAGCTTTGACAATGCATGCATATTGCTGGTGGTTGGGGGGAGGGTTCACTGGAGGGAATATAGGAACAAGTTCTAATGCTACTGGGTTGTGTGTGTGGGATTTGTCTTTCATTCTCAAAGAGGACCATGACATCAGGGAGATGAAGACATGACTTGCAATTGGCTTTGATTTGAGTGAGGGAGAGCCATGCAAAGTCACCAGCCTCACTTTCTCCTCCAGAGCCATCTGGGTCGAGTGGCCAGATATCAGTCAGGACAACTGGAGATGACCCAGCAAGCTAAATAGGAAATCATTAAAGAAGATGGGATTTTAGTTTAAATAAGACTAAGAGGAAGCTGAGGAAGCCAGTAGGCAGAGATGAGGAGGGAAAGCCTTCTAGTCATGAAGCTAGTAGATAAAATACCCAGAACTGAGAGATGGAGTATTAAAAAGATGGCTAGTGTAATCAATCAATTTATGAAACCACATAAATAGAAGTCAATACCCTCTGCATAATATTAGAGCAAGGAGAAAAAAGCGTTCAAAATGGACTAAGCTGAACTAAGGAATCAGCTAACTTCTAAACTTTAAGTTAGATACAACAAAAGCCTATATCTATCTTTTATAAGTAATCAACTACAAGTACTCCTTAACTTAAGATTTTTTACATAACAATAGTGAGTAAAGACAGGAGCTGGCTCCACCTAGTTCCCTAAAAAGTAAGGGGTTTCCCTCACCCCTATATTACTTTCTTACCATGATCTAGGTGAGCGCCAAGTAATTTAAAGGGTGATCCAACACACTCGTTTTGAAGCTGATGAAATTGAAGACACAGGTTAATAATTTGCTTAACGTCACAAAGCAAGCTAGTGGCAGAGTTACAACTAGAAACTTGACTTCTAATTTCAACATTCTCTCCATTATATCACGTTAGCATGTTAGCATTTTATAATGGCACACCCTTAATATTAATCTGTGTATTCTACTCAGAAATTATCTGAGGCCTCTCACTACCCAATCTGGTTAAAACTCAAAATCTATTATCACACACATGCCCATACACGCACACACACATACACATACACACAAATAGAAAAATGTTGTACTCCATCCAGTAACTCATTCATTGAAAATATTTAACAAAAGCATACAGCAACATGACAAAGGAATTTGGACATTCTTTTGGCATTCTGTGTGGTAGAAGAAATGAACTTTTACACAATCAAGTCTATTTCCAGTTTTGTATGTTGGGAAGCTTTAAAGCCCATAGTCTAGATTAAGTGGAGCTATGTTTAGTTTCTGCATTACACTGAGCAATGAATTCTTTCCACATTAGATCCTATGAAGAGATAGAGTTCAATAGCTGAAGTTTCAAAGGGTGTTTTCAGGTTCCCTCCCACATTTTGCTAATTGGACCCAGGCTTGGCCACTTGCCTCATTCAAATAAAAGGAAAGTGACCAACAGCACCGGAAATTGGATAATTATGCCCACAATGGGAAAATTGCTCCTAAGGTTAACCATTCAGGAGTGCCAAGTGAAATCCAAACTTTTATCTTGAAATTATATCTCTTTAATAGCTATTCATTTTCTCAACTGAGAACATTTATTAGATAAGCACGTAAGCAAACCAGGAATATGTTCTTTCCAGAGCAGTGTTGGAAAAGCTGATTTTAGTCAACCTGTCAAGCTATAGAGTTTAGGGAGTTTTATATTTAATTGGATTAGACCATTTTGATGTTTGATTTCAGAAGAATGTGTATTTTATCTTTATAACAGAGAGATCCCAAGAAATTCACTATCAGCAGTTAATTATGAAGAAATGGTACCAGAAAATTATAGTTATGATAATCTGAAAATCGTTGAAGAGAGGAGTTTTGTAATTTTCGATTCAGTTAAATTCAATAGATACTGGATAGCACAGAGGATTTGTAGAAAGATCTGAGGCCAAGTCTGGCTCTGCCATTTAATAGGGTTATGCCATTATGAATCATTTTTACTTTCTCAGTCTAAATTTTCTCATATGCAAAATGTGGATGGCAATAATTGTACCAGCATCCAAGAGGTTACTATGAAGCTCATATAAAAAATTCTATTAAAAAGCTCTGTGACCATGTTTAAAGCTATGTTTTCTGTGTCCTTGATTGTTATACTGGACCACATTGATCCCTCATTATTTGATTGATGGAATACAGTAAATGGATGGCACCAGGCTAGAGATAGGTATAACAAACTCCTTAGAAGATAGAATAAGCATTTGAAATAGCATTAGTAAATGGAATAATTGGTTTTAAAATATCATGTGGTCCAATAAAAAAGGAATGATTGCACAAACCTGGCAGAAGACGCTCTAGTAGTTATATCTGATAATTCCTCAATAGTGATTCTACAATGCAACTCTGTACTTCTAAAAGGCTAAACCAATCCTCAGATACATAACTGAGGGAGGATTACTCACAAACCACGAGCTAACCCATCTATCGTATGCAGCATTAGTCAAACCATCCCTAAAAACTGGGTTCCAACACTAAGTGGGTCTGTGAAGAATTCAAGTGTTATTAGAAGACACCTTCAAAGATAATAGAAAGGTTAAATAACTAATAAAAGGAAAGGATTAGATCAAAAAGACTGATAATGTATAGTGTACAAAAATTATGAAGTAGGAGTTTTTCTCTCTACTGAATAAAAAAAATATGAAAAAAGGATATATAGGCTAGTTATGTGGAAGACTTTCCTATCAGAAAGGCCCCTTTTCCCCCAGTGGTGATTATGTAAGTTTAAAAACAGGATGCATGCTTATCTATATAAGATGGTGAGGTCCTATATGAAGTGAAAAAGGTGTATCACCTATGTGGTAACAGTTTGGCTCCCTAAAGGTACACGCCCCACACCCACACACTTATCATATCTTCAGTGTTGATCAGTGCTGTCAAACTTAAATAAAAAAGGCCAGTAATCCATATGTAAAGATTCCTCTGAGTTTCATATTGACTTAGTTTTAAAATGTAATCTTACCTTTTTTATTGTATTTTAATTTATTTTGTTAAATATTTCCCAATTACATTTTGATCTTATTTAAGCTGTACTTGGGCATGTTATGGGCCATGTGTTTGACATCTGTGATATAGAGGATTCCAGGGGAGGAAACCTGTACCATAACCAATATCTGAAACAATCATAACAAATTCACAAGTGTTTACTAAGCCCTACGTGTCAGGCACTAGAACCAGGGGTGGGGAACCCATGGCCTCAAGGCCACATGTGGCCTTCTAGGTCCTCAAGTGTAGCCTTTTGACTAAGTCCAAGTTTTATACAGCAAATCCTTTTATTAAGGGGATTTGTTCTCTCAAGTTTGGATTCAGTCAAAGGGCCACACTTGAGGACCTAGGAGGCCACATGTGGCCTCAAGGCTGCAGGTTCCCCACCCCGATGACTAACTTCTTTTTAATTATTTTTTGTACATTGGTCCCAGTTCCTACGCTGCACATTCTTTATTTGTTGTTTTTGTTTACTTATTTCCTTATATTATTATTATTATAACATGAATCAGTTTTAAGGTCTACTTTTTTTGTATAAATTTCAGTTTAAGGCAATACTGAGAGGAAAGATTATAACTAATTCAACAAAAACCCCTATCAAAGACAGCAAAAGGTAAAGCAAATGAAATAGTGCACAATAGTTTAAAAGTCTTACTAAACAACAGAATGAAATCTGTAATACATAAATTAAAAACTTATGTATTTGAATTAAAATAAATACTAAGTTTTCATATTGTCTATTATACATTTGTGTAATAATAAATAGAAACTCCTGGCAGAACAGATCATAGAATGGGCTTAATGTAGAAAAGACCTGTGTGCAAGCCCTACTTCTACAACATACTGATTATTTAACTGGGGGCAAGTTATATAACCTCTCAGTGACCCCAGACAACTCTCTAAAAGCATAAGCTGCCAAAAGATTGATGCACTGCTTTGGTACAGAGGGTTTCCTCTCCTGGAATCCTCTACATCACAGATGTCAAACACATGACCCATAACAACCCCAAGTACAGCCTGAATAAGATTAAAATGTCATTGGAAATATTTAACAAAATAAATTAAAATACAATTAACAAGGTAAGATTACATTTTAAAACTAAGTTAATATGATGGGGCAGCTAGGTGGTGCAGTGGATAGAGCTCTGGCCTTGGAGTCAGGAGGACCTGAGTTCAAATCTGGCCTCAGACACTTAACACTTACTAGCTGTGTGACTCTGGGCAAGTCACCAAAAAAAAAATGTATGTCTTCTTCTGAAGCTAAGTAGATTATTAGTGGCAGCTAGGTTGCACAGTGGATAGAGCACCAGCCCTGAAGTCAAGAGGACCTGAGTTCAAATCTGGCCTCAGACCAAACATTTAACACTTTTTAGCTGTGTTAACCTGGGCAAGTCACTTAACCCTAATTGCCAAAAAAAAAAAAACCCAAAACCAAACCAAAACAAAACAAAACAAAACAAAAAACTAAGTCAATATGAAACTCAGAGGGATCTTTATATATGGATTACTGGTTCCCTTTTTTATTTGACTTTGACATCACTGATGGACACTGAAGACATGACAAGTGTGTGGGTGTGGGGAATGTACCTTTAGGGAGCCAAACTATTTCCAAATGGTTGATACACTTTCTCACTTCACATAGGACCGCACCATTTTATATAGATAAGCATGCATCCTGTTTTTAGACTTATACAATCACCACTGGGGGAAAAAAGGGGCCTGCTGATAGGAAAGTCTTCCACATAACTAGCCTATATATCCCTTTTTTCTATTTTTTTTCCTCAGTGGAGAAAGAGACCTTCATATGGAGCCAAGACCTTCTTCCTCCCGCAGTTTTTGGTTACTAGACTTTGATAAGCTGACAGTTCTTCAAGGGGAACCCCTTTCAGACTTGCCTGGTACTAATGCCTTTCCTTAGGGAACAGAAATATCCATCTAGATTCACACACCTGGTTTCTAGTTCCACATTCTCCTACACTTGGGCTGTGTCAGTGTCTCCAAAGGCAGCTAGGGATTACCGTGGGATAGATCACTGGTCTTGGAGTCATGAAGTCCTGAGATGAAATCCAGCCTTATGCAGGTTCTTTTATTATCTCCATTTTACAACTAAGGAAACTGAGGCAGGGGTTAAATGATTTGCCAGGGTCACACAGCTACTAAGTGTGTATAAGAATGCTATGAGAATCAAATGAAATAATATTTTTATGTCCTGGGCAAGTCATTTAACCCTGTTTGCCACAGTTTCCTCATCTGTAAAATGATCTAGAGAAGGAAATGCAAACCACTCTAGAATCTTTCCCAAGAAAATCCCAATTGGAGTGACAGAGAGTCAGACATGACTGAAAAGACTGAACAACAACTAGTACATAGTAGAGACTTAATAAATGCTTATTTCTTTTCCTAAAAGGGGAGGAGGAAAGAAAGTGAGGGAGAGAGACAGAGAGAGACAGAAAGGAAGGAAAGTAGGAAGAAAGAAAGATAGAAAGAAAGAAAATCATGGCATTTTAGATGGCTATAAAGTGTGCCTGGACAGAATTAAAATCATTTTTTCTCTCAAATATAACAAAACTATTTTTGTAAAATTAACACATAAAAGTTAGCCTGCATCATGTATCTATTCATAGTAGTATTAAAGCCTATCACCTGATGAAATTGTGGGATACAATTATGGAATGTGTGAAACTGTTGGTGTCCAGTCAGAATATACTAACATGAAGAGCTCTCTCTTAACTTGCTCTTTATAGAATGGGGAAGATTGAGGAGGGAAAAAAAAAATTCATTCCCGTCAACAGTCTTTTAAAGCCTAAAAAGTAAAGAATAAGACTGGGGATGTTTTCACTATTCAAAGTGTTGACTTTTCTACCTTTCTTTGAGCTCTGTATAACAGAGGAAAAAAGAGGCAACCATTTGAAATAAAGAACACAATTAAAATTTGTCATTTTAATAAAGTGAGAATTTAAATGTAGCCAAAGTAAAGTTTGATATAACAAAATATTTGTTGTATTAAATAAAAAATAAATGCTCCTAAAGGTGAATTTTTCCTCAAAATGATACACAATTTATTGTGTTACATCTCATAAAATGCCTTTAGCTCTAAAGATATAGACTTGTAAGGAATTGACTTATGGCCCAAGGTGAAACATGAGAACTGGGGTAGAAATAAAATACTAGTTAACTGGGTCATTTAAAAAAAAGGAAATGTCTTCTGTGCTCAGGAAAAGGAAGGGTAGACCCAATGGGGAAAAAAAATCTCTGTGAGGGCTGGAAACCACTAATCATCTATGAAAATCAGGAAAAAGTTGGTTGGACTGATGATCATCAAAGCCTGAGGGCCTATAAAAGGATAATTTACTTTGAGAAAAGGAAAACAAAATGATCCTAACAAGGAAAACTTCCTAAACCTGGGGTCCAGGTACATTTGGTGATTCCTAAGTGAGAGATCTATTTAAAAGTCAAGAAACAAGATTTTAAGAAATTATAAGCTTTGGGAATGAAGAAGCAGGTTAGTAAGTGACAAGAATGCATTTTGATATGTGTGATGATCAACATTTTGGTGTTTATGTAACTACAGAGAACTATAATTTTAATGTATATTAAAGCAGTGTATCTGCTGATTATATACCATTATTATCTCTGAATCTGTGTGCTACAAAATTTTCTTCACATATTAAATTCTTGACTAAGGACAATGGCAGAACAGGTCAAATGCTACTGTGCTTTATGGATTACTGAACCCTGAATTATTATAATGGTTTCATAGTTACAGTGAAGTTTAAAAACGTAAGATATTATCCAACTTTCATCATTTTATATCATCAAAATAGCATATTATTCTTTAATCCTGGGGTTCCATTTTAAGAGTAAAGAGAAATTTCAAAACAAGCTTTGTCATGCCCTATTTTTATATCAAATAAAGCTTAACTGCAACCTTACTAAGACAGGAATTTTTAAAAACCCTGCTATTTTATGCTATTTGAGGAAACAAAACTATAATAATGGTTATATGATTCATGAGGCTGACATGTAGCAAGATAAAATGACAATAAGTATTACAACTACTGATGTGGCTCAAAAGATTTCACTTTGGGGAGCAAAGGAAGGTTTTACCTTATTAAGATGTCAGTTTCTTGGCTAAGCCAATTCAGCTGAGGACACTGAGTACCCCAATTGGATAGCATCAATGCTTTGACTTTAGTCTGTCTCATTATTACCTAAATTTCACCCCAAGATTCAATTGTAGCTTCTGAATTTTACAAAGTGCCCTCTGAAGCCTTGCTGTGAATAGATAATAATTTAACCAGATTTGAAAGAATTAACAATGGAGTATTTAAGGGATAGTCAAGGGATAGCAAATAAATTCATGCACAAACATGGAACAAACTGAAAATGGAAGGAAAAAAGTGCAAAATGATGCAATTAGAGGCTGCATGTTAGAAGGCAATGAACCAGGAAACCAGGAGCCTGAGAAGCAGATAGGAATGAAAATTACTATTTCTCCACTGGCAATATTTTGAAGTAATTTCTCCTCAATTTTGACATGCTGAGAACAAATAACGTACCACAATGTAGTCCCTCCCTACTAACTCCTTGGGGTCAGAGAATTTCTAGACAAAAAGGGAAAATTATTTCAAGCCTGCCATTGGGCTCCCATGGCTGCTAGTGGAAGAGTTTTATGAAGCTCAACATCAAAAGCAGACAGAACAGAACTTGTGCCAGGAACAGTATTGACAGCCAGCGAATAGGTGGGAGAATTTCTATGTGTATGTTTGCTGCTCTACTTTCAACATATCCCAACCCTTTCTTTGTAAGTAGTGCATAACCTAGACAATGCAAAGGTAAGATCCCTTACTTAGCAACCTTTCTTCCAATTATTGCACAACAGAGATAGAGAGGCATGGGGCAAATAGGTGGTACAGTAGATAAGAGTGTGGGCCTGGAGTCAGGAAGACCTGAGTTCAAATTCAGCCTCAGACACTAGCTCTGTGACCCTGGGCAAGTCATTTAACCCTGTTTGCCTCAGTTTCCTCATCTACAAAATGAGTTGGAGAAGGAAATGGCCAACCACTTCATTGTCTGCCAAGAAAGGCCCAAATGGGGTCAGGAAGAGTCAAATATGACTGAAATAACTAAACAACAACAACTACTAAAGGGGTAGAGAGAAAAGGTAGTTTAATTCCATAGATAATTTTTTAGTGGATAAGGGAAACAGCATTAACAAATATTTGACAGATTGCGTAGAACAAGTTTTACCACTATTTTTCTTTTTAAAAGTATTTATTTTTAACATTTAAAAAATTAAGTTTTAAATGATCTCCTTTCCTTGAGCCCCACCTCAATCCACTGAAAAGGCAAACAATGTAAGTTATGCATATGAAATAATTCAAAACTATTTCCTTATTAGCCATGTTGCAAAAAAGTAAGAAAAAGTAGTGTGAAAATCATACTTTAATTTATACTTAGAGTTCATCAGTTTTCTCACTAGAGATGGATAACATTTTTCATTGAGTGCTTTGGAATTGTCTTTTATCATTACATTGATCACAGTAGCTAAATCTTTCACTGATGATCATCATTACAACATTGCTATTACTGTGTGCAATGATCTCCTAGTTCTGTTCACTTCACTTTGCATCGGTTCATATAGGTCTTCTTATGGTTTTTCTAAAATTAATCCCTCACCATTTCCTATAGCTCTGCCTCACTTAAATCCAATTCATGCACAAATCAAGACATCAACCTTGTGATGTCATTCATCCTCTTTGAGAATGAAGGATGAACAATTCCATCACGATCATGTACCACAACTTCAGCCATTCCCTAATTGATGGCTGTCACTTCAATTTCCAACTCTTTGTCACCACAAAAAGGGCTACTATAAATATTTTTGTACACATAGGTCCTTTCCCATTTTCTTCAGTCTATTTGGCGTGCAGACCCAATAGTGGTAATGTTGGGTCAAAGGGTATGCACAGTTTTATAACCCTTTGGGCATAGTTCTTAATTGATCTCTGTAATGGTTGGATCAGTTCACAGCTTCACCAATAATTAGCAATACTTTCAAGGGTGATTTTAAAATACTAAAAGAAGTAGTTTATTAAATATTTCTTTAAAACTTAAATGAGAAATAGAGGCTGGCCTTGGCATGAGGAAGATCTTGGTTCAAGTCTTACCATTGATATAAAATACCAAGGCAACTAAGACTATAAATTGTAGAGAAGCTAATTACCTGCTTTACAAAGGACATTTTCTCATCTGAAAGTCTGTTCATCAATGCACTCACATAGAAATAGGTCCAGTCTCTATTCCTATTCTTTTACAAGTGTCACCCGTGGCCTGAGGAGAGGGACAGAAGGGACATTATGGCCTTGACTCTGTTCTCAGATAAACTCAGATTTAGTCCATGGAGAGCCTGTCCCTAAAGAGATGGGAGTCAGATTTTATACTTCCTTTCTGTTAGTTATCTTTCTTTTTCTATGTGTCTCTCCCTCTTTTTCTCTCTTCCAGTCTCTCCCTGTCCCTCCTCTTTCTCCTCCTCTCACTTTCCTTCTCCCTCATTATGCTTCTAGCCCAGAGGAGAAATCCAGAAATCTCTGAAATAAAGCTTAGATATGGCTCATGTCTAAGGTCTACCACAGAAGTGATTAATAGCATTCCTTTAAGTGAAGGTACTAAATGTAAAAAAGTAGATATCAGATTTAGGATAGCTGTGAATTTACTTCAATGAAAAAGAAATGCTTAAGATACCAAAGACTCAAAAGTATGCAGTGACAAATACTTAAAATGTGACACAATAACCCATCACTTCTTATCCTCTCCTGGTAGATAAAGACAACTTTGTTGGACTGACTGAGCAGGTATTTCACTTTTACTTTAGATCTTTACTAGCTAAGAAACTCTCAGGAGCAGAACTCCGGGAACACTGGATGCAGCTTTGATTTTAGCCCTTCTGCTGTATAATCCTCTGGGTGGTGGTTCTCTCCTGCTCTGAGAAATTGCTACAGAAATCACCTCCTGATTGGCTATCATAAACTCCTGACCTTCCAAACTCATGAGGTTGCTGTGCAGGCTAGAATATCCATCTTTCAAGATTGCTGTTCAGCAACTCATGGTCAAGGAAAGAAACACAAAACAGAAGCAGATGCCAGGTCTGTTAAGTTCAGTCTCAAGCATTCTTATATAGTTAATCAATCAATAAACATTTATTAAGCATCTACTAAGTGCAAGACACTGTGCTAAGTGCTGGGGATACAAAAAGTCTCTTCCCTCAAGGAGCTTATATTTTAATGGAGGAAGATAATAAGCACATTTTCTTTCTGTGCTATTGCTGCCAGGATAGAAATGGGAAAAATGGGGAGAAATCTTTTTTTTTTCCTTGCTGAAAGTCAAAGGCAGATTTGATGTTGGCTGTCTCCCAACACAGAACCTTACTCCAACAAAAGCAGAAATCATCTCTCCTTGTTCCTAATAATCCAGCAAATGTGTCCCTCACAAGCTCAAGCACTTATTCTCTTTGACATAGTACCTCCCCCTCCCCACTTCTTATGAGTTACAATGGATCAACCAACCATCACTTGAACTTGAACTTATTAGATCAACAAGCAACAAAGGACAGCTGATTACAAACCATTTAGCAACATACCGGAGCACATGCGGCTTATTTGAAGGGCTCATGCATGGGCTCATCCCCAGGCCCATATTCCATGTGTTGGAGCCTGTTTTATGTTGCTGATTTCCAAGGATTTTTTTATTATAGAAATAACTGTTAGATAATTATGTAAATTAGGATATTAAGAGATCAGTTTATGGACAAATATTTTAAAATGGCCTTTAAATCCTGGGCAGTAATTTGTTTTCCAACCTTGGGCAAATCAGTTCAACTTCTTGGTCTCTTTCCTTATTAAGAACATGAAAAAGGGGCAGCTAGGTGGCACAGTGGATAAAGCACTGACCCTGGAGTCAGGAGGACCTGAGTTCAAATTAGACCTCGGACACATAACACTCATTAGCTGTGTGACTGTGGGCAAGTCACTTAACTCCAATTGCCTCACCCAAAAAAAAGAAAATGGAAAGGATGAATTAGACAATCTCTAATGTCTGTCAGTTGTAACATATTATGATTCATAGGAATTCCCCAATTATGTCTTACAAACCACTTTTATATTTATTTTAAATTAAGCCCATGTGCATATTAAGGGAAATTTAATTCTCATGTTTCAAAGTCACATATGAAGAGTTCATCATAGCATTGTTTGGAAGAACTATTTGTTGTCTAAATAGGTTTATAGTTTCTTGTTGTTGTTGTTGTTGTTGTTGTTTTTAGTTTTCAACATTTACTTCCACAAGATTTTGAGTTCCAAATTTTCAACGCATCTTGCCCATCCCCCCAGCCCAAGATGGCATGCATTCTGAATACCCCTTCCCCTAGTCTGTTTTCCCTTCTATCTCCCCCCCCCTTCCCCTTCTATTTTCCTGTATGGCAGGTTAGATTTCATACCCCATTTCCTGTATTTCTTATTTCCCAGTTGCATGTAAAAACATTTTTTAAACATGTGTTTTTAAAACTTTGGGTTCCAAATTTTCTCCCTTCCTCCCTCCCCACCCACCCTCATTGAAAAGGCAAGCTATACATGTGCAGTTATGCAAAAAACTTCCATAGTAGACATGCTGTGAAGAACTAACTCTATTTCCCTTAATTCTATCCCAAACCCCCTTTATTCTATTCTTTCTTTTGAGCCCGTCCCTCCTCAGAAGTATTTGCTTCTGATTACCCCTTTTCCCAATCTGCCCTCCTCTCTATCATCCCCCTACTCTCTTGTCCCCTTCCCCTCCTATTTTCCTGTAGGGTAAGATAGATTTCCGTACTCCATTGTGTATGTTATTCCCTCCTTAAGTCAAATCCTATGAGAACAAGATTCAGTCATTCCCTCTCACCTTCCCTGTTTCCCCTCCACTGTAAGTATAATTTTTTATTTTTTTGTGAGATAATTTACCCCATTCTACCTTTCCCTTTCTCCTTCTCCTAGTATAATCCTCTCTTATCCCTTAATTTTATTCTCCAGATATGACCCTTTCATCTTCAATTCACCCTGTGCCCTCTATCTATCTATCTATTTATCTATCTATCTATCTTTCTATATACGGACATATAATTTTTTCCCTCCAACTACCCTAGTACTGACAAAGGTCTCATGAGTTACAAATATCATCTTTCCATGTAGGAATGTAAACATTTCAACCTTAATAAGTCTCTTATGATTTCTCTTTCCTGTTTACCTTTTCATGTTCCACTTGAGTCTTGTATTGGAAAGTCAAATTTTCTATTCAGCTCTGGTCTTTTCATCAAGAATGCTTGAAAGTTCTCTATTTGACTGAATGACCATTTTTTCCCTTGAAGAATTATACTCAGTTTTGCTGAGTACGTGATTCTTGGTTGTAATCCTATCTCCTTTGCCCTCTGGAATATTATATTCTAAGCCCTGAGGTCCCTTAATGTAGAAGCTGCTAAATCTTGTGTTATCCTGATTGTGTTTCCACAATACTTGAATGGTTTCTTTCTGGCTGCTTGTAATATTTTCTCCTTGACCTGGGAGCTCTGGAATTTGGCTACAATATTCCTAGGAGTTTTCCTTTGGGGATCTCTTTTAGGTGGTGACCGGTAGATTCTTTCAATTTCTATTTTGCCCTCTGGTTCTAAAATATCAGGACAGTTTTCCTTGATAATTTTTTGAAAGATGCTGTCTAGGCTCTTTTTTTGATCATGACTTTCAGATAGTCCAATAATTTTTAAATTCTCTCTTGTGGATCTATTTTCCAAGTCAGTTGTTTTTCCAATGAGATATTTCACATTGTTTTCTAATTTTTCATTCTTTTGAATTTGTTTTACAGTGTCTTGATTTCTCATAAAGTCACTAGTTTCCAATTGCTCTATTCTAATTTTTAGGGAAGTATTTTTTTCACTAATCTTTTGGACTTCCTTTTGCATTTGTCCAATTTTGCTCTGTAGGGCATTCTTTTCTTCATTGGCTTTTTGGACCTCTTTTGCCATTTGGGTTAGGCTATTTTTTATGGTGTTATTTTCTTCAGTATTTTTTTGGGTCTCCTTTAGCAAGTTGTTAACTTGCTTTTCATGATTTTCTTGCATCACTCTCATTTCTCTTCCCAGTTTTTCCTCTACTTCTCTTACTTGCTTCTCAAAATCCCTTTTGAGGTCTTCCAAGGCCTGGGACTGATTCATGTTTTTCTTGGAAGTTTTGGATGTAGGAGCTTTGACTTTGTTTTCTTGTTCTGGTTGTATGTTTTGATCTTCTTTGTCACCAAAGTAAGATAATATTGTCTGACTCTTTTTGTGCTGCTTGCTCATGATCCCAACCAATTACTTGAGTTTTAAACACTTTGTTAAGGTAAGAATCTGCTTCCAGTGTGGAGAATGTACTGTCCCAAGCTTTGGGGGTTTGCACAGCTGTTTTCAGAGATACTTCCAGGGACCTGAAAAGTGTCAGTTCTTCCAAGGTGCTATGATTCGGGGAGAGATGTTTCCTCTCTACCGCCACAACAAGCTCCACCAGGTCAGCGCTCTTTCTTGCCCCAGGACCGCCCCTCAGAACTGTGACTCAGATCCTAGCACGGGCAAAGCAAGAGATTTCTTCCTCAGCTCTGGCAAAGAGATCCTTGCAATCCCCTTCTGATCAGGCTCAGAAGCCAGCCGTTGCCCCGAGGGCACGCTTTGGACTTGAGGCTGAGACCTAGCTTCTTCTCTCACCGCAGTCACAGACTTTTCCCACTAACCTTCTAAGTTGTCTTTGGCATTCATGGGTTGAGAAGTCTGGAAAGTGCCACAGCTGCCCGCGATTCAGTCCTCTGAGGCCTGCTTCAGGCTCACTGCGGCCTACACACCCACGCCAAACTGCACTCCTCTCCCTGCCTGGCGCAATATACCTTTCCCATCAGCCATCCAGGTTGTCTTGGGCTGGAAATTTGTTTTACTCTGTTTTTTTGTGAGTTCTGCTGCTTTAGAATTTGTTTAGAGCCATTTTTTATAGGTATTTGGAGGGGTTTGGGGGAGAGCTCTAGCAAGTCACTGCTTTCCCTCCGCCATCTTGTTTCTGCCCCTTGTGTCGTTCTTTTTCTAAAGATTAAAAAATTATAAATTGAAACTGAAATTTCAAAATTGAAAAATAAAAAAAGCTCAGAATGCAGAATGAAAGAATTTTTTTTTATATAGCCAATGTGGAAATTTGCTTTCATTGATTTTACATGTTTGAAATTTTTTAGTTATGTTCTCAATTAGGGCAGGGTGGGACAGGAGAGAGAGAAGGTAGATCCTGGCTGATAAAAGTAAATAAAACCTAAAAACAAAAGTAAAAATAGACTGGAGTTAGGTTGTAAAAAATTTCAAATGCCATATTTAGAAGTTTTGTATTTTATCTAAATGGTAATGGAAAACTAGTAAAACTTCTTGAACAAGGGTATGACATGATCAGACTTGTACTTCAGGAATAAAAATTTGGGATCAAAATGGAAAAAGAGTTGAAGACAGGGAAATTTAAGGTAGGCAAATCAGTTAGGACACCTTTGAAATAATTTTTTCAGGTCGGAAATGATAAGGGTATGAATGAAGAGAATGGGACAGACATATGAGATGTTGAGAAATTAGAATCAACAAGATTTAGCAATGAATAAGAAAGAGGAGTGAGAATGAGGTATGAATGATAACTTCTAGGTCTTGAATTTGGTTGGAGTATAAGAATAGCATTGCCCTGTATAAGAATAGGGAATTTGGGAGATGTGCTAGATTTGGGGAATAGGAGGTATGGGTGATAATAAAGAGTTCTGTTTTGAAAGTGTTTCTTTTGATATGCCTAAGGCCCATCAGTTAATAAGAGATGCAGGACTTGATCTCAAGAGATATATGAAGACTGGATATGTATATTTTGGAGTGCTTTGCAGAGAGAAAATCCCCGCTATCTTATATCATCTATGTCAATTGTACTAGAGCTACTGATTGATTGTTAGTCATAAGTGATATTTATACTTAAGAGTTCATGCTCTTGAAATGGCATCTGAATCATCAGATAAAGTTAAATTTTGCCCAATTTTCATGCTAAATATTTTATCATGTGTCTTTGAAACGTGTTAAGAATACTGATGCTCAACTACTCAGTATGCTCACTCTTCACAGTCATTTTGGGTAAACGGAAATTTACAGTAAACCTTATTTTTCTTTATCAGACATTAAAAAAGTAAATGTAACCAATAGACATGAACCATATTTTACTCTTGGAGTTGATGTCTTTTAAAAAGTTGATAAATTTGAACAGGTTCAGGATATAGTTGTAACAGGCTATATCAAGTGCCTCAAATAAAATCTGAAGGCAACATAGGGATTTAAGTATATTCAAGAGGTATTAGGGGTACTGGGAAGGTTCTGGCATGACTTAGATAAAGACACTTCACTATCCTTCACAATAAACCAACTGAAATCCTATTTATCTGTTGAGATCTTCTAATATCATCTCTTCAACGATGACTTACCCTGATTTCCTCAGAAAAAAGTTTTTACTTCCTTGGCTTTAATTATTCCCGTCAGATTAATATCTCCCTCCTCAAATATTTCATAGCATCATATCTTGCATTATAGTTATCTGTTTGTATGTCAGCTTCCTTATTAGAATATGAGCTTCTGTGTTGTTTGTGTGAATCTCCTATTATGCCCTATAAATAGTAGGAGACACACTGTGCAATGACTAACTTTGATAGATTTAGCTCTTCTCAGCAATGCAAGGATCTAAGACATATCCAAAAGTCTCAAGACAGAAAATATTATCCACTTTCAGAGAAATAACTGTGGAGTTTGAATGCAGGTGGAAGCATAGTATTTGCTCTTTTTTTCTTCTGTTTTGTTTTGTTTCTCCTCTTTTGTGGTTCCTCCTATTGGTTCTAATTCTTCTTTACAACATGACTAATGTGAAAATGTTTAATGGGAATGTATATGTAGAGCCTTTGTCAGATTGCGTGCTGTTTTGGGGAGGGAGATGGATAGGAAGGGGGAAAATTTAAAACTCAAAAGCTTATGGAAGTGAATGTTGAAAACTAAAAATAAATTAATTTTTTTAAATAATAGGAGCTTATTAAATGCTAAATGAATTAAACTGTAAAATAGAAACTTCTGAATTATTTTTGAAATACGTAATGAAGATTAAAATGTCTGATGCCCTTCAGTGTTAATAACTATAGCTACAGCTCATCAGTAAAGTCTGATTGGGGTAAGAGTAAAGGCCTAGTGAAGAAAACAAATCTATGCAGAAAACAATTAAAAATATTATCAGACCAGATATTATAGCCAGCAGTCAAGTCCATTGCTAAAGGCTATGAGTGTCAATCAATGAGACAAGTTGGGTCAAACAAACATTGGGAATTCGAAGGGCTGAGATGGTTTCTGAAGAGCATGTACATTTAGAGCTACCTAGATATGGTCTGGCCTGCTTTGGGAAGTGGTGGGTTCTTTCTCACTAGAAGAATATAGGAATATGGATTTCAAGTTTAAAGGGACCCCAGCAGCTATAAAGTCCAACCTCTCATTTTACAAAGAAGGAACTAGGCCTATGCAGTTTAAGTGACAAGTAGTAAATTGAAGAACCAGGATTAAAATTCAGGTCCCTTGACTCAAAATCCAGCTTTCTTTTGGCCTCACCATCTTGCTTGGTAGAGGTCATCAAGCAGAGACTGGATGAACGTTGATTAGGCATATATTAAAGGGGATTCTTCTCAAGGAACAAATTAGATTTAACAGCCTCTATTGCCCCATATATAACTGGGAATTGATGATTCTGAATATGTGATGAAAGAACAAATGATTTTCCCAAGTTTACACATAATAAATGTCAGAGCCAGAGGTAGAAACTCAGGTTTTCTGGCTAAAAATTCTGCATTCTTCCTACCATATCTTATATCTAGCATAGTAATTATGAATGGTAGGGATTGATGAGTCTGAAGATTAGGAGTGGGGGTTAGAGTTTAAATTTAGTGATTGAGGGTAATAACCAGCTCAAGAGTTTAAATTGGAATCATGATTTGTTAGATTATATGAGATGAATTCTTATCCATAAATCTCATTCTGCAGAATTAAAATTTTCTTCTGAAACAACATCTAATACTATATAGAAATCAGATGTTAGTACTATGACAAAAAGACACTGAGGTCACATGGAAAAATTAAAATTAGAAGGAAGTTTTAAAGTTCAACAGCTATTACCAATAACCATATATTTATATTTTGTTCTGGCTATAAGCTCTTCATGAAAATAAAGCTGATAGATTAAAATAGCATAGCAATATTTACCATAATCTATTAATATTCTGATGATAATAGTAAAATAATGATAAAAACTAACCTTTATGTACTACTTAAAATTTTCAAAATATTTTTACAGATATTATCTCATTTTAGGTCATGACTATTGGTTAAAAATAAATCTTCAAGGCAGCTTCAAACAGACCCTGAGGGAAAATATGGTTTGAGCCTGGAGACAACTGTAAGTATGAGCAAACTAAATCATTCCAGAGTAAAATATAATCTAAAGTAACATCAGTCTATTAAAATACTCTATTACAAAAATGTCACTTTACTATATTCTCCTGGAAAGCATGTGTTTGGTTTTTGTTGTATTATTTTTACATTTTAATACAATGTTTCCTGACTCTTTTAGGTTAGCTCAATCCCTTTAATTTTTATATTGAGTATCAAAAAATATTGCTGGCAGAAGAGAAAGAAAAAAAAGATTTGTCATTTGGACCGTTACCAGCATTAGAAGACAAGGACCTCCAGTGGGTTGGTGACATTGTTTCTCTTCATTAATATTGTGTTGTTATTATAAGAGGTGAAGAAATGTATATGTAGAGCCTTTATCAGATTGCATACTGTTTTGGGGAGGGAGGTGGATATTAAGAGTACCAAAAAATACTGCTGATAGAAGAGAAAGAAAAAAAAAAGATTTGTCATTTGGACATACGCATATTTGGGAAGTGGTGGGTATACATGTGGAAAAACAATTTGAACACTATTAACTGCATGTTCTACTAACACTATCCCCATAGCAACACTAATGACAGGTTTCGTGGTAAGAATTGACTTGATTTTCATAGCTCAATGGCTAAGATTTGTCTTTAGCAGATATTTTCCCCAGAGAACATTTCTCATTTTCCTTATTGTACATATATATTGGCTCAATTGAAGTGTCATTTCCTAGGCCAGGAGTGGGGAACCTGTGGCCTCGAGGCCACATTGTAGCTTCTAGGTCCTTGTGTGCAGCCTTTTGATTGAGTTAAATTTTAACAGAACAAATCCTTTTACTGAGGGGAATTGTTCTGTGACGTTTGGATTCAGTCACAGGGCTGCACTTGAGGACCTAGAGGGCCACATGAGGCCTTGAGGCCACAGGTTCCCCACCCATGTCCTAGGCAAAACCTTCCTTAGTTCCTGTGCTTATTAATATTCACTTCTTCCTCAGTTTATCATGTATTTACTTATCTGTAAATGCTGAATCTTCCCTATAGGATGTAAAGTCTTGCCAAGTCAGTGACTTTGTTTTGTTTTGTTTTGCTTTGTGTCCTCAACATTTATCAGAGCAACTTGAGAATTATAGCATTTAATAAATGTTTGTTATATTGAATTCAATATATACATATGCTAAATATAGAAAAGTATAAATACCAGATATTTACACGTTGATAGAAGGATCCATGATCTCTTTGACTGGGATACTTAATGCAGAGAATTCAAACTGTTTAGGTTTTCTAATCCCCTGAAATTCTTGTCTATTTTTAAACAAGTCTTTACTAAGTACTAGGTACTGTGCTAAGCACTGGAAGGAGAAAGAAAGAAAAAGAAACAAAGAAACAAAGAAAAAGAGAAAGAAAGGAAGGAGGGAAGGAAGGATTGATTTTGTAGGAGCAGATAATTCTTTTAGTGTTAGACATGTAGGGATAGATGTCATTTTTACAAATTCTCCATATAGGATTTAACCAACACATGGGAGGTCTTCCTTTAGTTCCTTTGAGCTTTTGTGAGAAAAACATTTGTAGCAATGATTTCCATTTTCTCTCCTTCATTCTCACTACATGACAGACCCAGTTGTCCATGCACTTAACAATATATTTTATGAGGCAGTTCAGTGGCACAGTGGAAGAATGCTGGGCCTAGAGTCAACAAGACCTAAGTTTAAATCTGACCCCTGACACTTAATATACGTGTAATCCTGGACAAATTACTTAATATATATGTAATCCTGGACAAGTTACTAGTTTGCCTCAGTTTTCTCAACTGCAAAATGAGGATAGTAACAGTACATACTTCATGGGTTTGTTTTGAGGATTAATGAGATAAGTTTTGGAAAATGCTTAGCACAGTGCCTGACAAATAGCAAACACTATATGAATGTATAAGTCCCCCCTCCCTATGCTACTTCTCTGCCCTTAATAATAGGTTCTAGACTACATATGCCCAACACTATTTCCATTGTCCTTCGGATCACTCATAATTGGGATACTTCTGAGATCAAATTATTTTGTGATTTGCACCCTCTAGGAGAATAATTCTGTTGTTGTTTTTAATGGACCCTTTATCCAAGAAATAGATCAGACCATTTGAAAGCACTAAATAATTTCCCAAATGTGATCCTAATAGATTCTGACATCTCCTTACTGTCTATCTAAAATAATCTACCCTAATGATATGTACTAAAGATTAATTCATTGAGTTCCCACTAACTGTGATTATCCTAATAATGTACATTTTTCTTCCACTTGATCTTATGTGAATATCGGTCAAAAATTCATAACTCGTAAAAATACTGAAACAAAATATATTACTATGTTTGTTGACCTAATTCATAGAGAAGTCAGTCAACAAACATTTATTAAGTGGTTACTATGTGCCAGGCATTGTGCTAAGTACTGGGGATACGAGAGGCAAAGATAGTCCCTGTCCTTGAGAAGTTCACAATCCAGTAGGGGAGGCAAAAATCGAACAAATATGTAAAAACAGGTCATGTATAGGGTAAATCAGAAATCAAAAAAGAGAGAAGGCATTAGAATTAGTGAAACTGGGAAAGGCTTCCTGTAGAAGATGATAGTTGGTAGAGATAAGAAGGGACGGCCAGAAAAATGCCTGGAGCCAATAGAGAGGGAGATATTGAAAATAAGCAGTAGAATGGGGTACCATGGGTGGGGCAGTCTACTGGAGGAAACAGAGTGGAATTGGGATCCCTTATGCAGGTAAAGGGGTTAATGTTGGTAAAGAGAAAGGTCGTCATATTAGCATCATCATGTGATACAAGAGTGAGAGTGGTAGAAGGCATATAAGTGAAATGAAATGGAGAAGAGAGGGGAGAAGAAGTTCATGGTTCATTTCCTGGTTATGCAGGCCTTGGATAATTCCTGTATATGTCAGTCTAGATGATGAGTGGACAATAGTTCATAGGGAAAATAATTTAAGTAATTTATTTACCTAAACTACTGAGGTGTCAGCAAATTAAATTCAATACCTTCTACTGAAAAGATATAGAAAAAAATCCATGTAGAGTGTTCACTGACAAAATTTTTGTGTTCTTAAGTGCATGTAAAATGTTTATGTTGATAGTTCAACTGAAATAAAGTATTTAATTTTCAAATCAAAGAAGTTTAATGATAATCATGTTATTATAAAGAGAAAAATGTAATGTAGAAGAATTAAGACAAGAATATTTCCTGATCTATAAGCAAATACAGGGCATAGAAGAGTAATTACGGGGCAAGATGGTATGTCCTGAATTAATTCTGTTTAATATTAATATCTTTGTTTCTTGAACATAAATGCTTTTGTTATTTAAACATATAAATACAATTATTAATTTGTATCTACATTTGTACTTTTGCCATCCTTAAAAGTAAAATGCACATTTGTATGTGGATATACTCAAACACACACATATATTTATATAACATAAATTGAGCATTTAAAATTTTATATTCAATATTGACATCACATTCTTTTAATTTCTTTGTTACAGAAGGATCTCATTTTATATGACATTTTAAAGTCAATTTTAATGATGGAAAAAAGGGGAATCCTGGTGTTTCTAATTCTCTTCACTGTTTTTAAGGTAACATTTTCATAACTCAATTCCATATTTGTGTTTAGTTTCATGGTGCTAGTAAAAGAAATGAACGGTGCTCCAGATGCCCTGTTGTACAGAGACATTTTGTATAACTTAGTTTGATTCAGTGCATGAATAATTGGTTGAAATCATAGTATCTCATTAGCACTGTGCTAGCTTCTGTGGAAGGTATTAGAAACAAAAACAACAAAAAAGCTAAAAACTGACACCCTCAGGAACATTATATAGCAATTTGTCAGAATCTAAAAAAAATAAGTTAAATTAAGCACCTGTATATTATCTTAACAACCTTTGCTTTTTTTTTTTTCAACGATTGCCGGGCTATAGCATCAAATATGAGTTTTCACAATGATTAATTGACCTAGCTTGTAAGATAGGACAATCTATTCAAATTTCTCCTTTCATTCTTGACCTCATGTTCACATCAGATTGCCACCTTTTGATTTGTTTTAAAAGTTTATTTTCTGTGGTTTTTGTTTTGTTTAAATTCACAGTTGCTTTGTTATCTTAAGGTATTCACCGCTATTCCTCCTGCAAGCAAATCAGTGGCCAACCTTTTATTTGCTTAGAGACATTGGAAAAGTACATAATAGACAAAGATATAATCTGCCTCAATATTAGCAATGGAGTTATGCTATAGTGTTTCTAAGACAACTCTCTCCCCCCCCCCAAAAAAGAAAGAAACTGTCTGTCCTAGTTGCTTATATTGATGGACAAGCTCAATAGGTTGTGCATCTAAATTAGGCCTGCACAACCTGTGGCCCGCAGGCCACTTACTTGTGGCATACCAAAGAATTTCTGGGTAGGAAAACATCCTTTGTATGTAGAGGAAATCCTTTGCCCTGCAGACTGCTTACAGCTTCAAGCCACCGGTTGCAGCAGGCCTGATCTAAATGCTAATGAAATCACAGGTCAAGTTCCCATACTTATCTGCATAAATATTTGTATCAATCCCTCCAGTAAAAGTTCTTTACCTTAGTATGGAGGTTACACTGGTTTCCAAAATATTATTCTATAGCATAATATAAATATAAGCTCTAGCAGACCCCATCAGGTTGGAAAAGCTTCAAAAGAGTTATTACATCTCTCTCATCTGAGGGTCACCTTCATAGGGATCATCACTAAGCTGACCCTAGAGTGGTCATTGTATTTTTAGCCCATATAACTCTCAAAGAACAAAAGCCAATATCTGAAATGTTTATCAGCATCATTAGAGGGAATGCCGAAACTAATTAAGTGATTAAAGTGTTGATATTGATGAACATATAGTGAGAGGCAGCATAGCAGAATGAGTAAGAGGGAAGGCAGGGAAGTCAGAAAAATTAACCAGAAAAGCTACTTCTGACACTTATTGGCTTTAGTGACCTTGGGCAAGTAATTTAATCTACTAGTACCCCCACACCCCTGACAATGATGTAAGAATATGAATTTTACAGCAAATGTTGTTATGTAATTAACGTACAATGTAATGTAATATACAATGTAATGTACAAATAGTTAATAATAATAAACAATAATAACAAAATTTAAGGTTCACAAAATGCTTTACAAATACAATTATATTTTATCCTCACAACAATCCTAGCAGCTAGATGCTTTTATATCTCCATTTTACTGATTAGTAAAATTAAGTAGACAGAGGTTTAAGAGATTGACCAGGGTCACACAGTTAGTAAGTGTTTCAGGTCAGATTTGAACTCAGGTCATCCTCACTCTAGGTGAAATGTTCTATACACTGTACCACCTAGGAGCTCCCCTCCAGAAGATTTCTCTGACAGTGAAATCAAAGGTCAAGTTGATAGAACAAAACAGAAATATGTGCAGTGCAAACATATATAATAGTATACATTCCAAATATAATGACAGCATCCTACATTAACAAAGGTCTATGGTAGAAACTGTTTATGAAGTTTCTTCTTTGATTTTTAGCCTTTGGTCATGGCTGAACCAGAAGGAGGACAGAATTTTTCTGGAGAACCAACTCAGTTGGGTGTTACTCGAAATAAGATTATGACAGCCCAGTATGAGTGCTACCAAAAAATCATGCAAGAACCTATTCACAGGACAGAAGGTAAACATCTTCATTTTACAATGAGAAATTGTGGAGTAATATTAATATTTTAAGTTCTTGAAAAAGAAATGTTGAGTCTAATTTTTTTCAATTTTTCTGGTATATTTGCAAGTTTATTTACTTACAAAGATTGTTTATGTTTCTAATATATAATCTCATTATTTCAGTAGATAATTTATTTCACTTACATGGGTCTTCCCTCCAGTGGAGCAAACTATGGCCTATCCACATCTTCTTACCCTTTTGGCCTTTTGTCAGTCCTCCATAAAGCTTCCTCTGGAACTCTTAACTTGCCATGAATCCCAAGACAACCCTGACTATGCACCTCACAATTTAAAAAAAAAAATTGTGAAAAACAGAAAATATTCCACCTGTCTCTAGGGATATGCTGGGAAATGTGGGCTCTCCAAAAATACACAGCATACTTTTAAGTTAAATCTGCATTATATTTTCTCCATAACTTTATTAAATCTAGATAATCAACAACTACAGCAACAAAAATAAATAAATCAATCCCCAGTTTTCAATGTTTGCTGATTTCTAGGTTATAGATTTTCATACTGAAAATTTAAGAATAAGCCATTGAGAGGCTATTTGAGCTGGCTGCTGCAGATCCCTACCTACATCCTTTTAACAGTCAATTTCCTTAGAAAGAGAGTACAACTATGAGATGCTCTGTAACTATGTCAGGACTGTTTTCTGGCATAAGATCACATACTTAAGAGGTAGAAAGAACCTTAAAAATTATCTAGCAGATCCTTAATTTTATACAGCAGTAAAATTGAGCTTCAAAGATGTTAAATGTCATGTCCAAGTTCCCACATATAGGTAATAAAAAATAGAGATAGGTTTCACCACACTAGGCTTTTGATTGCTACATGGAATTTTTCTGTGCTATGATATAATTGCCTCCTACAATATATAAAATATAAATCCAGTCTTCCCAAAGGACAAAAAAACTGTGACAAGAAAATAAGTTAATAGTGACTTATTTAGAACTATTCTTTAAAATTATTCTGGATTTCAGCCACCAGGATTTCTCCTGATATTCATAGAAAGCTAGACTATATGACTTTCTTCTTAAAATATCAAGAGCTGTTTATTCTTGGACTTAAACCTAACATCAACTGGAAAAATAATTTGCTTAAAGTTTGTTGCTATATTTGCTCTTAGGTCCTCCTCTACCTCTTGGAAAATATTTTGGAAAATTAATGGTACTTCATATTGCAACATACTCCGAAATTAGTCCCCCAATGCCACTGACCATCTGGGTCCTTAGAGTTGCTAAGCTGCTACTTTTTCTCTAAGAGTTCCCCTGAGGGACTGGGGTGGTGATGGTGTATTTCTAACATTTATTTCACATTTCTAATACTTTATCTTATGCTTTCCCTCCCCTCATTACTAAGGATATCAATTAGCCAAATTTCATTAGCTTTTAGAGAGGAATATTTACTGAGGCTGTATAGTGAGAAGAGCTGGTACAAAACACCCCTCACCCCAAACTTTTTTTTAAACCCCAAACTTTTTGATACACTGTCCTACCAATACACATAAAATCCAGAAGAAAATGAACTCATACTTAGAGACTCTGTGACAAAGAATAACTTACAGCTACTGGAATTCCTTTTAATGGAACCCTCAAGATATTCCCTAGGCATGGTTTGACTTTTCTCTCCTTGTAGAGGTTTGGATCTGCCTTTTCTCACCATGTCTAATATATCCTTGGTTCCTGATGCATACCCTCTCCCAAGACCCTTTTACTTTGGGAATGCTGCTAGTATGCTGATGAAAACGTCCCAAATTTCTCTTTTTTAAGTTTATAAAATCCTCCTCTGACCAAGATGGGGCCAGGGGTGGATGGGTTCAGGAGACAGAGATCAAGGCAGAGGTTGAGTCCAGGTGTCTTCTCCTCCTCTTCCTCCACAATTATTTTCTTCTCAGGATCATGGCTGTATGGTTTTCACCATACATTTTAAATCCTTGAGTCCCAAAAGGATCTACTGTTTTATAAATGACCCATAGCATATGACCAAGTTTTCTCAATCAAGCTGAAAACACTCTATGTATAACATTACCCCAGTTCATCCAATGTATTTCAAGGAAGTTTAAATTGTTTTTGAAAAAAAAATTTTTTTTCACTTAGTCTACAACCTATGATTAATTGCTATCTAGGCCTTGTACACAATTAGTTCATACTTCAGTTGATTTTTTCCCCTCATCTGACAAAGATATCAGGACATAGTATGTTGTCATTTATTTTAAATTGGATGGGGTTGGGGCAGCTAGGTGGTGCAGTGGATAGAGCACCAGCCCTAAAGTCAGGAGGACCTGAGTTCAAATCCAGCCTCAGACCAAACACTTGACACTTGACTAGCTGTGTGACCCTGGGCAAGTCACTAAACCCCAATCGCCTAAAGAAAAACAAACAAACAGACAAACAAAAACTGTATGGGGTGATTTAATTAAATGATTCAATCAACCCTACCCTTGTGCTATCAACCACAAGGAACAAATTCTCTCATTTGGGGGTAAACAAAAGCCATAACTATTTTTTTATTGGATAGTTTTCAAAAGGACTTTTAAGGTTAACTAGAAGAAATTATTATAAGAAACAAATACATTGCTAATATAATTGTAATTCAATTTACGGATTTTTTCTCTTCCCCATTGTCTACAAACATCATTATGAATATAAATGTTTGGCAATCAATTATTATTTGCTGACTCATGTTTTTGCAATAAAATAATTATACCAATTTTAATTATATAATTATAATCATATTATTAACATCATAATATATCAATGTGGACATCACAGCTTCATAGATTTCAAACTGGAGGGAACTTTAGAGATCATCTACTCCAACCTCCTCATTTTAGAGTTGAGGAAACAAATTCCAAAAAAAATTCCTTGTCCGGTAGTATAATTGACTTAAAAAGATATTTATTTTACATGTGATAGAATGAAAAATGCAATGTAGCATACTGATTTTCTTAAGAAAAACGTTACCTCTCTAAACCCAGTTAGCAAAAGCAGATACATTTGTAGTTGCAAAGTCCAATTGTATTTCAAAAATCACAAGTTAGTATAAGCCAATAATTGAATGTATTAAAGAAAGTCATGAAGACCAAAGTTTTACTAAATAAACAAGGTAATCTTGAGGAGACAAAGCTGAGATTAGGAACAATTTCTATACTCATAAGCCCTTTCCAGTCCCTCCTACTTAGAAATGTTTTGAATAAGTGTCCTAAATTAATCCAAAATTAAGCTATTGCTACTAAATGAAAGCACTCATTCAGACACATACACACACACACACACACACACACACACACACACCCCTATATGTATGTACGTATATGCATACCTGTATATTTTATATGATGGAATTGAATAACTCATCAGATTAAAACTATAGAAGTATCAAAGAAGGAGAGTATTGGTTTGTGTTATAAGCAGAGTGTAGGTTTTATTCTTACATTTTCTCTATTCACCTGGCAATCTTTACCCACAGTTCTTCATTTAGTAACCTTTCCTGTAGGCTCAAATATAATATAAAATACTAACATGTACATATATTTATATATACATATACATATATATGTTGATGCTAACCAGCAAAGTATCTAAACCCTGAGAAAAATTATTGGGTTTTATTATTTTAAAGCATAAATTAAAATTTTACATTTCAAAATCTCTTATTTCTATATTATAAATACCTGAGGAATAACAGAGTCAAAGCCTGTTGAAATACAGACAAAATGAGGATGATTTTAAGGTGGCTGTCTTTATTTTCTGTTTCTGGTCTTCAGTGTACTTCAACATCAGCATTAACTAAGGAATTGGTGCATGACACCATGAGAGTTTGTATTATGAATCATGATTAGAACCACAGAAAAGATACTTATTGAATCTTGAGTCAGAGAGCTCATGTTCAAATCCTACTAACTATTCTTACTCTTTGTGACTTTAGGCAAGTCATTTTATTCCTCTGAGCCTGTTTGGACTAGATAACCTTAAGATTCTTTGTAGCTTCAGTTCTGTGATCACCATTTGTCTACTTAATTCCTTAGGACCTTACTGCAATAGGACCTGGGATGGCTGGCTGTGTTGGAATGATGTTGCTGCAGGGACTGAATCAATGCAACATTGTCCTGACTATTTTCAGGATTTTGACCCTTCTGGTAAAAAAATAAATAAATAAATAAAATATTTGTTATCTGTCTATAATGCTGTCTTTATATATGTTCATTTGTGTGTGCATATACATAGAAAAGTACATGAGATAAATTTCCTATATGAATTTTCTATACTCTATTGAAGAAAAAGACTGCTTCATTATGGTTTTCATTTGTTTCATTCACAGAAAAAGTTACAAAAATATGTGACCCAAATGGAAACTGGTTTAAACACCCAGAGAGTAACAGGACCTGGACAAATTATACTCGATGTAATATCCATACCCACTTGAAAGTACAGGTATATAATACACAGACACATTACTATTCAGTATGAGTTCAACTATAGCAACATGTTGGTTCTTCAGTTCCATGTTCCCATGTGTGATGTGTTTGCAATCTCCTTCAGCACCCCCCTTTTAAGAAAAATTTTTTTCATAAGCAGAGCATATCTTCATATTCATATCGTTTTTTATTTCTATCAAAAAGTGTGTGTAGGTGGAGAATGTAGAAGGACAATAACAAAGAAAGACCTTGAAAAAAGAATTATTGAATTTTCAAGTAAGGAGATGGTCTTTCTCAAGGAATGACAGTGTATGCTATATTTTATACATTTGAAGAGAAAAAACAGCTTGAGGGAAAAGAGATTCAATGAAGACTGGGTTCTTACTTTCTCATGGTTTTTAGTCTGTTGATCCCAGAGAGCAAAGCCAAGAGTAATAGTAGAAGTTGCAAAGAGTCAAATCTAGGCTCTCCATTGATGTAAACGTCCGGACTATTATAACTGTCCAAAAGCAAAATCGGTTTCCTGGAGAAGTGGTGGGGTTCCCTACTTTGGAAGTCTTCAAAGAGAGGTTGAATGGCCACTTCTTAGCTATGTTATCATAAGGATCCCTTTCATGCATGCGTTGAGCTAGAAGGCCATTGAGGTCCCTTCCAGATCTTAAATTTTGTGATTTTGTGAATGTGAGGTAGACTTTGCAAATTGGTGTTGAAGTGAATTTTTGTAGATATTCAGAAAGCCTGTGTTTATTGTAGAGGTGGATGTATAATTTATTGTCAGTGGGCCATATCTGTGGTCATGTTCAATGAAAAAAGAAAAGAAATAAAAAGCATTGTACATGCTACTCCCCTTGCTCCTCATCTCTGCCTCTTACAATCCTTCATGTCCTTTAAGGTTCAGCTCATGTGCTACCCTTTACTAGAAGCTTTTCTTCCCTTCCTCCTCCTTAAATTGCCATGTATATACTTATCTATATACCCATCATATCCTAATAGAATGCAAGCTTCTTGAGGGCAGTAACTGATTATCATTTTGACTTTGTTTCTCTGATACTTAGCTCACTGCTTTGTATACAGCAGGCAATTTACAAATACTTTTGGTATTGAATAATGGGGGAAAAGTCTTACAGAAAATTCTTAATTATTTTCTGACATTAGATCAATGGAATTGTGTCTGTTTAATGTATAAAAAAGTTTTATAAACACATGAAACTTTTGACACTGTGAATTCATCATGTGGAAAAAGGAATGTGATTCTGTATAAATATTGATAAATAGAGCATAATACAAACCTCTACAATTATGTAGAGGTTAACTATTACTGCAGGTATAAAATGTCAATATATTACCACATAGCAAAAAAATGTATTTGCTTCTCACAGGATTGCTATGAGATTAACAGAATTCATAAGTATCCAGGGGCTATAAGATTATCTACTTTGTATTTTATATTAATTTCATCAATTAAATTAGAATTTGCATGCATGTAACAGATACTTTTAGCATTGGATCTTTCCCAGAACACTTTAACTTGAACTATAATTTCTTTCTGCTTTTTGCATGTTTTTCCCCAAAATTACAGACGGCATTGAATTTGTTTTATCTTACCATCATTGGACACGGATTATCTATTGCATCACTGTTGATTTCTCTTGGAATATTCTTTTATTTCAAGTAAGTAAAGATGTATCCTGTGTGTATACTTAAGGGCATTATGGTCATTCTCTGTTGAGATATGATTGTGCTATGCATGTATGCAAAAATAGAAAATGTATAGATATTTAAATGCTGCCAAAAGAGAAGAAAATAATGTTCTTATAACATTTGAAGTTCAGAATAACTCGTGGGTGATGCTGATAGAATTCCTCAAGAGACCAAGTGTGATGAGGAGTAAATTAATAACCTTTTAAATAAATTTCATTTTTGTCATCAAAAACATGCCAGATAATTTTAGTTTTGTCTGTGCTTTCAATTACTTTAGTTTAGTTTTTTGTTTTGGCTTTTTTCAGAACTTTACTTTGCTAGGCCACAGACTTTTCAACTATATTTTCTTCTTAGAGCATGACTGAACAGAGCAATACCTAAATAACAGGATTCATGGAGAGTGACAGTGGCAACATATTATACTTTGTATGTGGTGACCTTTCTGACTGTATGTAGCATTTCCATGGTATAAGCAGACTTACTATTAGTGACGATTTTAAGGAATGTTTGACTAAAGAAACATTTATTAAGTGCTTACTATGTGCCAAGCACCATGTAGAGAAATCGAAAAATTGAAACGGTTCTTACTTTCAAGGAGGTCATATACTAATTGGGTTAGACAACACATAAAAGAAAGTTCAACATCAGGGCAGAGAGAATGACCCAGAGATCCTATGGGTGCAGCAGCAAGGCCTAGACATCATTAGGGTACATCAATGTATCAGATAATTACGTACCAGGGGTCTGGAGGACACAAAGTCAAGGCAAATTATAAGGTCCTGAGCAGTTTAGAAATCCTTGGTTTTCTCAATTTTATCTAGAATATTCTGTCTTTCCTCCTTCTATTCCCTTTTTTGGCCTTTCTATTCTTAATCTTTAACAGCTTCAGCAAATTATCTGGTGAACCAAGAGACTGGTTTTCTAGTTCTGACTGCCACTTACTAGCAAATATAGCCCTCAGAAACACACTTCCACCCTCTGGCACTGAGTTTTCAATCTAGAAAATGTAAGGTTTAGGCTAGATGATTTCTAAGTCCCTTCTAGCTACAAAATTCTCTAAGTCTATAAGTTTAACAGTCTATAGACAGAGAAAAATGTGCTGGAAAATATGATTCAGGAATAAAGAATTAGAGAGGACAAAGACTTAGACTACATAAAAGCCTCATGCCAATATGTCATGAATACTTTGTTTTAAAAATTTAGGAGGCTAGGGACATGGAAAGCACCAAGTTGTATCAGAAAAACTAAAACTGATTATATTTCAATAGAAAGCAAACTACTCATTCTAATGTGGGAATTATTCCTGGATCAATTTTCTATGTACACATAAACAACCTAAAGCAAATGTTAAAATTTATAGAAAAGTAGAACTAATAGAATGAATAAAATATACAACATGTAATAAAAATAATTTGAACTTGATCTGTTTAAACAGCTTCATAACAAATAGGTAATAGATAGAAACAAGGTCACAGACCCCAATGTCCAAAAAAAAAAAGAAAACAATGAATTGACCAGTAAAAATCATTTGCTTCAAAAAAAATCCTAAAATGAGAGGAAATTCACCAGAAAGAATAGAGAGCTAGCCTCAAAGTTTCAAGTCCTGTCTTCCAAATACTTTCAGATATGACCTCTGGGAAAAATCACGTAATCTCTTAGTACCTTAGAAAACTAAGAGAAGGTATTGGTCTGCATTGACAGAGGAATTTCCTCAACTGGCTCTCCCACACAAATGAAAGAACAAATTTTATCACACAATCAGAAACGCACATATAACACTTGTTTGCAACACCCTATGGAAAAGGACATTGGGAGATTGTGATCACTGTTGCATCATAAAACAAGAAGTCATCACAAGGACATATAAGGATGACACTGGGAGGGTAGCAAACAGAAACAAGATGAAAAGAGCTGTAAAGGTTTTTATAACAATCTCTTTTCACCATCAGCACACAGTGGCATACCACAATTAGCCTTGTGTAGCCTGATTTGGAAGTTATTAAAATATCGATTTGTACTGTACTTCAGAATACTCAAAAATGTTTATTCTATTCCATTTTTGGGTCAGACTAGCTCAATAGTCTTACTATTTTAAAATATTGTCCCAACAACCATGTTATTTCAAATAGTTACATGAGAGAAATGGATTCTATTACTTCTACATATAGTAGGAGAGCTGGATGGCACAGTGGATAGAGCAGTACCAAGTCAGAAGTCAGGAAGACCTGAATTCAAATCAGGTCTCAGACACTTAGTACTTCTGTGACCATGCAGAAGTCACTTAAACTCTGTTTGTCTCAGTTTCCTCATCTGTAAAATGTAGATAATGATAGCACCTGCCTTTCAGGATTATTGTGAGGATCAAGTGAGATAATAATTGTAAAGAACTTAGCACAGGGCATAGCACTTATTAAATACCATACAAATTCTTCTATTTTATTGAATTTTATTTTTTTGGATATTTATTTTATTTTATTGAAATTTTATATGTCCTACTCACAGAAAATACTAGTCAATTTGTTGAGAAACTTCTTTTTCCTCTAAATAAATTGAACTTTTAAAAAATAACAATCCCCAATGACTTGATCATCTATTTAAAAGGAATGGAAAGTGTCCCACATTCTGAATTTCTCTAAAATAATTTCCTAAAGAAAATCTTCAGGAAGGTTTATCATGACATTTCCAGTTTTGTTAACTAAATACAGCATGCAATAGAACTGACTAAAGTTTCCAAAATGTTCAGGGATTGGAAAAGAATAAGAGAATTCAAATCACTAAAGAAAATCGAATTCTCTCTATACCTTTAGGTACTTTAATGTGATGCAATTGTGTAAAACCTCTAGTTTATGTTGCTTTATTCTAATAAAAATGAATTTACATTTGAAAATATAAACCCCTTTGTTTCAGAAGAGCAAGAGACCTAAATATGGCAGAATGAATTTCTCTAGAATTCTCGAGCACGTCACAAATCATATACTGCTTTATATGATCTAATTTGAACTCCTTTACTTAACCACTGCATTTTAAAAACTATTTTATTTAACAGACTTTTAGAAAAATAACAAAGGGTTTCGAGAGGAAAAAGCAATTACAGACACTTACATAGCATGAAAGAACCATTGCTTCAGGACTTTAAATCAACTCATTCAGTCATGCTTAAAATAGCTTAAGTTTGATCTTTGTAACCAAGAATGAAAAAAAAAAACAAATATTTTCTTTAAAAAGGTAACAGGTAAGATATTGCATTTATTAAACAAACAAATCCAATGTTTTATGAAACAGATAATCCCATGTGGTGCATGTGAAAGGTCCTCTTGAAAGAATGTATAGGTTAATGCATTAATGTTAACCTTGAAGAAGCTTTCTAGTTGTATCACAAGAGTCTGTCCTTAGTCTAGTCCCTTTCGCCATGTTTACCAGTGACTTGGATGGAGACATAAAAAGCATGCCTATCACATTTGCAGATGACTGAAAGCTGAAAAGGATCATTAATTACTAAAATTATTTTTTTGTTCAGTCGTTTTTCAGTCATGTCTGACCCTCTGTGACCCCATTTGAGATTTTCTTGTCAAAGATCCTGGAGTGGTTTGTCATTTCCTTCTTTAGCTCATTTTACAGATAAGGAAACTGAGGAAAATAGGGTTAAGTGACTTACCCAAGGTCACACAGCTATGTCTGGGGTCAGATTTGAGCTCAGGAAGGTAAGTCTTCCTGACTGTAAGCCCAGCACTCTATCCACTGTGTCACTTAGCTGCCCCTACATTTAACACCTAAAATGATGAGCCTAAATTAAAAAAAGAAAAAAAAATACAGTAATGTCCTGCTTTTTGGTAGAAGACATCAACTTTATAAGAATAAGGGAGATATAGTTTATCTTTTTTTTTTTTTTTTTTGCGAGGCAGTGGGGTGGAGTGATTTGCCCAGGGTCACACAGCTAGTAAGTGTCAAGTGTCTGAGGCTAGATTTGGGAGATATAGTTTAACAGCAATTCACAATAATCATTTGAGTACACTTCAAGCTCAATGACTCCAAAGTTTTATATGGCAGACAAGACCAAAAAAAAAAAAGGAATGAAAACTTAGACCAAGGGAGATAATGTTTTTCTTACACTCCTCACTGTTGAGAGCACATTTAGAGTATTGTGTTCAGTTTTGGACTACGCTGTATGAAACCAACATCGTTGGTTGGTTATACATTCAGAAAAGGGTCATCAGGATGCCAAAGTGTCTTCACACAATGTTTTATGAGGAGCCATTGAAGGAACGTTGATTGTTTAGCCTAGAGAAGAGAAGGCAGAGAAAACATAAGAGTTATTTTTAAGTACTTGAAGGGGAAGACTAGATTATCTTGATTTTCTCTAGAGTGAAGAATTAGTACAAGTGGGTAGAATTCACAGGAAGAAAGATTGTGGCCTAGAATGAGTAAGATTTCATAATGAGAATGGAATGGAATGATTTGAGAGGTAATGAAATATTTATCATATGTTTAATCACAAACTATGTGCTTCCAGTTCTGGATAATTGTCTCTTACATTGGATTTAAAGGATAAATTAATCTATCTATAGATTTTTTTTCAGGCAACTAGGTGGCGTAATGGCTATATAGCTACAGACCTGGAGTCAGGAAGACTCATATTTGTGAGTTCAAATCTGGCCTCAGACACTTGCTGTTTGATCCTGGACAAGTCACTAACCCTGTATGCCTCAGTTCCTCATCCGTAAAATGAACTGGAAAAGGAAAGGGCAAACCACTTCAGTATCTTTGCCAATACGGCCCCCAATGGAGGTCACAAAGAGTCAGGCATGACTGAGCAAAAGCTACTTAGGGGGCAGCTAGGTGACACAGTGGATAGAGCACCACTCTGGAGTCAGGAGGACCTGAGTTCAAATCTAGCCTCAGACACTTGACATTTATTACCTGTGTGACCCTGGGCAAGTCACTTAACCCCTTTTGCATTGCCAAAAAAAAGTTGCTTAGGGTTAGACCTTTTTGTGATTCTGTAAAATATTTTTATTCCCTTAATGAACGCAGTAAACTGAATAAATACCACAAATAATATAATTAGCTCACAACTTCTATGGTGAGTTGTAATTTTATATTAATGTAACAAGGATGAACCCCATAAATAAAAGGGTTACAGAGGGTCTGGAGTTGCTCACTCTTATTTCTAACCTTCTACTTTACTCTCATATTTAATTTTATAATTCTGAACCCTGGGATAATCCAAGGATATATTTATATATTTCTCATTAAAGAACATTTAATTAATATTGCAATATATCTCTCATTTGGTCAACTAAACTTACAGACCCCATTTCAACAAATGTTATTTTTAATAAACTGGAGAAATCTCATTTCCCAGTAGTGGTAAGTTAGATATCTTTATATATTTAAAACATTAATCTAGTACAAGTAAGCAGATGCCAAAATTACTAGACATATAATTTATTAATAATAAGATAAATAATAAAACCAGAAAATACTTTAAAATAGTTTATCCTTGAAAAAGATCACAGTGAGGGTAACCTCAAACCTTGATAATAAGTACAGTTGACATCTTTTTTACTCCTGAGAATAGTTCCATACTAATTTAGTTCGCTCTGGATAACTAAAACTTCATCAGGGGAATACCCTTCTTCCTCTTCACAAGAAAAAGGAGGGTACAAAAGATTTATGAAGACAGTATCTCCAACATTATTCTCACTGTTTCCTCCAGTCTCTTTAGTTTCTCTTCAGGCATCATTCTTAACTCTCTCTCCAGACTTATTCATCTTAAAATGTTCTTTGTGTTTCTTCATAAAATAAGCTATGATAGGTCTAACTTGAAAGCATTTTCTCCTTACTTTTTTTTCTGTTTTCAAAATAGTTTATCTCATAGGTCTCCATGGATTAAAATTAAACTTATACACCCTCCATGACAATAGAGGGAGAAATACTTCTTAGAATAAATTACAATTGTAACTCTTTTAGTTTTGTTTTGTTTTTTTTTTCTCCTTAAAGATACAGCTAATTTCTGTAGAAGAGAGGCTTTGGAAATGGGTCATACTATGAATTAACTTGGTAAATAATTAGCATAGTAAAAAAAATAATGGATGAGTTTAATGTTGTTTTCAAAGCAGCTTTCAGGGACAGAGAAAAAAAATCTTGCTTCAATATATTTAAATATATATTTAAGAAGATTTATTTCAAAGCTAGAAAACTTTTTTTTCTACTACCACCTGATGTGTAGCTCCCTTTCTGAAACGTTAGATTTAATACGTCATGTAATACATTACTTTGAAAAAATCTTAAAATTTGTATATTTTTTCCTTGGTTGTAATTGATGGTGAACGTCATTGTGGTTTTGTGAGTATAAGACAAATGGGTACAGTCATAAAGGAGATGTGGACCAAGATACAACTAATTCTGTAACTGTGCACATCACCATTTTGAGTATCAGTGTACTCATATATAAATTGGGGATGATTACGCACACACTACTGTAAGGAAAGCAATTTCAAATCTCCCCCCCCCCCAAAAAAAATACAGAAGTGTGAATTATCATAATCACTAGCTAGTAAGTACATTTGGGTAAACATACGGAAAGCCATTTGTAAGAGCAGCATTTTCTGGTAGCGAGAGTTTGTTTACTTGTTTCTTCCAAAACTTTTCCTTATTTGCTGACTTGCCCAAACAGCTAGCACATGAACTTGTAAGCAAATAAATAACATCAAACCTCTCCCCTTCCACCACCCTCCTCACATTGTTTTTCTTCAATTTACAAATTTGGAGAGGGGCACTTTTAAAAAATCTCAAACCAAGAGAACATCACGTTTTAAAACAAATGCATCTCTTCTTCAATTCTAAGTTTTCCCTGAATATGTTATGGAAAACATTATACATATCCCTTGGGGCCCAGTGCTCTGCTCCAGCTACACAGGCAAAAGGCATTGAAGCCAGCAGGAGTCTTGCCAACATGAGGAATATGGATCTTGGCCCCTAAATGGGAGAATAATAAAGGTTGTGAACTAATTACATTGTCTCTGCTGATGGTTCAATTGCTCATTCTGTTTACCGCATTAAAATAATAAGAATCTTTCCATGGTGATTTTGGCAGCTCCTGCAGCAGGTTTTACCTGATAGGTCTTTTTAAAAGACCACAGCACCATGCTGATCCTTTCATACAAGCATGCATATGCACACATTCATTTATTCATTCAAAAGACATTCATTAAACATTAGTTATATGGAGTATTCTCTCTCTCTCTCTCTCTCTCTCTCTCTCTCTCTCTCTCTCTCTCTCTCTCTCTCTCTCTCTCTCCCCTCCCTTTCCTCTCAACATTATCACCAGTATAGTCATTGACCAGAGAATGATAGAATTGTAGGGGACTTTGAAAATTATATTATTTAACCCTATTGTTTTACTGCTGAGGAAACTGAGATCCAGAAAGATCACAAGATCAAAAGATTATAGATTTAGCACTGTAAGGAACTTCAGAATTTATCTAACTTACTCCTTTCATTTTGTAAGTGAGAAAACTTAGGCAGTGAAAAGTTTAGTGATTTGCGCAGTTACACAGGCAATGAATACCACAGCCAAGATTTTAACCCTGGGTCTTTGACTCCAAATTAAATGCCTTCTCAGGGACTTGCTTTGTCCAAAAATTCCACAAAACCCCAATAGAATCTGGGCCTTCTCACTTCAAGTGTAGGGCTATTTTCATTGTTTCAATAACATTTTCTGAATTCTGTTATTCTGTGAATAAGATTTTTTTAAATGGCATAGAGAAACAAATGTGTTTTTTTATTCCAATAATGATAAAATAATAGGTAAAAAAATAATTCATGCAATTAGGATCATTTAGTCCTTTGCTTGTCTATAAGAAATCCTAAGTCATCTACCATAATTGATTTTCCAGGTCTACAAATTGTTTTTTACAACCTTTTTGTCATCATATCCATCAAAGGCATTTATTATCAAGGGTGGTGAATAATATCTGTACCTAGAACTGTGAGATTTTCTATAAAACAGTTAAGTCCCATGTTCCATAGTTTAACTCCATAGCAAATATAAGAAATAGCTACTTTATAGAATCTATCTATATACCAAATATAGAGAATAGTTTTACTATTAATAACCACCAACCAATCCCCACCCCAAGAGAAACTACAATATGTGCATCTCAAACACCTTAAAAATTAGGAAAATTTATTCCATTCAATAAATGGAATGATTCATTATTGAGCAATTAATGAATTTTGTTCAATAAATACTGCAGAAATTTTTAAAAAATAAACTAGATTTCTATATTGTAATCAGTTAAAAGTAGACATAAAGGCTAGAGAGGAGGGATAAAAACTGGAGTAAAATAATAGGAGGAAGAGAAACAGAAAAACTTCAGTGTTTGCCATGTACTAAAAGGGAAAGAACTCTATTTCTTTTCAGGATTACTTTCCAATTCTGTTTTAAAAGTCATGTATTTTCAGCCAAATTGACATTGCTTTGACATGTAATCATAATAAGGTAGCATGGTGTAGCAGACATGGCACCAGACTTGGGATTTTGAAGACCTGGGTTCACATTCTATCTCATGTACTTACTGTGTGACTCTGAACAACACTGAAACCCTCTATATCCCTCTCTGAATAATCCCACTTCCTTTTTCTCAATTATACATTTCCTGTATGATTTTCTTTGTATCAGTTTGTATCATTTTGTAGAAATCATTGTTAAAATATCAAACTATAAATGCCCACAGATCTTTCCAATGCATTCCTTTTTTAATCATCATCCATTATTATTATCTCATCCACCTTGAGCTTTGGACTCCTCCCTTCTTTGATCTTCCTCTTCAATCAAGGATAGTTTTAAAAGTATTTTTTATTCATCAGTGACATGTTTATTCTTAGCTTTTAATACTCTTGACACTATTCTTTTTTGGGGGGGGGGGGGGGGGTCTAGGCAATGGAGTTAAATGATTTGCCCATGGTCATCCAGCTAGTAAGTATCAAGTGTCTGAGACCTAATTGGAACTCAGGTCCTCCTGACTCCAGGGCTAGTTCTCTATCCACTGCGCCACCTAGCTGCCCCGCCTGACACTATTATTACAAAAAAAAAATCTCTTTTTTTATTCTTCCTAGATTTCCTGCCTTGGTTCCATCCTTGATACTTAATTTCAACAAATCAATAGATTGTCTTTTGTAATACAGATTACAAACCATTCCTGTCTTCTCATCCTTTGTGATTTTTGCCCATATCTTCCCATATAAATCCTCCATAAAGGATGTCTCATTTATTGTAAGCTTTTTTGTGGGGCACATTTCATGTGTAGCTATGCAGCATTCAGGTTGCTTATTTTCCCTCACCCTAAATACATGACCAATTAACTTGTTTTCTACTCACACATAATTCCTGGGTAACATTTCTTACACCAATTCTTGTGCACATGTCATTTCTGGCAATATGTTAGAAGGTACTTATACCATGAATAAGTCCAGTATTCTGTCCAGTATTCAAAACAAGATCTTGAATCTTATATAGTGTCCTTCTTTACTAGTAGAATGATAGTGTTGAAGAAATGGAATTTTATATGAAGCAGCTATTGTTGATTATTTAATAATGATAAGTTATCTATGCAGCCCTTTAAAAAATCCTGGGAATAAGTAGATTAATTTTTTGGTTGGCTCTAGTTAGACACTGAAAAATAATGTTTAAGCAATTTTATTTTTGTGATTTCTAAGTAGGTTTGTAGATTCCTGAAGAACTGGCTGAGAAAATGAAATACATCTTGAGTTATAAGACCTGATTTCAAATCGTAATTCTTCCATTGATTTCCTGTGTGATTTTGGCCAAATCACTTAACATCTCTGCATCTTAGCTCATAAGCAAAATGAATGGGTTGGAATAAATTAACAGCACTACAGATGGACAACAATTTAGGCCTATTATTTAATAGGAAGAGTGTTGCTTTGGGGAAGTAAAGCAGTTTAAAAAATCCCAATTAGCTCCTGTAATTAAAGCACCTTCTTTTCAACATAAATGTTCTGCCAGTAGTACATCATGTGATGAATTTTACAACATCATGATCTCTAAGAAATTCAAGTTTTAGATGACTTAAAAAGTTATTGTGTGTGCAAGTGAAAATCAGTATATTTCTGGTGATGACATAGAAGCAAGATGCAAACTTTACATCACTCTATAAATGCTAATTATTGTTGTCATTTTTACAAGGAGCATAAAGGCAAATATCAAAGAAATATTTTATCAGAAATGGAGAGAGGCTACTCAGATGGATAGTAGAATACAGACTAGATATAGATGACATCTATATCTATCTATCTATCTATCTATCCATCTATCTACCTATCTGTCTATTTATATATCTATCTACACAAGTAGAGAGACAGACAATCTAGAATTCCTGGCTGTGTGGGTATTGGGTCATTGGGTCATTGAGTATCTCTTCCAAGGAGGATCTATGGAAGATCATGAAGATGAATTGTGCAGCATGAGATGACATCACAAATAGATTCTGATCTGTATCACTGGAGGGAATATCCACCATTGATAAGATCCCAAATCTATTGAAGTAACAATGCATTAAAATAATAGAGAAAGTATTGAAAAAGTGAATAATCTCAAGACACTTCCAACTCAATACTCTACAAACCTGTTTTCTCATCCAATTTTCACTAATGGGGTTTTCATTCCATTCCACAGTAAAAGGTAAATTGAAGTACAAATAAAATGGTTATTTGATCAAGGCAAAAATGAAATTTAGAATGGCTTAATCATCATCCAAATTACTCCACTTTTAAGTTAGTTTGGGTACTCACAGAAATGCAACCTACATCCTACATTCCAACAATCCTCTAAATTTTTTCTACTCTAAATTCACTTCACTCCTCTTATTACTGCAAAGTTCTATTGTGTGGGACAGCAACTCTAAGACAATTAAACTTAGAGACTTCTCAAGGAAGCAAAAAAAAAAAGTTACTTTTTATTACAATATCGCGAGAAGAGGTTTCTGCTCCCCCAGTTCACTACCAGCACCAAAGAGGTGAGACACAAAGGACAAGGCGAAATTATATACCATATCCGAACAAGTCTCCCACCCACCACTGTCCCTTAATTCCCATTGGTTGGGAGGCAGGTCTCACATTCTAAGCACGAAAATCTCCCCTGGAGACAAAGAACAAGGAAACAGGGCATAACCAGTCAAAATGTGTATGTCCTTATTTGGCAAACTTAATACTGATATGGCAGTAAAGTGGGGGCCAGATTCCATAGGATGAGTAATTTTCAGGAAAACAAAACTTAGGCCTGTTGGTTTTTTTCTTTGTTCTTTGGAGCCTGCTTCCAGTTTCGAGACAGTCTCTCCCTCATCACCCTGAGAAGTCTTCACAAAGTCTATAACCCACTCAATCCCCCTTCTTATTTCATACTGTCTGAAGACTTCTCACACCATTGTCGATATAGTTCATCAACCAGCTTGTCACCTTCTTTTATACTATCATACCACACCCCCATTTTCATAGTCCTTGTTTCCCTATCATTATTCCCCAGATTTGATGAAACCTCCTCCCTTAAAACCCTTAATTTAACAGATTCAGAATAAGCCACATCACTGTGGAAAGTCTCATTGGTACTTTCAATCATCATCTTTATATTGCTAGAGCCTGCCCTCTGAACTCCCACTGTGGGTCCTACTGGGATAACCTTTAGTGAGATTATCAATTGTTGTACTAGTTCCTTATCCTACAGCAGTTAATATTCTAACCATCCCTTTAATTAATTATCTATCTCAGAGTTCTCTGCCAACTCCTCAGCTAAAAGTGGTTAAACCTTGCAATGCCTTAATGATGGTTCTATCTGGGGCTGTGCTATTGAGCAACATTTCATCAGGGGATTTTTGGGGACCCAAAATAATATGGGAGAAAGTGAACTACACATTGACAAATTAAAAAGGGGGCAGTCCCCTTATTAAGCACAGATACAGAGACCCAAAAGTAATGATAAATTGTCCATTTGAAGCTTCAGAAGTCTCTTCTCATACAACTGTCTGGCATTCTGGACATCATCTGGTGAAGTTCTCTGGTCCAAGTGCTGTTCAAATAGTGTCCAGCAGACTCTCCTCCTGCAGAGATCCTCCTTCTTGTGTCCTCTCTCCTACAAAATTGATCTTAACACAATTTTAAATTATCTTTCCAATAATCAGGGCAAATAATGAAAGTTAACTCAACCCCCATATCTCCACTATTACAAGGTCAAAATTGGAACCTTGGCCAATTGCCATATTTTAAGAAACTCTAATTAGAAAAATTAGAACCTAGCCTTACACTCTGAATTACTTCTAGTTTCATATCTTACATTAGTTCATTATTCATTCCTAATCGTATTCCCTATAAGGAGGATGAGATTCCACTAAGGAATTAGTAACGCACTCCAATATACAGTAGTTAATTTAAAACCAGTACATATCAAATACTAAACTAAATACCCAACTTCTGGTCATGTACAAATAAATAATCCTTAATTAAAATGGATGCTTCTTTCAAGGCATTTAAAAGATAAGTCATAAGTTATTCCTCTTTTAACATTAATTGTAACAAACTGAGACAACTTTAACATTTACCAAGTATTAACTAAATAACAGAATGATATCCTACTTCCACAATCTCTTGGCTAATTATCCCCTAATGATGGGGTATGGATCCAAGCCAAGACCTTTGCCCCTGGCTGAAAAACCTGGGCTGACCTCCTTAAGGAGGAACCCTTGTGCTGTGACCCTGGAGTCCCAGCACCCCCAACCTCTAGACCTTATCATAACCATTATGAAAAATTAAAGGATCCCGACTTATACAGGAATATGCTAGTAATAGATGTTAGGACTGAATACTTAATTTTGAAATTCTAGGCCAAATAACTCAATCTTATACTTACATTTTCCTGTAGCCTCAGATGTTCCAGCATCAATCTATTGTTTAATAGATTCAATATTTATGCTTATGACTGTAGGAATTTGCCATGAAAGAACGTAACTAAAGTAAGGGAACAATGCTTCACAAGAGTCATGTTAACTCCAGGCAGAAGTTACATATATATGACCAACTGCATTGAGCCAGGTTTAAAGTCTGCCAGGTGCCATAGTGGGGAAATTGAGTCAGGAGAATCCTACCTCAGCCATGCAGAAAAGTCGTTCTTCCGACTTACCCATGAGAACACCCTCTTGCAGCTCACAAAGCTCTTTGCAGGTTGCTGACGTCATGGGTCAATAGCTCACTCAGTTCCTTGTTAACCATACCTGGAGTTATACTCAGAATAATAGTTCATTAACAGTCCCCACGTTCTTAGATAGCAAATTCCCCTTATCTGTGCTTTCAGATGGGAATATAGTTTAATTCGGGAACATCTCCAAAGTGAGCTCGAAGTAGTTTGCATAACTTCTTACACATGTTCTGATTCCTAATAATGTCCTGAGTAAAACAAAGTTTCCATTAAGATCATAAGTTGCTATTCTAAATAAATTTGCCTCTCTGTTTCTCAAGCTCATTTATTCCTTTCTAACCATTCTTAATCTGAAAGAATGGGACACTTTTAGGACTTGAATCCTATACATATGATAAGTTCAAACAGTAATTTTAACTATTGCTAGGCCATGGAATGAATTCAGATCAAAACAGTAAGATCTTTCCTACTTACAGCTTATGTGCTTTAGTATTAATCACTAGTCTTAGATCTCTAATGCTGCTTCCATTGAGACTATTTCTCTAAAAGCACCCAATTAAGTCCAGTCCACGGGCACAACAAGCCCAGGAATGAAACTCTTAAGTTCGTAGTAGGTTTGGACATAATTTTCTTACAAATAGAAATTTAGTAAGCCCTCTAAAAGAATATCAAAGATTTTATCAAAACATTTTTTATGAAAGTATCTCCCTTTCTCAAAAACAGCTTTCAATTTCCTAATTACCCTAAAATTCCTAATTACCTAAATTATCTAGTCAAAAGGTGCCTGTAAGAATTATGAGATTTTACAAGATCTCTCTTTTGCATAATTACCAAGTTTTTTACACACACACACAAATATTTCTACCAGTGCTTGACTTAACAATAACTCCAAATAGCTTAGTTAACAATTTTAAACTTCATAAGTGAAAGCCAGATAATCCTAGCTAAAACTTCCCTTTAAACATAGACAAAACTTGGAAGTTCTCATTTCTTAAATTACAATACTTAAAAGGAAATGTTACAAAACAGGACCATATAGAATGCCCAACAGCCTCGATTCATTCCTTTTTCTCTTTTCTCTGAAGGCACAATTAATTTAACAACATTCTAGATTATAAAAGAAATTGCCCTTCCAGCAACATAACTAATACAATTGCTTACCAGATTACATCATATAAGAAAATTCAGAACTATGAAAATAGTATATTAAAAACTTGAAACAGACTCAATAAAAACCTTTCTTTCTGAACCCTTTCACCTGGTCCAACAGCCTCCAGAGGCCATTCCCACCCCTATAGACTGGCTTTTTTTCCTATTATCTATGCTAGCCCATCATTGTCTTTTTACTGATCTTTAGCCTAAAGAAGGCCTGGATAGAAAAAAATATATATAGATATATATATCTATATATATTTTAATTTCTAATTGAGGCTCTGATATGAGAGAATACCTCATTAATTCCAAATCAATACATATCAATAAGGTTTTCACAATAAAATATGTTTGTGCCACAGGGCACACATTATAGAGTTATTTCCATAATTATAATAAACTTTGAAACAACCCATTATCAATTTAGATGAATGCACTCCCAAGTCACTTTGTACAGAAAATCATTCATCTCATCATTAATATGTTGAGACTATAACTTTAAACCACCATACATTTTTATAATAGTCAAGATTTTAAATAAAATCTGCTATCATAGTCTTATAACCAAATACACCTCACGAGGTATTTAACAGTTTTCAAATTATCTCATCTTTATCAGTAAAAGACCCACTGCAGGTCAAGAGTTACCTTAACACCATTTTGACCTCATAATGGTCCCTTAGATTTTACAATCTAAGAGTTTTAGAAATACAATACAATTTAGAAATACAGTATTAACTCAAACAATAAACTTCAGATAACATCAATTGCATTTTCATATTATCGCATATAGAAATGATCACTCTCATTACTCTTATTACACTTTTAACTTTTAACATTAACTAATAACGCCACACTTCATAACAACCATTATTATTATTATTGTTATTATTTTATAGAATTGTAGACATAAATCCAATCAGATCTGAATTTACAATCACTAATGATAAACATTTAAAAACATTTTTGTTTTAAATCCAATACTCTTGGCCCTTTAAAAGGAAATATTTTCCACAAATTTATATATTCCCTTAAAAAGACACATGGTGACAATTCCTGCTGTAAATTCTCCTTTTCTTTCCTGCTTCCTTAAAGGAACTAAGAAAAAGTCCCCAGTCCTTTTAGCAGCTTATCAGATAGTCACCCACCTGAGAATCTAGAGTTCCAATAAGTAATTGAACAGCCCAATTTATGTAACAATATCCAATCACAATGAGCTGCAAAATTTTCATTTTCAATTCTTCTACTCAAAACAGAGTCAAACTTCCTCACATTTTTTAAACTCCTTTTCTTTCCTGCCTTTCCTTTCACGTTCAAAACTTGGCCAGAGTTAGAACTTAAAGAGAGAGAGAATTTTCTCTCATCTCTCCCATCCACCCGCTTCTCTGAAGCTACTGTAATTAGGGAGGGAGAGGGGGAGAGAAAGAAAGAAAACATTTTTTCAAGCAATAAATCCAGCCACATTCTTCCTTGGTATCTGGCTGCAAAGGGTGTCAGATTGCTTCTAAACCTGCGATTTTTTTTTTAGAGTAAAGTCTGGCCTGAAACCATATGAAAAGCAATCCAACACAATTTTAAAAGAGGGAGTATGGCAAAAATGAATAGAGGGCCAGCCATGGAGTCAGGAAGAACTTTGTTAAAATCTTATCTCTGACACTGAATAGTTATAACCTAATTATTTAGGCCTTTTTTGTACTAGTGGAGGCACTTGGGGTTAAGTGACTTGCCCAGAGTCACATGGCCAGTCAGTATCTGAGGCCGGGTTTAGGTCTTCATTACTCCAGTCCACTGCACTACCTAGTGCCCCTCCAGCTAATTCTTTAAGATTCCACTTTAAAGACTAGCAGCCTATCTGTGACAGTGGAGAGTGTATTCACACTCAGAATCACATACAGTGAAATCACAAAAAAAGTTATGGTCATAAACATTAATTAGTCTAATACATTGTTGAAAATATAGAATAAGTCATCTTACTGTTTCTGAAGCTTAGCTGTAATGCCATATTGATATCAGAGGTGGTAAAACCTCTGAAGCATTCTATAATTTTCAGTCAGGCATAGTTATACAACCATTTTAACTAACTACATTTGATTTGTCCAAAAGAAAACCATAGAAGGACCAGTTTGTTAATGGTTTTGCCACCACAAAATAGCTAAAGGATTCATTTTGTCAAAATCTTTCACCTAGACAGTTTTTATGAAAAGATATATCCAGAGAGCAAAACATGGAAAGAGTCCAGACCCACAGACCACATTTTCTATTCGGTGGTTATGCTAAGACATAGAAGGAAATTATTAAATTTAAAGGATGCAAAGAGAGTCCTTTCTTCAAACACTCTCATGAAATACGTGCATAAATTCTGCTTAATATATTGATTCAAATTAAGAGCATTTGAGGATTCTAAGAAATGAAGTACAGGTTTCAGATGAGGTTAAATTAGATGCAGGTTGAAGCCTTTTACAAATATATTTTAAGCTTTGGTTTAAACAAATTAGTGTATTTACCAGTCACTTAACTTTAATCTAGTTTGTACCAATTTACTAACTGTTAATGAATGCACTTATTAGGAAACAATAGGCATTGCTAGACAATCTGGGCCATTTGTACAATTAGTAATTGATACAAACCATATGACAGAATGACAGATACTCATCTGTTTAGAATCTTCTGGGATGTAGTAATGCCCGAAGATAGGGATTAGAATAGATTAAAGCAACAGGTTGACAGACAAGACGCTGGGTCTTTAATTACATAATACAAAGTGAGCCCATTTGACAATTACCCAATTTGTTACATCAAATTGCAACAATGAAACTGGAAAATTCGGTCACCAGTGCATAAGCTTGGGGCTTGCCATCCATTTTAATCATCAACAAAAATGAAAGTAACTCAATGGTTCCTTGAACTTTCAGTTTTTCCTTGTGTAGATATAACCAATCAACAAACAAGTATGTATTAAGCTCCAACTCTGCACAGCACTTTGCCTAGGAGCTGAGAACACAAGTGCCAACAAGTGCATATCATATTTATGTACACACACACACATATACAACATAAAGTTAGACACACATATATAGTTAGCTTTATGCTTTATGTTTTTTATATGAATTGTATATGCATACATACACAAAATAGTCATATACAACATAGTTTGGGAGGAAGGGCACTAGAAGTTGGAGTAATCAGAAAGACTTCATTCAGAAGATAGTGCTTGGGCTGCATTTGATAGAAAAAAAAAGGGACTCTGAGGAGGAGGTAAAGGGTGAACTCACTTCAGGCATATGGCACAGCCTGTATAAAGGCACAAAGAAAGGAGATGGAGTGTCTTGAGTGAAGGATAAAAAGACCAATCTCCCTTCCATTTCTGCTATCAGATGATTCCAAGGGCCATGGTTTTTTTTTTTTTTTTTGGTTGTTTGTTTTTGTTTTTGTTTTTTTGCTGGATTTCATTTAAATGATCCTATCTTAATGGGATTTCATCCTATCGTTAGAAAGATACTCAAGGGGTCAACTGTGTCATAATAACAGCATGATGCAACCGTTTTGGCCTTAGGTTAATCAAACAGGAGGCAAGACTGCCTAACACCTAACCTCACTGAGATCCACTATCACCACTCCTCTTCTGCTAACTCTTTTAGCAACACACACACACACACACACACACACACACAATTATGCAGTTTTTGTGTGTGCTTGTAAATAATGAAATTGTTGCAATTAACTGTCTCCTTTGGCAGGAATGCTCCCAGCAGCAACCAGTTCAATAACTTTTCTGCAGAGATTCTTTGGGATAAGGGAGCTTAATGAGAAAGATGGGGAGCAAGGGGAAAAACAGAGCTACAGAGATAATCCAATGCTAAAATGCTTTGTAGAAACCAGGACAGATAAGATTCAGGTTGTCACTGTCTTCTCCAGAGTCTCTAAACCTGTTCTGCCTTGCTTCAATAATCTTTCTAAACAGTCTTCTCTGCTGCTCTCTTTAGTTAAAAAAAATTGCCATAATTGGGCTTGCTCAGGAGTCACTGAATAGTTCAGATCAGAAATAGATCATAAAATGCAATGCTGTGTATATTTATGTAGGTTGAAGCAATGGGTCAGAAAATAGAAGGTATGTACAGATTTAAATTCTGTTACTAAGAATGTGTCCATATGCAGTGGCCTATTGCTAATAGAACAATTTGTGTCCCTCATATAGACATAGACTGAATGCAAGACAAACAAGTCTTAATTCGTGAACTTCATGGCACATCTGTGTCATACTTATCTATCATAATAGGAAAATATGGATTATGGAAGAATTATTTAAGTGTATATATTTCCATTTACAGTAGCCTATTCATAAAACAGTTGGCAGCTTCATATATATGTAAACTGGGTGCAAGGCAAATAAATCTTAGGGGAAAGTCTCATGACACATTTTTATCATAATTGTCTTTCATAAGAAAATTATAGATTATAGAAAATTTTGTTAAAGTTGTAAGCAATCCTAAAATAATTTGACAAGATCATTATATGATTGAAATTTTGCTTATGTATGTCTTTTGACTTGCTGCTTCATAATATAGCTTGTTAGAGACAGAAGAAATTGTAGATCTTATATACTTTAAGCACCCTCACTTTACAATGTGGAATTCAAAGGTCATTTAAGGGGATATGACTTGCTGATCATTGCAGAACTGGGATTTGAACTCAGGTCTTTCAGCTTCAAGTCTAACATGCTGCCCACTATATCATGATACTTCTAAATGGCTAAAAAAATGATCATATCACTGGTGTGTTAGTGTTTGGGTGTCACATGGTACCCAAAGACATCTTCTTCTTCATGCTCATTAGAATAAATAAGAAAATCACTTTTTTTCTGGGTTAAGACCCTATATTGAATTTCCCAAACATCACTTCACTTATTAACTTAAAACAGGAGATTTTATAAGACAATGCATTGAAAATGGTCACTGGGTATCTATTTTAACAGCATCTATGATTGAGATTTTGGCATTTTCCTCTATAAATGCAGAGTGAAGCAGCAGAAAATACTACCATTTTCGCTTATGAATCATTAACATAGTTTAAAAAAAAGCAGGGAACTTCTTTTGTTGTTGTTCAGTCATGTCTGATTCTTTTTAACCCCATTTGGGTTTTCTTGGCGAAGATAATGGAGTGGAATGTCAGGAAGATATAGGAATGTCCTTCCTCTCTCTCTCTCTCTCTCTCTATTATATATGAATGTGTATGTGTGGATTCCTATTTCATTTTTCTCTGTGTAGAAGGATATCAGATTTTGACTTGCTTTATAGTATTTTCAGAGAGGTTTTTTTTTTCCTTTAAACATCTAAGGATGAATTTTAAATATTTGATTTTAGGATCATACATCTAGAGTTGGAAGGTACCTTTAAGGCCATCTAGCCAAACCTTCTTGTTTTATAGATGAGGAAACAGGCTTTTTAAGTGAGCATCTCACTGAACCTAAAGAGTTTAGTGAAGTTGTGCAAGGTCACACAAGTAATAGGTATCAGAGACAGGATGTGAACTTTGTCCTTTGACTCCAGAATCTGTACTGTTTCCAATGTACCGCACTTCCTCTTTGAAAGTGTTCTGTTAATAAGAATTACAGTACAAAAGAATTTGAATAAAATAACCATATCATGTATTTTTTTTTCTCATGATTTAGGAGTTTGAGCTGCCAGCGGATCACTCTGCATAAGAATTTGTTCTTCTCTTTTGTTTGTAATTCTATTGTCACAATCATCTGGCTAACTGCTGTGGCCAACAACCAGGCATTAGTTGCAACCAATCCTGTAAGTAAGATTTGAGTGTTTTATTTATGGGGGAAATTATGTGTGTGTACACACACAGCTAATTGTATACTTACATTTAAATTTGTGTACATTTGAAAAGCTAAGGTACAGAGAATATCTGTATTTACCTTGCAGTATGTTTATTATATGTATGTATGAATGTGTACTTGAAAATAAAGTTGAATATTGAGATAAGTATTTAAAATAGTCAAATGGAAAAAACACCATTATCTCAATTATCTGAATATTTTAATGAGTTAGGTAATTCATTTTACAGGCATAGCTACTACTTTAGATTTGAGAATTATGACGTTATTTTTATATCACATCAAACACCAAAGAGAGCCCGTGAAGTGTATTAGACCGAGGAAGAGCCTCAGAGTCAGGACAACCTGGGTTTAGTTCTAGCCTCTGTGCTATATGACACATTTTTAGAATAAATCAAGCAATTCTCTTAAGTCTACAAGTTACAGATTTGCATTGGTGAATAGACTTTCCATACAAGAAGTTGACTAAAGAAATGAAAATTTTTTTTCCTGGAGTCATGGAGTACATTAGAAGCTCTATCTGCATATTAACAAATTGTCTATGATCTATTTATTTAAAAAAAAAAAACTTAAGCCATTCTTTGACATGTTGATATGATATCCTACTATAGAAAGAAATGTTTATCTCTTCAATATTTTCAGTTTCATATGAGTATAGCCACACTCAATTCTAGAAAAAATGGAACATGTTTATGTTATTTAATTTTGTTATTCTAACAACTTTGTACAGATCAAGTTAATCATCATGATCAACTGATAATTATTAGATATTCTTTTAAAATCCCCTCAATGATGTATCTTTCAAAACATGAAAACAGATATTTAAGTATCAATATGAAATAGGGATAGGGACTTGAATTTTTATTTAATTGGTACAGAAAAGTTGCTTAGAGCACTGAGAGGTTAAATGACTTATCCAAGGTCACATAGCAAGGATAACACATAGTTAGGACTTGAATTCAAATCTTTCTAGTTCTGATCTCAGCTCTCTATCCACTAGATCATAATGCCTCTCAACATTAATATTATTAAATTTAATTTTAAAATATAATATATTTATATGTAACATAGAGCTATAACTGAATCAGTTGTGAAACACTAGGGAATGGGGATTCCATTCTTGTATCTTAGTAGTGAATATGAACCTAGTGACAGACCACACAGCTGTCATCTGAGGATTAATTTAGCTGAGTCTATAGAAGATTGTTACCTATTTGGACACCAAAAAGTTCTGAGACTAGCAATTCATAAAATCTTCCACTAGACAAGTTGGTGATCTGAGTTTATATAGGCTCTGCTCATGAGAATGAAATAATAAATCCTATAACTATATGATAATATAATTAAAATGTTCTATTTTTTCAAATATATACATATATGCATATGTGTGTACTATAATATACATATGTAGTACTTAATATAAGTACCATACTAAGTATTAATATAAGTGCTAAATACTTATGTGGTACTTAGAATAATATTTAATAATATAGTAAATACTCCATGTGTTTTAGTATTAATATATGTGCTATATATGAGTACTATAGTACATAACATACATACATACATAAAAACAATATACTACATAAGAAAGTTAGTGGATTAGTACATGTTACAATCTTGAATCTGGAATTAGAAAATCCTTGATATACATGGAAATAAATATGTAATTTTCAGTTCCTATACACATGTCTAAATTTTAATTAATAAATAAGTATATAACTATTATAATTAATTAATAGATTTTTTTTACACAGGTGAGTTGCAAAATATCCCAGTTTATTCACCTTTATCTGTTGGGATGCAATTATTTTTGGATGCTTTGTGAAGGAATTTATCTACATACACTGATTGTAGTGGCTGTGTTTGCAGAAAAGCAACACCTGCTGTGGTATTATCTTCTTGGCTGGGGTAGGTACCAATGTCCACATATGCACATTTTCCTATTTACATCCCACACTGTGCATTCTTTTGTCAGTATGCTTAACATTATATTTATACATGTATTAGGAAAATTATTCAGATGTGTTTCTCTTGGTTTATAGTGGAAATAAAAACACTTTGACTTAGACACCAAATCATGCAATCTCAATGTTAGAAGGGAACTCAGAGGGCATCTAGTTTTATTGCTATTGTTGTTGTTGGGTTGTTTCAGTCTTGTCTGATTCTTTGTGACTGCCTTAGGGGTTTTCTTGGCAGATACTGGATCTGTTTGCCATTTCTTTCTCCAGATCATTTCACAGATGAGGAAACCGAGGCAAACAAGATTAAGTGATTTGCCCAGTCTGGCTATTACTTTTACTAGCTAATTAGCTATTACTAACTAATATGGCTAGTAAGTATCTGAGGCCAGATTTGAACTTAGGAAGAGAAGTCTTCCTGACTTCAGGCTTGACACTATCCTCTGAGCTACCTAGTTTAAACCATATCAAAATTGTCTCTTGTTACTGTTTTTCTTACACAGTTAGAAAACAGTGGATAATGGACTTTTTTTTTTATCACAATGTGGGTGTATTGGTTTACCTTTGCCAAATTAAAGATTGTTAGTTTGCAGAACCAAGAAACTATTTTTATTTAAAAAAAATGTTTTGTGTTGTATAAAACATTAAAGAGTGCTCATTTTCTTTGGCATTGCAATAAAATAAAAAGAACATTAGTCTATAAATCAGGATACCTGAGTTCTAGTTCCCCTCCTGCTGACTAGTTGGTGAACTTGGACAAGTCACATGACCTTTAGGGGAATGTTTCCATATCTGTAAAATGAGGAAGGAGAAAGCTGGACTAAATAAACTCAAAGGTTCCTCTCCACATAGTAGCTCATGTTAAATGCTTGTTCAGTGGAATCCTAACTCTAATTTCTATTATCTGAGTCAATATATGTTTGTTTTTGGAAATCTTAAGTAATTCTTTGAATGGGAGCAACAAAGTTGAAAAAGAATCGAGGAAAACAAATATGTATTACTCCTAAATTCCTCTTACTCTATATTACTAGAACACAAAAATATAGTGCTGTCATAGTTTAAAAGTAGGAATAATAATTAGAATACTTTACAATATTGATACCACTAATCCTGAGAGAGTTAAATTGCTTTGCGTAACTACCCTACAAAGCATAATATCAGCTTGAATATTATTTGTATAAGATCTTTAGCAACTTTTGTGATTTGAATCATATTCGTTTTAGAGTTATTGTGATAACAAAATGAGATACAGTTTGCAAAGTACTTTGCAAACCTTAAAGTGCTATATAAATGCCAGCTATTATTAAGGGTATCCCCAAAGTCTTACTGCAGTTTTAAAGATTTAATAGTTATTAGGTAAATATAATAATATGTATGCAATTAAATTAGGTAAATAATCTATGCAACCTTAAGCAAACTACTCCAGTGGTGGAAAAGTGAATAAATGAACCAACTATCTGAAATGTATTGCGTTCTTTCTTCAGGCAAATTATATTAGGCAATATTGGTGATACCAACAGTTATACAAGATGTCCCAAAAGTATTAGTGCTGTTTTAAGGATTTAAATATTGTCACATTAAGATAAAATCTATTATTTAAAGAAAAGTTTTTCAACTTCCTTTTGTATTTTGGCTTCCTCCATTAGATTGAAAGCTCCTCGAGGGCAGAGATACTCTCTTTATATTTGCATCTTCAACTCTTAGCATAGTGCCTAGCACATAATGGGTACATAATAAATGATTGTTGTGTGATTGCCTTAGATTTATGATGATATTATAAGCTCCTTGAGGACAGAATTTATGCTTCATAATTCCCTGTATTCCACTCACAACAATAATGAAGGTGCTCAGTACTTCAAAGAGGCATGGAGTGGGGGGAAGCCTCTGCCTCCTTCTAAGGCAGAGCCCAACCACCCAATTCCTATGGGGGACAATTTCAGGAGTTACTGTGGCAGAAATAGTCCCTCATCAGCAACTTTCTTGCCATGAATACTCATGGCAATTTAAGGTTTGCAAAGTACTTAACAAAGTATGTCTCATTTTGTCATTGCAATAACTCTTAGGAAGTTAGAGTAATTATCTTTTTAGATGAAGAATCTGAGGATCAGGTTAAGTGACAATCCCTGATTATTTCTAGTTAAGCATAAATGACAGAATTTTAATCTCTGTTACTCTTGATACCAAGGCCAAGGTTCTTTCCACTACATGATCATTTTACTGTCAAAGCAAAACCACTATTGGACTATAACAGACTATAGTGGATTGTTCTTTTCTTACAACCTCAACAGACTAGGGAGAGGCGTTAGCCTTATCCCTCAAGACCAGCATTACAAGACAGTCTAAACCATACTCTATTTTTTTATTATTTGGAGCAATCTAAATTATTTTGGGTGCCTTGGACATAATGGCAAAATTTGCATTTTGTATTTAAGGCTTCTTGATTTAATGATGGTAAAGTTCATTTTGATTCTTAGTTAAAAATTTAAAAACTACTACATCAAATGAATGGGGTGAGGAGGAAGGCAGAGAAGGTACTGATGGGAGGGCATAATGGAGAAGTCAGTCAGAGAAGTCCCAAAGTAGAGCAGCCAGGTGATGTATGAGATATCTGAGCTGGGCTAAGACACAAGAAAACCACTTCCATAAGACAGTGTGGTAGAAGTATCAAATTATTGACTGGTAAGGACAGCAGACGCTCAACAAATATCATTTGTATTCCTTTAGCACTTTCTGTAATTTAGCCTTGCCTTGAAGAAATATCCACTTAAAAGGTAAATAAAGGTGAAAAGTCATTTCTTTCCTTCTTTTATCTTGACAGGATTCCCACTGATACCTGCCTGTTTACATGCTATTGCAAGAAGTTTATACTACAATGACAAGTAAGGCAATGTTTCTTTCAGATTTTTACTACAGATGTACAAAAATGAATCTTTAGTACTCATTTCTCTGCCTTTTTTCCCCCTAGCTGCTGGATCAGTTCTGATACTCATCTCTTATACATCATTCATGGTCCAATTTGTGCGGCTTTATTGGTATGTTTTTTTTTTAGCATGTCTTATTTTTATTCTCAATTTAATTGACTCAATTGTCTACTCTTTATATCACATTCCTAGATACTTACAGTGTAATATTCTAAAGAAAGCTAGTTCTCCAGTATTTTTATAAAATGATGTTTATATTCAATGAAATTATTCTTTAATTTAGCATTATAGCATTCAATAAGTAAACAACCTTTTAAAAAGCAGTTTCCTAACTGGACATTTATATGTGGGAAAGAAATTTGGTTATATGTTATACTCTTTTTTCATTTTATAAAGTACCTCAAGTTCCTACAGTTCATGTGTAATTAACATTTTATCTAGATATCACAGAAGGAAATGTAATCATAGGTAATAAAAGCATTACTTGTATTCAAAGAGATACAGAGTTTCACATAATGAAAAACATTGAGTATTTAGATAGCAAAATCTGAAAAATCCCTGAAAGATTTCTTCTATAGAGATTTAATAACACTTAACAAGGGGGCATGCGTTAAAATCAATTGCATTTTTTTAAAAAAATTAAGGGAATAACATCATTAATCCATGAGCAAAAAAAAAAGATGCAGCATGATAACCTTCATAACTAAATAATACTATTTCATATTTTACATACTTTTTAATGTTTATAAATCCCTTTTCTCATAACAGCTCTACAAGTTAGAAAGGATAAGAATTACTATCCTGAGTTTACATATGAGAAGTCACAGAGTCACAGAGAGGTTCAGTGACTTGCCCAGGGTCACACATCTAGTCAGTACTGGAGCTAGAATTCAAATCCAAGCCACTGACTCCAAATTCAGTTCTCACTTTCTACTACACCATGATGCCATAATAATCATATAAGTGTAGGTATATACACACATATACATATATACACATGTGTATACACATATAACACATGTGTGGTATGTGCATACATATAGTATACACACATATATATGTATCTCACAAGTAGGCAAAGATGGATAGGGTACTGTATATAAGGGATCTCAGAAGTCGTCTAATCCATCCTCCTAATTTTCCAGATAGAGAAACTGAAGACCAGAGAGGTAAAATGACTTGCTCAAGGTCACAAGGTTGTTATATGTTAAGTCATTCAATTCATACTTATTAAGTACTATTATGTGCACAGTAGATACTGAGCAGAATAAAAAAGAAATCTGAGGCATAGTCCTTGGCTTTTAAGAGCTTGCAAAATAGCTAGAGACACAAGACACACAGTTAACAATGCAATAGGTAAAAATACAAAGTGAAGTATTTGGTTAAAGACTAAAGTCAGTAGTTAAGGTAATTAACATAACTATTAATGCCACTAGCTTTATTGGAGGTTGAAAGATAACTTTCTTCCTCAGTCCCAAATACACACAAACAGCCTTGTTCCAGATAACAAATACACATACAACTGCTCCATCAGGTGTGGGAATTTGGACATGTTACTTAACTCTTCCATGCCTCAGTTTCCTCAACTATAAAAAGGAGAAAATAATAACACCAACTTCACAGGGTTGTTGTGAGAATCAAATGAGACAGTGTGTGTTTGTGTGTGTGTGTGTGTGTGTGTATGTGTATAAAGTACTTTGCAAACCATAAAGCAGTATATAAATTTGATGATGATGATGATGATGTTTACAGAAAAAGACTAATTCTTATTTATCTTTACCAAGGCAATGAAAACAGTCCTCCCCAGCTTGAAGGAAATAATCTTTTGTTACTGTACCTATAGGCTACTCAGTTTATCAGCTTATAAGTCTGCCTTTCCTATGCATCTAACTTTCCTAGGCATGGCTTCTTGACTATTTCCCTAGGATAATTGTTCCATATATATGAAATTTACTTATTTATCCATGATGTACCTGACATTAAAATGGGGAGATTTTCTGATAAGTGAAAGCAAAAAAGTATACTTTGCTTTGTTTACTGAAAAAGGCGTATATACAATAAAGATGAAAGATGATTCATTTTTTTTGTAATTATGTGAGTGAAGATTTCACTGTTCAGGCAGTTAACCTGCCAGTTCAGATTTTTCACACCCCACTGAACATGGCCTGATTTTTCATACCAAAGGAATGCAATATTATACTAATGGGGGAAAATGGACCTGAAAACGTTTTGAAGGACAAGGTGATTTTAAGGAATTCTTTTTGTGGCAGAGAATATTATCACTTAATTATGTTGAGTTTCAAACTCCAAAGTCTATGAAGTAGAGCAGATATAAATTTTGAATAATGAAAAAATATGACAAGGTAATACAATTATGTACAAGTGCTTTTCTGAGACTGTTTTCTTCAAGGGAAGGAAATAATTTAGGAATGTAAAAGGGAAATATGGCAGAAGGGTAATGGGGCTGGAGAGTGGAACTAGGATGGAGGAAAATCTTGATTCAAATTAGGCCTCTGACACATACTGACGATATAATGCCAAGTAAGTCATTCGGTCTCTCAGTATCCCAGGCGACTGGGATATGTAAGACTCCATGTTTCAGAATGGTTGCAGATCTGTATTAGTGGAGGGAATCTCACATGAGAGCTTCTAATACCAGTAAAACAATAGTTTCCTTCAAGTGTAGTTGTGCATCAGGGTGGGGGAAGGTGTTCCTTTAAGTGAAAAAAAAAAGTTCCATCCCATATCCTTGTTATAAGGTTCTGACTGGAGAGGTCAAAAATATATTTTGGTTAGATGAACTGATTTTCACTATGGTAGAAAATTATGTGGGAGCTTCCTTTTTCCTATTCAAAATATAGAAAAGTTTAAAAATGTTATATGAATAATTCATGTTTCAAATACCACATTGCTTTCTACTTTTTGCATGAGAAATTCACCTATCTTACAATATAAAAAATATCACTGTAAAGGTTATTTATTTTCCATCTGTTCCTACTGTTCTGTCAACTTTTATCTTCCACTAGTTTTGTGCTCAAATGTATGTTTATTTCAATGCATTTTTTGATAATTACATTTCCCACTTCTAGTTTCTTCACTTTTTTAAATAGAAATTCTTTTATAGGACAACAGAGTGAATTTACTCGACATCTTTAAATTGATGTTACATAGAGATTGTCAGGGGAACTATTGTCCAATTAAATCTAGCACATTGATGTATAAGTTAGAAGAAAATGCTTATTCTATTTTCAAGATTAGTTTACATAATAAACCTGTCTGTTACCCCTCTCTATAATCCCATATTCTTTTAAAAAATCTTAACTGCAACCCAATAAGATTTTTCCCCCTTCACAGAGTAGCAACAGAAATTACCATATTTCTACCATTGTTTTAATAAAGGACATTAGCTAAGACACTTACATAAAATACTCCATCTTTATTGTTCTACATTTGTTTATTTTTAAGTTGATATGTGAGATCACTTTGTCTTCTATCCTTTATTGGTGGGTAATATTTTCCACTGAGTTAAAAAACAAAGTTAGCTGCAGTATATGTTTAGAGAAGGTAATAAATTGAAAATGGTGAGATAGCAATTCATATAATAATATACTCAATTCTTACAGTTCTCTTAAGGACTCTTTCTACTTTTGTCTTTAGTAGTAATATGCCTTTATTTATAAGCATACGACTTTTCATGATGAAATTTCTACTGAGGCCTATTGTTTATTTGTGCTATCTTAAGTTCCATGGGGATAGAGGGACTATTTTTTATGCCTCTTCTCTTTTCACAGTGTCTTTTTTTAAACTAGCAAATTTCAACGATAAGAAGTGTCATCCTCTCAGTTCCATCTTTTGTAAAATTAGGCATTTGGACTGAATGACCTGTATGATCCTATGAATCTACGCTTGTATAGATTTTTAAAATTTCTGAAGCAGAAATTTATAGTTCTAAAAATATAATAGGACTCACTATACAGTACATATTTAATACTTCAGAAAGTCCATAATTTCATTATTTCATTGGTGTAAGTAATAATTATGGCTATGATTTATATAGTACTTTAAAGTTTAGAAAGCACTTTATATGTTATCTTACATGCTCTATCTTGCAGCCTCTCATTTCTTAATAAATTGTTTATATAAAATTTCTATAAAAAACTATAAAATTTCTGTTTCTTCATAGCAACCTACTGATATCATCAACACAAATATTATTATCCCATTTTTCAGATAAGGATATTGATCAAGATGTTGATCAGCCAATGGTCATATAGACAATGAGTTTATGAGGCAGAATTTAAGCCCAGACTATGTAATGCCAAGTTTAACACTCTGTGCATTATCATTCTATGTCTCATATAGTTTTTCCCCATGTTACATAAAACATTACCACGGTGTTTTCCAAATTACTGTATGGATTTGCATATGCTCATGTGTTTATATATTGTGTTTTTGGATGCAAACAATTGATTGGGCCTTTAATACTGGTATTGGGAATACTTGATCAGTGATTTATGGAAGATGTTAGAAATAATCAAGAGGGAGTTGGATTGGGAGTGAAAATAGAGAAAAGTAAATGAATACAGGAAGAGAGAACCAGAATCTTTTAGTAGGGGAGATGTGGGGCAAATTACATAATGCTAGGAGAAATTGCCTTAATAGCTGCTCATTAGCACTGTTGATTAAACCTTGCTCGATATGTACGAGATGTATTTCTTGTTAAAAGGACTTTTTTGACACCCAGTAAAGTTAGATTTGTATGGTTTGACCCGAATATGCCCCAAGGTTTTGGGTTTCAGATGACTGCAGGATCTACAAGCACACAATAGAAAAGAATCTTAAAATAAAGCATGAAAAATACTGAAATTTAAAAGAAAATCTCCAGATGTTTGCATTCTACCAGAATTTCATGTTCCTTTAAAATCATTCATCCTTTCTTGTTAATGGATTTTTAGTTTATATATTCAGGTCATGGCATGGAACCCTTGGACCCAACACATTCTCATTTATTGGGGCAATAAAGTATGCATAATTTATTAGATCCATGGTCCTCCACATGTAAAATCAGTTTAGTGTGAGCTAAGAAATGATACATGTATGATGCTGTAGGTAACATAACAAAACTTCATTTTTTGCCCTTCTAGGTGAACCTCTTCTTCCTGTTGAACATTGTGCGTGTCCTCATCACCAAATTAAAAGTCACTCACCAAGCAGAGTCAAATTTGTACATGAAAGCAGTAAGAGCAACCCTCATTCTTGTACCACTGCTTGGAATTGAATTTGTACTAATTCCTTGGAGACCAGGAGGACTAATTGCTGAAGAAATATATGACTATATCATGCACATCCTCATGCATTACCAGGTACAAGATCATTGGGGGATTTGTTAGTGTCTCCTTTATATAACAGTTCAGTGTAATTGCTGATCCATACCATGCAGTCTTCATTCATTTTCGGTATTTTGCCTTCTATGAAAACGTATATTTGAGCATGGCCTCTTTTTTCCAATTCTTTTCTTTTCCTCAGCAGTATTGTTGTTATCATTTTGCCCCTTTTTGTTGTGGAATACCATTTCTGCAAAATAGAGAAGAGATCAAACTCACCCTGCCCCTTCCCACATTGTATCCTTGGTTTAGGAGTTCAATGAAAAGATTCCTTATTCACTAGAAACTCTGACAAAATTCTTTGCCACCTAGAAGTCATGTAGAACAGAACTGTGTTGGGAAGGGGGATGAGTATGAGGATACCACCTCATTTTCAAGGGAATGCCTATAGGCTATCTAGACTCCCACAGCCCAAACCATACATAGGCCTATTCAGAACCTTCAACTGGGACTTTCATATGTATCAGATTTCCATAATCTAGTGACACTAAAGGGGAGTAAAACAATAGGAGGAATTACCTCTCCTATATGATTTACCTTAATCTATTCACTACCTAAGTTTAAGAAGAGGCTCATTGATATATGTAAAAATAATCCTGTTTGGGGATTGGAGACTATTCTATAGCTTTCACATTATTTATTTATTTTTGGCAGAAAGAGTAGCAAAGATAGACAGAGCTTTATCTAGCTTATATCACCAGAAGTGGACAGAATTACCTTGGGAAGTCTGCTTTTAAAGCATTTAAAATATTGCCTCACTTTTTGCATGACTGACCGTGTACCTCCAGTGTCCTGAGTTGACCTTGGGTTCTCATAAAATACACCAGGAAAAAACAAGCTCTGGCAGGTTTTTCCTGGGTAGAAATGGATCATGTGCTGTCTCAGGGACTTCACCAACTTTAGAAAGACCTATTCTCAGAAGGTTGGCCAGGAGATTTTGAATTATTTTGACCACAGCAACTTTTGAAGACAATTTATTAAGAAATGAGAGGCTGCAAGATAGAGCATGTAAGATAACATATAAAGTGCTTTCTAAACTTTAAAGTACTATATAAATCATAGCCATAATTATTACTTACACCAATGAAATAATGAAATTATGGACTTTCTGAAGTATTAAATATGTACTGTATAGTGAGTCCTATTATATTTTTAGAACTATAAGCTATTATATATATATATAAGTTCTCTCAATTCCATGTTAAAACATTTTTAACATTTGCGTTTTTTAAAGTTTTGAGTTCCAAATTCTATCCCTTCCCTTTTCTTCCCCTCCCCCCTCCCTGAGATGACAAGCAATCAGAAATACATTATACATGTGCAATTATGTAAAACATTTCCATATTAGTCATTTTGTACAAGAAGACTCAAATAAAAGAAAAATAATGAAAGAAAGAAAGTGAAAAATAGTGTGCTTCAGTCTGTATTTGAACAATATAGTTTCTTTCTCTGGAGGTGGATAGTATGCTTCATCATTAGTCCTTTGGGATTGTCTTGGATCATTGTATTGTTGAGAATAGCTAAGTCATTCACAATTCTTCATCATGCAGTATTGCTGTTACCATATATAATGTTTTCATGGTTCTGTTCGCTTCACTTTGCATCAGTTCATGTAGGTCTTTCCAGTTTTTTTTCTGGAATCATCCTGATTGTCATTTCTTAAAGCACAATAATATTCCATTACAATCATATATCACAGCTTGTTTAGTCATTCCCCAATTGATGGGCATCCCTTCAATTTCCAATTCTTAGCCACTACAAATATTTTTGTACCACCTGCTATATTTCCAATTCAATTTGATTAGGACTTCATTTATGTGTGTGTGTGTGTGTATATAGATAGATAGATAGAAAGATAGATAGATAGATATAGATATATATACACACATACATACACACATATACACATATATACATATATGTATATATACATATATACACATATGTATATATACACATATACATATATCTTACACTAAAAAAATTCCCATTTGTATATTTTAATGTATTATATATTTTGTTTCATAATTCTTTGATTTTATTGTTAATGAAATAAAGTGAACTATTTTTTTTTATTTTACAGGGTCTTTTGGTCTCCACAATTTTCTGCTTTTTTAATGGTGAGGTACAGTATCCACAATTTCTAGTATTCACTTTCATTTTTTTTATATAATGAATACAATCACATATTCCATGAATTTGGATAAATTTGTGTATGTATGTGTATATGTGTGTGTGTGTACCTTTATTTTCACTAACTTTTGGGTCCATAAAGCAAAAAAAAAAAAGATTAAGAACCTATACTTTAAAAAATTAATTGGGCAGCACAAATATAAATTCTGAAACAGCAAACATTTCAATTAAATGAGAAATCATTACCATTTATTTTGAACCACTTTCCTGTCAGTCAAAAATTTTAGAGGAAGCATCATGTTGTTTTAAAGAAATGAAGAAAAAAGTGTTCTTGCAAAAAAAAGTGAAGGACCTTACACTGGGATAGCCAAGAGATCTAGAAGCACATAAATGACTTATTTGCTTGCCTTCCCCTGAAAACAAACCACTTGAGTCATACCACAAGAGAGACCACCTTCTCCTAGACATGAGAGAGAAGAGGACAGGAACTAGGTGTTGTTTTCATTCTAGTCTAAAAGAAATACACAGGGAAAGTTGCGTATGCTATTTACATAGTTGCAACTATCCTTATGCTTCTCTACTTATAGCAAGAGTAGATATGCTAGCAACATGGATGTTGATGGTCCAGAAAGGCACAGGCAAATTCCAATTTTTGAGACCCCTAGCCACATAGAAAAAAAAATCAGCAAATATTTATTATGTGTCTAGTACTATTCTAGGTGCTGGAGATACAAAGATAAAAAATGGTGGGAGGAATCTCTTCTCTCACAGGGGGAGGTGATATGTATAAATATGTATGTCTGTAAAATATATAATAAATAATTGTGTAAAAAGAGGCTATTAGCTGAGGGAATGAGGAAAGACACCACATAGTAATTGCCACAAGCAAGGCTGCAAAGACAAGAGACAAAGGGGAGGAGGGAGTAGATGCCAAATATAGGACATAGCCGATGCGAAGGGACAGAATTGGGATATGGAATGTTGTGAGGAACATCAAGAAGATCAGTTTGGGTGGACAGTAGATTGTGTGGAGAGAAATCATATAAAATGAACCTGGAAAGATAAATTGTGTCTAGATTATGAAAAGCTATGTATTCCAAACAAGAGAGTCTGTATTTCATCCTAGACTGAATGGGGAGCAACTGGAATTTATTGAGTAGTAAAAAGACAACACACACTTTACATACACACACATACATGTAACCCTCATATACACACATAAAACACACATATACCTATATACATACAACATAACCCACCATATACACATGTGTATGCATATGTGACTTGTATACATATGGGGCTATGTTATATGTATATACATATGAAAATTATGCTGTATGTGTTTTATATATGTATATGTGTATATATATATATATGAAGGTTATATACTTATGTGTCAGGGTTGTGATTCATACGCATGTGTGTGCATGTGTTTATTATGTATGTACTTTCTTTTGAAGGTTAAAAGAGCGCAAAAGGGACATAAGAGCTGTCAAACTTAATACTCTCCTGATACATCACATCAGATCAATTGGCTCTATGTAGTTTCTTATATGCAGAGGCAGCAGAGTAGTCAAAACCCATAAGTCTGAGTAGTAAATGAGAAGGGCAGACACAGAATATGATTGGGAAGAACAGGAGTTATTCTTCATTTTTTAACAAAGTTGAAATCGTGTTTATTAAATATTCATAGGAGCTGTTGAAAGTAAAGGTAACAAGGGTACTGGATTGTCAGAGATCATGACTGAAGATAATCAGACAGATTAGAAAGCTCATATATAACATGTAAAAATACACAAAACCAAGAAATCCAAATAAACAATACTACCAGGATGCAAACATTTATTTCTTGTGTTTTTATATAATGAAATATTAGAGATATAGTTGTGTGACCATCACCTTTTTAGTCTAGGTAGTCTTTTCATTTTGTCCAAAACACAATCAACACAATTGCTGGTAAAATAAAATGTTTGTAGGCTATATATATGATACCACCAATCATTATATCTACTCACACATTAGAAAATATTTTTGAATGTTGATGACTACAAATACCAAATTGCTTCATTTTGTGTCTAATACCAAGGAATATATTAAAGATAAATATATTAACACAACCTCACCCAAATCCTCTAAGGCTTTACCTATATACAAAAAAAGAAAGAAAACAAAAATTCAATGACGTTCCAGCATGTCCTAAATAAATTTAGCCATTGGAAATTCCAATACCACATGAATCTTTGAGCGAAGCTGCTGGCACAACCTTCAATTCTTCACATCTCACAAATCTGTCCCCTTAATCTCCACAGATAAAAATCCACATTTGTGCATGAGTCACTCCTAATCTTGATGACCTCTTTGCTTCTTAGCTTTCTCCTGTAACATGAAGGCATAACTGCCAAATTCATTTTCTGCTGTTATGATCGTGTCATTCCTCCACATTAAAAAAACCCTTGTTTGGTCCCTTTTGCTTTCCATCTTAGAGTCTGCTTAGAGTTAGCTCAATAGCTCTTTACCTTTTATAAACTTCCTTCTTCCTATCTATTTATCTATCTATCTACCTATCTATCTACCTACCTATCTATCTCATAGGTAAGCTCTTCTCCATCTCTCTTTCCTTCCTCCTTTCCTTTTCTTCTCCTTCTCCCTCCCCTATTCTCTCTCCCATACCTGTAATTTCATTCTACTGAGTAAATTCCCTGTACCACTGTACCAAAGTAAGTCAGCAACTTAGATTTTTACAGAATTAGCAGAGGGCACTGAAATGTTAAATTACTTGCCAAAAGTAATTAAAATCAAATAGGAACTATGTTTTAATCTGGTTCAGGATGTATTCCCTTGTTTAACATCTTTGCTCTAAATATTTCCAATTTAGATTGATTTTTCTTCCTGAGGTCAACTCTATAACATCTATCTGATATATTTCTGAAAAATCAATCAACAAGCAAGTATTAAACATCTGCTATATGCCATTTAATGTTAGGGCAATAGGAATACAATGACAAAAAATGAAATGGTCCTAGCCTTCAAGAATTTGCATTCTGTTAAGAAAAAAGCAAAAACAAAAGGCAAACATGCAAACATATAAGGTGATTCATAAATACAGTATATAATTCTGCTTACTTTGAACTTATATCAAAGTTCTCAAAAGTTGTTCCTAGGTGCCAATAAAAAACAAATACAAAGAAATGAAGATAGAAACAAGCAGTCCAATAAAGTTGCTTTTATTCATTCAGAGAAATGGCAAAAAATAATTGTTGAATTGTTGAAATATCTGAATAATTCTTCCAATGTACACTGGACTTAATATGGGATATTTTAAATGAATAAATAAAATACCTTATATGTTTAGACTAAAGCACTAAGAGACACTGTATTTGGTCTTTGCTTGCCAAATTTCCAGCTTTAATTTTTAAATTATGTTTAATTTCAATATTTAATTTGGAGAATATTTTCTGGTAATATGTACAAGAATACATTTCCAAACAAAGAAGAACAATATTCTCATGGTGAGAGAATTTACCGCAGAGTCAAGAGGATATGATTTCAAGTACCACCCCTGCTACACACTGGTTGTAAAGCCTAAAACAAATCATTCATCTTCTTGGTACAGACAGGAAATTCTCAGACTAAATGCTGCAGACCAGTTCCTGATATTCATTTGTAAGCATTTCCTCAGTTGGAATTCCCTACACCTCTGAAATCAGAGTTCTGGCTCCCATGATATTATAGTGAATGTTGCAAAAATATTGAATCAATATGTGAATCATTCTTTAGATGTCATGCCTATCACAGCAATTTTAAATGGAAATAAATTATTTTATTCTGAAGTCATAATAGTTTCCTAGCACTTATTTTTATCATTTGGCTCCATAGTAATCAGGATAAAAGTATGAAGCTATTAAATTTTGTAATAAAACTTTCAGAACAATGATAATCATACATTTAACCACCTAGTTTTTTTTCTAATAAGGCTTCAACCATTTGAATATTTAAAATCATCTTTATAATTTTTTTTCACATAGGTGCTTGACAGCCCATAGTGCTATGTCTAAAGTAGATGCCAACATATACTTGTTTACATGTTGAAAAATAAAAGTTAAAAGGACTGTCTAAATAGTTATTACATATATTTCCAGTGCAAGTCTACCAGCAACATCATGTGTAATAAGCAAAAAGGAACAACTCCATTTGAATACTCTTATGATGATTTCACCAGCTCCTATAGTTCTAATTATCATCTCTTTCGCAGGACTCCCAGTTCTACATATACAACCAGTTATCCCTCCTGATTTCCAGTTTCATATCACTTTGTGGGTCTATCTTTTGAGAATTTCCAACTGAATGTTTCCATAGACATCTCAGTTTTGATGTGTCCAAAAGAGGGGGTCATCATCTTTTCCCCAAACCTATCCTTCTTCTGAACTTCCCTATTACTGTTGAGGGGAACTACCATTTTTCCAGTCACCCATGTTTACAATTTCAGATTCATCCTCTGATTTTTACTTTTGCTCACTGTCCCTCCTCCTATTTCTAATCACTTACCAAGTCTTTTCAGTTCTTATCCTCCAAAACATCCTTATCATCTTTCCCTTTCTCTCTGCTCTCACAGACACCACTCTATCTCTGGCCTCACCATCTGGACTATTACAACAGGCATCTAATGATCTTCCTTCCTCACATCTCTCCCCTCTCAGAATCATCTTCCACACAGCTGCCAAAGAGATGTTCCTAGAAGTCTGGCATGCCCCTGCTCAAAAAGCTTAAGTGAATCCATATTCACTTATTTTCCATATTATTTCATATTAGGATAAAATATGTCTCTCTATTTGGAACTTAATACCCCTCTATAATTTGGCACCACCAACCTTTCCAGTGTTATTACCCATTACTTTCTCTAGCCTAGCTAAATTGCCCTGCTTGTTCTTCTTCTCACAGAACCTTTCAAATCCTATCTTTGTAAAGACATCCCTTGAATGTCTTCCCATGCTTGGAATACACTCCCATCTCACTTCTATCTCTTAGAATACACCTATGTTCTTTAAAAAAATCCCTCAGATCAAGTTCTAGTTACTGCATGAAGTTTTTCTTAATTTTCTGAGTACAAGTGTTCCACCAAAAGAAGTTAACCTTCTTACTTTTAAAAATAATTATAAACTGTATTCTCCCAGAAGGTAACAGACATTTATTAAGTACGTAGAATACACCAGGTTTTCTGCTAAGCTCTTTACCAAACATATATGTCATTCTTCCCCTGATTAAATGTGAGCTCCTTTAGGGCACAAACTGTTTTGTTTTTTGTATTTGTATCTCCAGTACCTAGCAGATAATAAGCATTTAGTAAATATTTTTGCATTGATTTTACAAAAATTAGATTATATTCTGAATGCAGTGCACTTCAACACATAATGCTCAATGTGTTACCTTTAAAAATAAAAAGAATATCCATCAACAATATCATAATCCTTTCTTTATTTTTCTTTCCTCCTCCTTTGTCTGAATGTTTAGGTTCAAGCAGTTTTGAGAAGACATTGGAATCAATATAGAATTCAATTTGGGAGCAGCTTTTCCAATTCAGATGCCCTTCGCACAGCTTCTTATACCGTGTCTTCTATCAGTGATGTTCATGGCTACACTAATGAGCTTGGTAGTGAACAGTTAAATGGAAAAAGCTTCCATGACATGGAAAATGTGGTTCTGAAAACAGAAAATTTCTATGCTTGATTACAGAGGAATTACAAACTTTATTACCAATTTTGCACCCTTATTACTGAAGGAATTATATTCATGACTCTATGGCCAGAAGATTTCTAGCTAACATGGACTTGTTTCTCTTGAGTGCCACAAAAATAGCCCATAAGTACATTAGCATATGTTGGTAAGAGTACATACATGCACATTAAGCTTGAGTCTACCCTTCAGGTCTGGGAGACTGTTCACCATGTATATATCCTCCCTGTCACGGAGGGCAGAAGAGCGTCTCTGGTGCATCAGTTTGATGCATCAGCAAATAGTCTGATCCCTTCCTACAACTGCACAGTGGTCAGAAGAGGAGCTAGTACTTACGCTGCCAGTTGCTCCCATCCCCAGAAAAATCAACAGAGCAGAACTGCTATGCTCACTTGCTGACTCACCTTAGCCCCACTCTGGACCATGTTCCCTTGAGATGGCATGTTATGCACAGGACTGGCAATGTGCACAGGACGGGGCTGCAGAGCATTTATTGCAGCAAGCAGAGTATGTGACTTAATTGTAGACCCTTTTTCCTCTCTCACAAACTAGGTGGAGTGAGTCCGGTCAATAGAAAGTATATGTAAACAGAAACTTTTACTCTTGAGTTTCTACTATGTAGACAGTCATCAGCTCATTCTGTATGGTGAACTTTGATGAAGGATTTCTTAATTTCTGTGGAGTCTATATAAAGCCTTTGTTGTGAAAGTGATGTCATATTTTCAAGAACCTAGCTTGTAAATAATTTTAATGCATTTTTGTCCATAAACTTAGATAGCTTGATGGTATATGCAGGTTAATTTTTAATGCAAGAAGTGCCATGGCTGATTATGCTAAAAAATAAGAGTCTGGAGTACCTATACTAGGCCAACTCATTTAGGAATATCATAGAAACACAACTAGATGCCAGCATCAGAATTTTGATGATGAGGGAAAGAAAAAAATTTATAGTGTAAAATAAAAATATTCTTCACAAAGCAAAACTCCAATCAAGTGGAAAACCTTAGAATGAGGTTGGCATATTTGGGGGGCATTTTCTTTTAAAAGTTATGCCTAAGTAATGAGTGTTCTATATATGTTTATTCTATTTTAATTACAAATTAATATCTTAACCCTGAAAAGTGACAGAAAAAATGAATAATTTTAGGTCTGTTAAATACTGTCTTGCTAAGATATTTTATACATTTATGAATTTCATATTCATGGACCACGGCATTCTAGTGAATTTGGTTATGCTGAAAAAATAATACAAAATTTTAAAAAGTATTCCATCTAAAGAAATGAATAATACAATTTGTGTATCGTTTCAAATGCTTTGTTTTCTGAACAAAAAGAATATTTTGAATATAATTTGAGTTAAAGTACAACAAATAAAAAAAGTATATATTAGTAGGGAACTACAGTTCACAGAAAACCTACTAGAGTATTAAGATGAAGTGAAAGACTTACCCCAAAACTGATATACCTCCTGTGTAACAGAACATTGGCTTCACTAAAGCAAACTCCTGGTTGATCATCAGAGGAATCAAAATATGTCTTCTTCAGAACACTTTACTGGTAAATGGATATTTGAACGAGAATTATTTGGTGTGATTGAGAAGTATACACAGTTGTTAAAATGTAATAGCATATGACTAATTATTTGGCTATTATGGTGCTTACCAGTATTCATAATTTCTTAGTCTTCAGTTGTTTCTGAATACAGAAGGGTTTTTGTTACAATTATTATTGTTGTTGTTTTTAAATGCTCTAGGAAAATTTTCTGGTCAGTGAAAATGAAACAAGTTAGATAAATGAACTGGCTAGTAAATGTATGAATTATAAATTATCCAGATGTTGTGACTATGCTAATACCAAGTTGCATGGAATTGACAGTAGATATCAGATAAATAATGATAGGCTGTTCTGACCTTCCAACTGGTTAAAGCACATTAAAATGGTTTTCTGTTTTTGTTTAACTCATTTGTGTTCAAAGCCTTTTCTACAGAAGCAGATTCAAATTCTGGAACTGCCATGCTCATTTGTAAAAATATATTTTAATGTCAGATCTATTTATGTGTACTACCTAGCTATCCTGCCATAACAGATCTTTAAATGACTACAGAAAATGTTCTATTTTCAAAGAGTATTCTATTCTAAATACAGCATTATGAGAGCATTCTATTAATTATTGATCTTTTATCAGTATCCTTAGATCAGAATCTCATGCTGATTCACTTTTTGGCCAGTTTTTTTTTCCTTTTATAAACATTTTTGCATCATTTTCATGTGTAATCAAGCCACTGAAGTTAGTTTATTTTTGTGCACTTATCTTCTTAGATGTTATGTTTCTAAATGTTAGATTTCTGTTCTGGCGTTTAAGAACTTCATATCTTATTCAATTAGAATTGTATGATGAAAGGTAAAACAAGGCTTTTATTTTTTATTTCCTCCCTCCCAAAAAAAATCCCGCAAAAAATGAAAAAGTTTTTGTATCTATGCAGTACATATTCAAATCATATATATGTTTATAATATATATATATATGATATGGATAAGGCACTGCTATTTTTACACTACTATCTAGTAAATATTACAAAAGATAATCCCTTCCCCCCAAATTAATGATGTGGATTTTCTTTTTAAGAATTAATTTACTAGTATTTTATTTCATTAAATATTTGTGCTGGACCTTAGCATTCATTCAAATACAAACTATGTACATAGAATTAATAGTAGTTATAGCATTGTATTTATTGCTTCAAATAATGAAAATGTGAACTTTTTTTTTCTATTTTCACCATCCTTTAAAAATCATTATTTCTTTCAACCATTAAGAAAGAGTTGAGGTATTCTGAACAATAAAAATTTTTAAAAATATTTTATGCTTATTTAAGATTTTGTTGGGTACTCAAAACATTTCGAAGTCAGAGCTATGTTTTGATCAGATATTCAGATAGTGATAAACATACTTATTCAGTTTGTGATTTATTTCCTTTTTGTCCATGTAAAGTTTCCCATGATTCAAAGCCAAATCTATTACTTGATTTTTATAGAATCTCCGTACAGTCTCTCATTTTAAAAGAAATCAAACTAAAACATCAAACTCAATCTAACAAGCATTTAAGATTCTATGTGAAAAGTATTGATGGGTAGCTTGGCCTTGAATATTGGCAATGGGCAGGTGAGTCACTTAAATTCCCACTGTGCCAGGCAACTAAAACTACTATATAAATTGCAGAAAAGTTTTATATCTTCATTGGTAGAGGAAATTTCCTTACCAGGAGTTACCTACAGCAATGAATTTGTCTTTGAATGAAAAAAATAAAGTATGAAACATTGTCCTAGGCACTAAAGGAACAAAGACAAAAAAGAAATCCTGAGTGATATATGTGTGTATATGCGTGTGTGTGTGTGTGTGTGTAAAATATATACAATATAAATATAAGCATAAATTCCCTTGTAAAATTTGAAAACACTAACATAACATATACAAAGAAGGTTAATTTAAAGGACTAGAGAGAGAGAGATAGAAAATAGGAGAATGGAAAGAGGGAGAAAGAGGAAGAAAGGAAATGGAGAAGTTCCTTTGAGAACATGGGAAGACATATCTGGAAGCAGGCTATGCAGAGAAAATATGATAGTTATAACATAAACCAAAAGCGTTTGGACAGCATTTTTTTCCAGGTATTTTAAAGGTTTTAAAAGTCTCTTACTATATTCCAAATTTTGATCATCTTCAGCATGGATACATTTGGTAAATATTGGTAGAGTACAAAAGTGAGTTAAAATATTTAATTCTGTGACTCATGGATACGATGATTCAGATTATCTTTCTCATTTTAACAGGGAAGATACATAACAAGGGGTGTTATCTTTTATCCCAACACCAACAATAAAGTAAAAGTTGACATAGTATCAGAGATATATAAACCTGGAAGGAACCTCTGAGGTCAGCTCCCCCAATTCCCTCATTTTGTTATTGTTGTTCAGCCATGTCTGATTCTTTGTGACCCCATTTGGGTTTTTTTGTTGTTTTTGGCAAGGATGTTGGAGTGGCTTGCCGTTTCCTTCTCAAGCTCATTTTATACATGAGGAACTGAGGTAAATGGGGTTAAGTGACTTGCCCAGGATCACACAGCTAGTAAGTGTCTGAGATCAAATTTGAACCCAGGAAGATGAGTCTTCCTGATTCCAGGCCCAACACTCTATCCACTGAGCCATCTAGTTGCCCCATTTTACAAGTAAGTATACTGAAGTCCAGAAGGGTCCATTTATTTGCCTAAGGCCGCAGAGTTAGTCAAGATCAGATAGGATTTTCTCCTAGGTTCTATGATTTCAGTGCCATGACTCTTCCTTATTTTACTGTGCCAATGTCCCTCCGGAAAGTTTATACCTATTAATTTCACAAATCCTTTAGTTTCTGTTAAAGAGATCTAATATTTTAGGACAAATTTCCATTTAAGGATTTCTATGCAGCTAAATTATTATCTCCAGAGTAACTTGGTATTGTATTGTTCTGTTATTTCTATATTCATTAGAGTGAAATCAAATCAAGAGATGTCTTCATTCTCATGTTATGTGTTAAAGAGAATTTTTTTCAGTTCGGTTTCAATAGTCTATATTTGCCATCAATAATATTTCTTTTATACAACAGATCCTAAGAAACTTCTGAAAAAACTTGACTCCTTTCTAAGATATTTGCAATTATTATATAGATAGAGACTTAATCACCAAAACCACAGCTATAAACTTCTATAAAATCTAAACCACTGACTAAAAATGAAAACAACCAAAAAGGTCTAACATAAGAATATAGGCTGTTATTTTCCCGATTTGCCTAAAATAAACTCTGAACATAGCTCATAATCTTACTCATAAGGTCACTGCTTAATCCTTCCTGGTCTCTTCAGAAGCAGTATCCCCCACTCTCCTTCACATACACTGAAGGATCCATAGCTTAATGACCCTGCTTCTGATTCTACAAAATAATAACTATCCCCTTGCATCACTGACCCTGTGAAACCCATCAGTTCTCTGTGCCTCCCTCTCTTGCACATCCAGTTCTAGATAGAGATATTCAAGGTAGCTGGTGGGAGGATATCCCTCAGAGTTTCCCCTTTCCAAAGAGTCTGCATTTTTTTTTAAATCAGGCTTTAGACTCTACATACCACTTATACATAGATAACTGCATTTGAAACTTCCCACCAAGTTAACATTAATGCAATAATAATTATTCTTTGGTTCCAGTCATTCAACCATCCTGAATTAACCTGTGAGGACCGGCCTATTGCTAGGCCATAGATGACAAAAATGACTCCATGTTTGACCCACCTATTTACTGAGAATTTCCTGTGTATCCAACAACCAGCTTGGTCAGCTACATTTACAATTATTAACACAAAGTTAGCAAACTATCAGTTAAGCAAATTTCTAATCCAGATATGCAAGGTTAACAAATTTTCTTAATCATAATGTCTTTGTGGTTGATAATGGCAGGGCTGGGAGGAGGGGTGGTGGGGTTGGAATCTATAGACTAGCCCACCCACTGATTGGTGGCTCCTAAGATCCCTCCCCCACTCAGTCCCTATTAATCTGCCCAGCAACAACAAATATAAGGGCAGAAATACAGTAGATCTGTCAGCCGGATTGGCGTACATATCCCAACCATGCTTGAGCTGCATACTTGCATACTTGTGAATAATAAACTGCCTGACTTGATCTTTTGAGTACTTGTGTTCCTATTTCTTACTTCTCCACAAACTCTCTACTAACTTTATTGTCATACATCCAAAATCTCTCTGACTGGTTCCAAGGGTGGCATGAGAGATTTTGTTTAATGTTTTGCCAAAATTTAGGTATACCTTTGGGATAGGAATTGGACCTGTGAATTCATTGATATAGAGTATTATAGGATGAGGAAACTTATCAATGCAGGTTGGCACCCTCTCTGCAACTTACAGTGTTAAGAGAGTTGTGTAGAACACTGAGAAATTAAGGTATATGTTCATGGTCTTATAAACTAGTATGCCCCGATAGTGGATCTTGAATATAGGTTTTCCTGGCTCTGTGGCCAGATCTCTATCCTTTATATTATGCTTTTGTTTTTATTTTTTTCCTCTCCTGGACCTCCTCCAAGTATCTCTCAGACACTTCTATTGTAGCTCCCTAAATGATAAGATATGAATTCACTCTTCTACCCTATTCTACATCTCAAAACCTTTTGAAATCTTCCCTCATTCTCTCCACTCCAATGCAGATTAATGTTGCCCAGCTCCAGACCAAGATTATCCTTTTCCATCCCTGCAGGCAGATTTTCCCCATTATCCTTCCTTCTGTCATCTTTAATATCTTAATCTACTAACTCATTCAACTAAACTTATATAAACATATCTAAATTGTTCCCATCCTTAACCCTCACTTAACCCTACCATCCTATATCTCTATTCATTTTCAAAACTTGGGGGGGGGGGGGTTGAAGGAGTGAACACTCATTGCCTGTACTTCATCTCTTTCATTTCTCAACCACTTTCATTCTGACTTCTGAACTCATGTCTCGACTGAATCTTATGTCTTCATCACCAAATACAATAAACTCTTCTCAATTCTTATCCATCTTGACCTCTGTGAAGTATTTGACATTTTTTTTTACCACCACGTCTTACTGAATACTCTTTCCTCTTTGGTTTTGTTTTTCTTTCCTATCTGCCTGAATGCTTCAATTTCCGCATGCATATTTCACCTCTCACTTTTGATGTGCCCAAGGCTCTGTCCTGGGTTATCTTCTTTCTATGAATCTCTAATAACCTCTTCAGCTTCCACGGATTAAACTACCACCTTTGTGAAGATGATTCACAGATCTATATAAGAGCCCTAGTCTCTCCTGAGATTCAGTCCAAACCAACCACATTGCTGTTGACATTTCCAACTCAATGCCCCCTAGGGATCTCAAATGCAACATGTCAAAAACAAAAAACAAACAAACAAAAAACACCTCATTATCTTTTCCCCAAAATTCACACTTCTTTTGAGTTTTTCTATTTCTGCCAAGGGTACCAACATTCTTTTAGTCACCAAGGTGACTTCCTCAACTCTTCACTTTGTCACCTCAGATATACAATCATTTGGCAATTCTTATGAATTCTACCTCTGCATTTCTTTCACAGATTTCCTTCTCTCCACTTACATATTCATCAACCTAGTTCAGACTATCATTCCCTATCATCTGGACTATTACATTAGCCTCCTAATTGCTCTTTGTCTTAAATCTCTCCCCTCTCTAATCCATTCTCATGGCTCCCAAAATGATTGCCCCAAAGCACAAGTCAGACCATTTCATTGCCTACTTAAACCCTAGTGGCTCCCTATTATGTTTGATATGCCAAAAAGAAAATTAAACGATACCTGAAAACACAAATCTTGTGTTATTGGGGGGAATACAACATACACAAAAGTAGATAAATGCAATGTAGTTGGGGGGGGAGTTAGAGAATTACCAAGATGAGACATTTATCCATCTTGAGTCCTGCAATCATTGTTTTCAGTAACCTGGGACGTTGTTTATCCAGACCAAGACCTAATCACATTGAGGATGGCTACCGTTAGTGATCTTTGAATATTAATATACAAGCCCTCATCACCTCATGGTTGGATTATTGCAGTAGCCTGCTGATGGGTCTGTTTGACTCAAGTCTCTCCCTGTTCCAATCCATCCTCCATTCAACCACAAAAGTGATTTTTCAGTGCAAGTCTAATCATGTCACTCCTTACTCAATAAACTCCAGTGGCTTCCTGTTGCCTTCAGAATTAAATACAATCATAATAAAGCTGCCTTTCTAGTCTTCTTATGCTTTATTCCCTGCCATATACTCTTAAATGTAGCAACACCATCCTAGAGGTAAAACAGTTGTTAGGTCATTGAGAAACCCAATATACAAAGTATCTGAAAGAGTTGAAAATAACAAAGGTGTGGAACAATCTCAGACTTTGTTAATATTATAAAAAGTGGCTGAGACATTAAAAGCTAGTATGTATATGTCTGACTTTGATCTATGCAAAATCATTACTCACAAATTGAGGGCATCCTCAGTGAGGGTATTATTAGTAGGAAGTATATAAGTTTTGCAAGTGTTATTTAAAGATGGACCACTTCTTTATCATCTCACAATTAACTGAAGGCATAGCAGTGGATAGAGTGCCAGGCCTAGAGTCAAGAAGACCTGAATTCGAATCCGACCTCAGATATTTACTAGTTATGTGACCCTGAGTAAGTCAATTAATTCTGCTTCAGCTTCCTCATCTGTAAAATGAGCTGGAGAAGAAAATGTCAGACAACTCCAGTATCTTTCCAAAAAAACACCCAAAGGGTTCACAAATAGTTGGACATGACTATAACAGCTGAATAATAACAACATAGAGAATATAAAATTATCTTGTGCTTAAAGCTTGTTGATTATTTCAAAAATGCATTTGATTAGGTACAACAAGCTCTTTTGCATCAAGGTTCTCCCTCTTCATGAACAGTTTAACCCTAATAGGTATAATTATCACCTCTGTACAGATAACTCCTAAAACTATACCACCAATCCTAATCTCACCTCTAAACATCAGTCCCACAATACCAGTTGGACATTTACAATGTAGGTAGAGCCTACAATTCACATTCAACCTCAAATTCAGTATGTCATCAAGGTGAAACTTTTCCCTCAAAACCACTCCTCACTCAAATTTACCAATTTGAGATCACAGGCATTTTTTTAAGAAACCCAAGTTCACAACCTCAGAATTATCTTGACTCTTCCCTATTGTTTACTCCCCACTATACCATCTCAGTTACTATGCTTTGTGTATTCTAGCTTCAAAAGATTGACCCCAATCTTTCTACTCATGGGACCACCATCCTATCTCATTCCTCTAAGTTGCTCCATGCCAAGATAATGAGCCTCCTAATTGTTCTCTGTACTTTCATTCTCCATGCTCTCTAATTCATCCTCCCCAAAGCTGCCAAAATTATCCTCCTAAAATGTAGGTTTGATGATGTAATTTCCCTGCTCAAAAGTCTTCAATAGTTCCTTATGGACTATAGAATAAAATGCACACTTCTCAGACTGGCACTGAAAGACTTATAATCTGACCCCAGATGACCTTCCCAGTATTATTTTACTTCTCTTTCACAAAGTCCACCTTACAGTCAGACTAGTCTGTCTCCAGTTCTTGACTAGCTGTCTGCTTGCCCTATTCTTTCTCCTTGATTCTACATTTTGGAAAACCAAACTTCCTTCAAGTCTCATTTCATGTCATTCTTATGTAAAACTTGTCCTGATGCTCTTGTCAGTAGTTTCTTCCCTCCTCTAGCTATCCTGTATTTATTCAGTTATTTACATACTCTATGTCCTAGAAGGAAGCAAGTTCCTTGAGGGCAGGGACTAAGATTCCTTGTTGCCTTATGTGGAAATTTAGAGAATCCTCCCCAAATGTTCAAATGGACTATGGTAGAGCATTCCAAGCTCCTATTGGTGTGATCAGCCATGGTTGGAGGCATTGTAACTTAACTCTAACATAGGGATGTCATTTTGGTCCTCTTCCAGAAGGAAGGACAACAACCAATCAACCTATCCCCAGCCACAGGAGGTAATTTATGCATATTTGTTGAATTAAATTGGTCTCTGTAAAATTTGAAGACATGATCCTGTCTTTTTTGAATTCTTTGAAATGTTCTCTCTCAAAATCTACAATGTGTGACATATTATGCTAGCCGTTCTCCTTACCTGCAGCAAACTTTAAGAAAGAGTGATCATGGTCATTTTTCCTACTTTCCTATCATTTTTTATTTGCCAACCAGTTCTTTCTTGTTGGTAAGACTTAGGTACAACATAACAATTCCCCTCAAAGGTACCTTTGCAAGAATTAAATCATCAAAAAATGCATTCTGGGAAGATGCAGAGCAGGTCAGAAATTTCCAGGCTCTCCATATTTCCTGCACACATAGACAGAAAATCAACATGAATTGAATGCAGAGTAGCAAAAATAAAGGGGTAAAGCAATCGTTCTCCTAGGGCATCTTGAGAGGACCTCAGAGAGGACACCAGGGGCTGAGGTTTGGTCTGATTGAAATGTGAAGAACTCTAGGTAAACCTCACTGAATCAACAAAATGGGTCCTGAAGGAAGCAGACTAGGCCTCGACAAATTTCACCTCAGGAACTTTTACCTCACTAACTTTAAAGAACAGCAGATGGTTGAGTGGGGGAAGATTAAAAGACCCCCTGCTATTTCCAGATGTTAGGCCTAGTGGTGCTAACCAGACTTGACCCCTAGCTGTGACTGTGGGCAAGGAGAAGCAAGAACAAGCCCTGTGAATGTGGTACCCCAGGAAGCAAGAACATTTTCAGGACAGTGTGGCTGGGGCTTAGGAGAGGAAGAGAAGAATCCCTGGGTTTGAGTCCCCAGACAGAATTCAGAAAACAACAGTAAGGAGGACCTAAGGTCTAGGGTAACATTGCTCACAATTTTGGGAGTAAAATTTTATAATATTAGGTAATATTAAGCAGCTAAAAATAAAATAAACAAATTAAAAATAAAAATGAGTGAGCAAAGGAAAAAGAACTTGAACACTGAAAGCTACTTTGGTATAAAAGAAGATCTGGATTCATATTTAAAGAATGAGAGTGAGGTTAAAAAAAAAAGCTGCTCCTGACCTAAAGAGTAACATCAAATGGTCACAAACCCAAAAAGAAACCTTGGAGGAACTTAAAAAGGAATTCAAAAATCAAATAAGAGAGAATGAGGAAAAATTAGAAAAAAATAAAAACAATTCAAGAAAATTATGAAAAGAAAGTTAACTAATTGGAAAAAAAAGATACAAAATCATAAGGAAGAAATTATTTTAAAAATTCAAAAATTAGAGAGATCAAGGAACAATTAGAAAAAAAAGTAGTGCAAGAAAATTATGAAAAGAAAGTTAATCAATTGGAAAAGGAAAAACAACATCTCTCTCTCTCTTTTGCAAGGTAATTGGGGTTAAGTGACTTGCCCAGGGTCACAGAGCTAATAAGTGTCAATTGTATGGTCTGAGACCAGAGTTGAACTTCGGTCCTTCTGACTCCAGGGCTGGTGCTTTATCCACTGCACCACCTAGCTACCCTGAGAAATAACATCTTAAGGAATAAAATGACTCCTTGAAAACTAGAATTGGGCAAATGGAATCAAATGATGTTACAAAACACCAAGATATAACAAAACTCAAAAAAAAACCCCAGAATCTGAAATATCTCATTAGAAAAACAACTGATCTAGAGAACAGATCAAAGAGAGACAATATAAGAATTGTTAGACTACCTGATAGTTAAGATCATAAAAAAAATCTAAATACAATATTATAAGAAATTATTTAGGAAAATTGCCCTGAAACTCTAGAACAAGAAGGTAAAGTCGAAATAGAAAGAATCCACTGATCACCACCTGAAAGAGATTCTAGGAAGAAAACTTACAGGAATGTCATAGCCAAGTTTCAAAATTCTTAGGTTAAAGAGAAATTATTGCAAGCAATAAGAAAAAAAAATAAATACTATGGGAAAACAATCAGGATTTCACAAGATCTAGCAACTTCTACACTAAAAGACCATAGGCCTTGGAAATTTGTATTTCAAAAAGCAAAGGAACTGGGGTTGAATCCAAGAATAACTTATCCAGCAATCTTGTGTGTAACCTTGAATTAAAAAACTAATGGATATTTGATTAACTGAAAGACTTCCAGGTATTTGTAATGAAAATACCAGAACTCAATGGAAAATTTGATGTAAAAGATCCAGAAGAAATATAAGGAAATCATTAAAGACTAATTAGGAGGCAATGATTAAGGCCAAACTGTTTACTTATGATATATGAAAGTTATTAATATTAGTAATTGTTAGTTATTATTACTAGTAATGATGGGATTGGGATCTAGACCCCCAAAAGGAAAAACCCTGGACTTTCCCACTTGGCCAAATCTCTGGCATTCTCCTGAGGCTATAATCCCATCAACTGGCTTTTCATTGTGGCTACAGCTAATCTCCCCCTTTGCCATGAGGTCCAGGTCCCAGGAGTTCTGTTCACCCCAGCTTACTGGCCACTCCTAGGTCCCTCCCATAGTCTTTCTGTATATAAGGTCCATCTTGTCTCCTTAAAATGCTGGGATTCTTATAATCTAGCCATTGGTCAGATACATATAATCTAGCCAATAGCTTACTAATGTTTAGAGTCCTTAAGAGTCTGCCAAATATGATGGATGTTCTAATAAACTTTGTCTTTGACTGAAAGAAGGCTTGGGTCGAATTCTTTTGGGCAGGACCTGCATTTTGTGATTTTGGGGTCCCAGCACCCCTAAACCTCTAAACTGCATCAGTAATAGTATTCTTAAAGCTATCATCATTAATAAGGCAGTTTGAAAGAAAGATTTGGGCTGAATTGTGTAAGATGAGGTGATTCTAAAAAGTAAAATTGGGTAGTGATAGGGTTGAGATCTGAACCCCAGAAAGGAAAAACCCTGGACTTTCCCACATGGCCAAATCTCTGGCATTTGATTTAGGCTATAATCCCATCAACTGGCCTTTCATTGTGGCTACACCCAATCTCCCAATTCTGTTACCCTTAATCTAGCCTAGCTAGATTCTTTCGGGCAGGATCCGTATATTGTGATTTTGGGGAATCATCAGGAAAAGGTTAAAAGAATTTTTTTTCCACAAAAATGGGGTGTAAAAGGAAGTACTAATATAGAGGAAGAAGGTGGGGGGTGGAGGGCTGGTAATATTGGAACCTAACTCTTCTCTGGGATGTAGAGGAAATAACATACATCTGAAGAGGTTTAGAAGTCTTCGGAACTTCTAGAGAGGAGAGAAAACTGGGGTTTAGTGTGGGAAATGGACTTTTAGAAGGGTATTATAGATTAAGATTAAGAGGGTAGGGTGAATAGATAAGGGAGGGAGTAACTAAAGTAAGGAATAAGAGAGTAAGGAAAGAATATAAGGTAACAGGGATAGGGTGAAAAGAGCCTGAGAAGGAAGATAGTGAGTAAAAATAAGATGGAGGCAAATGAAATATTTGAAAGAAATAGCAAGTTGTGCATAGTAGATTTGCAGTTTCATGGACAATCATCTTTTTTATTGTATTATGGTATGGAAATGCTTATTTTATTCCATAAATTTAAAATAAAATTTAGAAAAACATGGAGGGAAATTCACAAATAGTAATTATAACTTAGAATGTGAATTAGAAAAAATAATTATAAAATTCATTTGGAAAAATAAAAAGTAAAGATTATCAAAGGAAATAATGAAAAAATATAAAAAAAGGAGATTTAGCAGTACTAGATCTTAAACTGTATTACTAGGCAATAATTATAAACAACTATCTGGTACTGGCTAAAAAATAGGAAGGCATATCAATGAAATAGAGTAGACTACAATTCTCAGGAGCAAAATTATAACAAAAATAATAATCTTGTATTTGACAAGTGTAAAGACTTAAGATTTGGAGATTAGAATCCATTATTTCATAAAAAAATTGTTGGGGACACTAGAAAGCAGTATGGCAGAAACTGGGCATAGACAAACATCTTACACCCTTTAACAAGCTAAGGCCAAAATGGATACATGACCTAGATATAAAAAGAGATTTTTACAAGAAAATTAGAAGAACATAGCACATATTACTTACCAGGCTTATGGATAGGTGAACAATTTATTAATAAACAAGAGATAAACAGCAAGGTAAGGTGTAAAATGGATAATTTTATTACAGTAAATTAAAAACTTTTTGTACAAATAAAACAAATGTAGCCAAGATCAGGAGGAAAGCACAAAACTGGGGGCAATTTCTGTAGACAGTTTATCAGATAAAGGTCTCATATCTAAAATATAAAAAAACTTTGTTAAATCCATAAGAATAAAATTCATTCCCTAATTGATAAATGATCAAAGGATATGAATAGGCAACTATCCAATGAAAAAAGCAAAGCACTTTATAATCATATAAAACAGCTCTAAATCATTATTGATTAGAGAAATGCAAATTAAAACAACCTTGAGATATTATTTTACACTTACCAGATTGTTTAAAATGATAGAAAGGGAAAGTGATAAATGTTAGAAGGGATATGGAAAAATGGGAACACTGATTCATTGTTGGTGAAATTGTGAATTGATTCAACCATTTTGGATAGCAATTTTTAATTATGCCCAAAGAGTTATTAAACTACCTATACCCTTTGATCCAGCAATTCCTCTACTTGGTTGACTTCTGAAGATAATTAGGGAAAAAGAAAAAGAACCTCTATGTTAAAGAATTGGAGATTGCAGGAATGCCAATCAACTGGAGAATGGCTGAACAAATTGTGGTATATGATTGTAATGGAATACTACTGTACTATAAGAAATTATAAGCTCAATAATTAAAAAATGGAAAGACACAAAATAATGAAGAACAAAATGAGCAGAATCAAGACAACGGCAAATAGAATAGTATATAGTAACAGTAATATTTTTTTAAGAACAACTTAAGAGTGAATAAGTTATTTTTACTATTATAAATACTCAACTACAAAGAACATATGAAAAAAGATGCTATCTGCATCCAGAGAAAGAACTGATAAGCAGAAGTATGTATAGAATATATATATGTGTGTATATATATACACACACACACACACACATATATTTGTGTCCAATGGTAGCCATCTCTAAGGCAGGGATGGAAGAAGTGAAGAAAAAAATCAATTTACATGATAATTTTGTTGTATATGTGAAAGGAATAGCAAGTTGTGCATAGTAGATTTACAGTTTCATATGCAATCATCTTTTTATTCTACTGTTATGAAAATGCTTGTTTTATTCCATAAATTAAAAACAAAATTTAAAAAAAGAATTAAATCATCATTAACACAAGTCAAGAATACATCAACTCCTCTGTTTTTCAAAAACAGTTCCAACAGATGTCAACATAGCAGAAGTCCCTCATCACTTCAATATTTTGCTCCATGCCAGGTTTGTGATGTGTTTCTTAAACTCATCATCTATTTTTTCAGATGTCCTGTAATATGCCACCCTCTCCTAATAACTGACATTTTAAAGCTCTTAATGATTCATAAACACTTTACATACATTCTTTTATTTGATGATCACTTTTATAGAAAAGGAAACTAAAGATGTTTCAGGTTAAGTGACTGGACCATCTTTATATTTCTAGTAAGCACCACAAGCAGGATTTGAACCCAGGTTTCTCCTGACTCCATGTCCAGAAGATTTTCCATTATGTTATGTTTTTGTTCTTATTTCTTTTTCCATGCATTTTCTCCAAATGTTCTCCCCTATGCTTCCCTCTTATGGTGTAGATTTTCACATGTTTTGATTTTGTTAATACACAGTAGCTTCCCACTATCTCTCTTATCTAACTATTCTTTTTGGATGAGGTTCTCTTTCCATAGCCATATTACAGGAAAATGTAATTTGTTCCTTTGTTTTAACATCCCTAGTTTATCTTTTTTGTTCCTCAGATTTCATGTCGGTGTACATAAAATATAGAGCCATGGATTTTTATCATTCCCATGAATGACTAGCATTTATCCTCTGTAATACCTGCTGCTCTGTGGCATATGGTTTGGCATTAATTTTTGTTGTTCAGATTTGAAAATCTACAACTAAATAGCTTTTAACAGTCTTTATTATTCATCCTGGTCCAAAAACATATGGCTTCTATATCTTAAGCCATTAGTCAGACATCTAAATCCTATTTCCAGACTCCATCTTCTCAACTAGCTGATAACTTCCCCAATCCCTCTTTCTCTTCTGAAGTCTCTACCTCCAATTGGCCACAGTCACAAAAGCAGGGCTTACACTTCTAAGGTCTTCAGTTTCTTGCTGATTACTTTGTTTAGTAACCCCTAGTTGTATTTTCTAGGTTCTTTCCGGCAGTATCATTTGTCTCCATGTGAATCATCAGAAATTGATACTATTAACCTGATTTGACAATACTCAGGCAGCTAACCTATGATACACACCTCAAGGAGATGACATTCTCTTTTGTTCATATCTGGTTAATATGAGTCTGCCTCAATACATCCCTTTACCAGGGAATTGACAACCACCACATTTTTTCTTCCCTCTCTGAACTGTAATGGATGTCCTTTCTCCCTGTGATACCTTTGGATTCTCCTCAACATTCTTCAAGAAGTAAGTAGCTCCTTCCTCCTATAAGAATAACTATATGTGTGCATGTATTACTTGCCATTGGCAGGAATACAAATATAGTATATTTTTTGCAGATCATTAGAAATTTCCTTTAGTCTCTATACTAGCTGGATCTGAAATTCAATTCTAATCTGAAAACCAATTCTAAATCACTCTTGTTCTTATCTCATGAGTAAATTGTGTGATCATTGTTGCTTGTGTGTTTGTCATGCCTCACATTGTGGGACTCAGTTGCCAGCTGGATCCTAAATAACATTTTGCCTGTAATGGGCTTTCACACCTTTTCTCAGGAGTTTTCCAGATCTTCCTCATTAAATAATGTTGTTTGTTTTGAAAAGTGATTCAAATATCCCTACCAAATTCCTAATGTGAAGAGAAGGGACCCTCAGCTGCTATTTGTGAGGTCTCATGATGTACTTCTAGTCATTTCTTCCCTCTTCTCTGCTTTCCCTACTGTTTAGACTTTAGTAACCTTCTATTCTGGCTAGCCTCTTTGCTACCTCAGCATCTTTCTCATACAGGGAATAATGATTTCACAAAATTCCCACATGAAAGTAATTTTTTTTTTTACTGTAAGAGTTTTACTGACTCACTGCAGAACACTTGGAGAACAATTATTGGCCACATTTGGCCTTTACACAAGCTAGATAGCGGGAAAATCAGCATAGCTTATATTGAAACTGGTTGAATACTCACATTTTGTGCCAGTAAAAAATACACTTTTATGTAATTCTTCTGAAGTATTTTTACATTTATTTTGTCTCCAAACTTTTTTGATGTTCTATATTGCATAATTGCATGATAAATTTCCAGTAAGAATAACTACCTTAAGTTAGTACCTCTGAATTTGAAATGTGATACTCATGAAGGTTTCTAAAAACTAGAAGTGGGATTATGTTGTCCAATGTGACAGTTTTTAGAAAAATAATATTAATGAACATCAGGACAACAGTCAGAGAAAAGGGCAACAAGGCTTAGAATCAGCAGAAGCCTGTGCAAGCATGAATTGCTTGCTGCAATTTTTCTTCGAGTGTTTCCATCCTATTGTAGCTTCGTAGAAAGCTATGGAAGTTTTAATTTCAGGAACTGCTAAGATAGTGTAGTTTTCACTGCTGGAAATATGTTAGAACAATGTGCACACTAATCACCTAAATTCTTAAACTGAATTGTACTTTCCTTTCCTTTCTCTTCCTCACTCATGTCCAATCCATTGCCAAGATTTATTGACTACAACACATCATATACTTCTCCTACTGCAACTGCCCTAGTCAAAACTCTTACAGTCACCTAGACTATTATTATATCCACTTCAATGATCTCCCTGCTACCAGTCTCTCCCCCTTTACAATCCATCCTGCACACAACTTGTGAAAATAATCTTCCTAAGACAGAGCTACGACAACATCACTCTTCAAAATTTTCGATGACTTCCTATTGCTTATATCATAAACTAAGTCCTTCCTCTATCATTTAAAGACCTCCACAGTCTGGTACCAACATACATTTTCCAGATTTATTTCACAATACTTCCCTTCATGGACTCTATATTTGGGTCAAACTGGAATACTCATTTTTCCTCAGAACTTGACAAGTCATCTGCATCCTCCGTGCTTTCACACAATAGAGGCATTTACTCCTCCTCTCCTAATCTTTATTTTTTTTTAAAAAGATTATAGCTCAGTACCACCTTGTCCTTGAAGTCTTCCTTGTTTCCCCAAAGGGAATGTTCTCTCCCTATCAAATAGTCTTAGTATTTTGTCTCCTTTGCTCCCATAACTTCCTACCTTTATATATATATACACACACATATATATACACATACATACATACATACATATATACACACACACATATACACATATATGTATATGTATGTATATGTATATATATGGAGTACATGTTGTATTGCCCCTCACCCCCCACATTCAGTGGAATATAAGTTCTTTGAAGTCAGGTATGTCAATTAATCTAGAATCTTGAATGTGATAGTCATTACAGAAACTTTTGTCAAATTACAGGTTTTGATTTTTGTTTTGTTTTGTCTGTTTTTCTATGCAGTAAGAGGTTTGTGATTCTTGTGCATAGTAATGTTAATAACTACACAGCATAAAATGTAAATTTAATCAATGGTGGGCTATTTATCCTGCTAAAGTGAAGGATTTTTTTGGTTGAAGGAAAACATCTGGATTGGCAAAAAAAGAGGATTTGCTTTCCTCTCCAAACAAGGCAGTTGCTTCTTTTTGCTCTCAAAAGCTCCAAGAGGAGAATTGGATGGAATGATGCACTGAGTAGGCTTTGAGTTTAGCCTGCTGCATATATTTCACAATGATTTTACAAGTAAATTTGGCCTAGTTTCTTATAAGGTGAGTTGCTGTGTATTCTACTGTCCATTGAGAATATGTCATTTAGTTTCCATTATTCATATTAGAACCCTTTCCACAGTTGTTAGTGAGAAGTTGGAATTGTTTTGAAACAATATATTTTTTTCTACTACAGTACCAGAATAACAGTCCATCAGCGATTTCCTCTTCTAATTTTGTTTTCAATATGCTCTATGCTTCTGAGATAAGAAGTAAAAGTAATATAAATCAGATTGGTGGTCTAAATATGCACAAATTAATGAGGGCAAATATTTCCATAACATATTTTACCTTATAAAATAACTTAATTTCTTATGATATAGATCCATCTCAGTTCAAATGCATGTACTAATTCAATGAAAACCTTAATACTCTGTTGTATACACACATTTTCCCACTTAGTTATAATGTCCTACATAGATTTTATTTTTTATCTCTAATGATATAATGCAGGTTAAACTCTATCCAACTCCAGATGAGCAGATCTGTACCAAATTCCATTTCAGATGGGGAAAGGAGGCAACTAAAGATAACTAACAGATAAATTTGTGTCTAATCCAACTCATCTTGCAATAAAAAAAAAATTTCTTTATCTAGTATGCCAAATGTCACTTTTGCATCCAATTTTTGGGTTAACTCAATGAGAACATAATACTAAGGTTTTTTTTTCTCATTCTTTCTTTAGCTGAACACTTAATTATAGCATAAATACTTTAATAAATCAATGATTTCATTGATATAGGTATTGGCACATTCCACAGATGTGCTAGCATACTGAACCTTCCATCTCCTGCGGGGCAGTGTGTCCCTTAAAGCAAGGCTACTAGGGGTTAGGCTAGGAATCTTCAATCTGTTCAGGGAGCCTATCACTTTCTGCTGCTGCTTTATATTGAGCCACCTCAGGTGAGAAAACCTCAGACTGCAGGTGTGCTAGTACCCTGAACCTTCTATCTCTTGATCAACACAGTATAGTCCCTCAGGAAAGGCTGCTTGGGGGCCAGGATGGGCATCTTAAAACTGCCTCAAAGAAATCATTTCCATGTCTACTAGCACAAGGCATCTTCTACCTCTTGCTGTCAATTCAGTAACCAAACTGGGATGTGGAGAACCTCTGATCAAAGAACAGCTCTCCTTTTGGCTTCAGACCTCCCATATCCTGCTATGCCTGCCACTTGAGGGTAGAGGAGTGGTCCCTCCAATCAGTGATGAACATTCTCACATCTGATCATACCCTTCACATCCCAGGGACTTTAAATTCCCATAGATCATCATCCAAACACCATTCACACGCCCTATCACCCAATTACACTATCACCCAATTCTTCTTTCCCATCCTCCTCAACCCTCCCACCCCAAAGTTCCATCCTAACTCCAAACTCCCTTCCACTGTATGCTCTGGAATGCCTGCTCCATAGACAAAAACCCTCCCTTCATTTTAAATCTATTCCTCTCCCACTCCTTCCATCTACTAGCTCTTACTAAAACCTGGCTTTTTCCTTATGACATAGTCTCCCTGGCCACCCTTTCCAGTACCAGCTCTACCTTCACTCATTCTCCTCAGCTCATTGGTCATGGCAGGGGAGTTGGAATATTCCTTGATTCCCATTGTCACTTTCAGGTTCTTCCTTTTCTTCCATCACTCAGTAACCTCTCTTCCTTTGAGATTCATGCTGTTCATATCTGCTATGGCATCAAAATCTTGCTAGTTGTTGTTTATAGATCCCCAAGTCACTACCCTTGTTTCTGCAATGAGTTTGATACTTGACTTACAATTTTTCTCTCCTCCTCAATTCCTGCCCTCATCCTAGGGGATTTCAACATAAATAATGATTCTCTCTCAAATATTTTAGCCACTCAGTTCCTTAACCTGCTTACCTCCTATAAGCTACTTTCCACCTCACCTTGTTCACAAAGATGGTTATACCCTTGGTCTTGCTATCACCCACAAATGTACCACTTTCATGTTCGAGAATTCTGAAATCCCTCCGTCTGATCATAAGTTACTGACTTTTCACCTCCCCCTCTACTTTCCCTTATATCACCCTACTCTTCATTCATACCATGACCTCCAATCCCTTGACCCTTCAATTCTTTCCCAGGTCATCTCCCTTGTACTAACCACTCTCTTCTCTTCTTTCTATCTTAACTCCCTCATCAGCCAATTCAACTCTACACTGTCTTCCTCTTCTACCCTCCAGCTCTACTTATTGTATCATAAATTATATCCATTCAAGCATCAGCTTTGGATCACTCTCACCATTCATCAACTTCATGCCTATGCAAAGGGTGGAGAAGACAATGCAACTGTTCTGAGTGAGTCTACTACAAATTTATGTTACCTAACCTCAAATGAGCCCTCATTGCTGCTAGGTAATCCTATTATTTCTCTTCAGAGCAGCTCTTTGAAATCTTTTTATCCTTCCTTAAACCTCCTATGGTTCCCCTGACACCTCTTTCAATTGAGAGTCTTTTCTCATATTTTACAGAAAAAAAAATTGAGACCATTTATGTCCTCTCTCTTCTTCCCTCTTCCTTATCTCCTATCACTCAGGTTCCTTCTGCCACCTTTTCCTTCTTCACCTCTGTTTCACATGATCAAGTAGGCTTACTCTTCACCAAGATTAATCTCTCTACTTGTTTGAGTGTTCTGATTCCATCCTATCTCCTCCAACAGATCACTAGTTCTGTCATCCCCATTCTTTCATTTATTTTCAATTTTTCTGTCTTTCTTTCTCTCTCTGTCACTCTCTGTCTCTCTCTACTGTTTGATTTCCTACTGCTTTCAGACATGCCCATGTCTTCTTTATCATGAAAAAAATCCTCACGTGATCCTTATAACCTTGCTAATTTTCATCCTATAATCTCTTCTGCCCTTTGTTGCTAAACTCCTTGAAAAGGCCATATGCTATAGGTGCCTCTACTCTCTCTCCTCCTACTCTCTTAGTAACCCCTCATAATTTAGCCTCTGACTTCATCATTCCACCACAACTTCTCTCTTGAAAATTACTAGTGATCTCTTATTGGCCAAAACCAATAGCTATTTCTGTAACCTCATACTACTCTACCTCTCTTCAACCTTTGATATTGTTGATCGCTCTCTCATCTTTGACACTCTCTTCTCTCTAGGTTTTTAGGATATCACCATCTCCTTGTTTTCCAACTACCTATTTGACCACTTCTTTTCTATCAGCTTTTCTGAATCCTCCTTCAGATCATGTCTTCTAACCCTAGGTATCCCTTGGGGTATTATCCTGGGCTCTCTTCTCTTTTTCCTCTATGCTACTTCACTTGATAATCTCATCAGCTCCCATAGATTTAATTACCATCTCTATGACAATGATTCTCAAATCTGCCTTTCCTGCCCCAATCTCTCTGCTTACCTTCAATCTCATATCTCCAACTGACTTTCAGACATCTTAAACAGGATGTCTAGTAAACATCTTAAACTCAATATATTCAAAACAAAATTTACTAAATTTCCCTTCAAAATCTCACCACCCCCTAATTTACCTATTAGTTTAATGGGCAACACCAATATCCCAAACCCTCAGGCTCACAACCTAGGAATCCTCCTGGATTCCTCAGTAATTCTCACCTCCATATCCAAGCTGTTGCCAAGGCTTGACAATTTTGCCTTTGCAAGATCTCTCAAATATACCCCCTTTTCTCTTCTGACACTGCCACCACTCTAGTGTGGGCCCTTATCACCACGTGCCTTGGTCATTGCACAGCCTACTAGTGGGTCTGCCTGTTTTAGTCCCTCCCCACTCTAATCTATTCTCAATTTAGTCTCTAAAGTGATTTTCCTAAAATTCAGATTCTATCATGTCATTCCCTTATACTCAATAAACTCAACTACTCAATAAACTCCAGTGGCTTCCTACTGCTTCTAGTAGCAAATATAAAATGCTTTGTTTAGCACTTAAAGCCCTTCATAACCAAGCCCCCTCCTACCTTTCCATTTTTCTTACACCTTAATCACTAACATATACTCTTCAATATACTAACATTGGTTTTCTTACTGTCCCACAAATACAACAGTCCATGTCTAGGCACTATACATTTTCTCTGGCTCTCCTCCATGCCTGGAATTCTCTCTTTCCTTTTCTCTGACTATTGTGCTCCCTGGCTTCCTTTAAGTCCCACCTAAAATCTTGCCTTCTCTAATTCTTTTTAATTCCAGTGCTTTGCCTTTTTAAAATTATTTCATAATTAATGCATATAGCATATAGCTTGTTTTGTATATATCTGTTTGCATGTTGTCTTCCTCATCAGATTGTGAGTCCTTGAAAGAAGGGACTGTCTTTACTTCTTTTTCTATCCCCAGTACTTAGCACAGTGCCTGGCACATGAATGTTTATTGATTGATAGATTGTGTGATACTTATTCATAGTTTCCTATAATCCTCTACAGCAAATCCACCTAATGCAATAGAAATAGTTTTCTTGTTTTTAAAATTATTTTTATTTTGTTAAATATTTCCCAATTATATGTTAAAAATTAACACATCTTAAAAAGATTTGAGTTAATTTGTGGTCTTATAAATTTGATTCATTTCTCTGCATATTTTAGAAACGAGACCTTTATTAGAGAGACTTGCTGTAAATTTTTTTTCAGTTTCCTCTTTTTCTTCTATTTTTGGCTGTATTTGCTTTGCTTATGTTAAAGCTATTTAATTTCATGTAATCTAAAACCAAAAATATTTGAGTTTCAAAATCCCCTCCCTATCTCCCACCTTTTCCCCCCTTTTTGAGAAGGCAAATTATTTGACATAGATTATATCACATGTATAATCTACATGTGAAGTCATGTGAAACACTGCCATATTGTTGTTTGTCCTTTGTTCTCAAAGAGAACCATAACATCAGGAAGGTGATGTCATGACTTGCAAGTGAACTGGATTTAAGTGAGGGAGGGCTGTGCAAAGTTACCAGCTGTACTTTCTCCTCCAGAGCCTTCTGGGTCCAGTGGCAAGCTATAGATCAGGACAACTGGAGAAGGCCCCAGTTGCAGTGGGAGACTTTGGCTTTTTGAAGCTAAGGTCTTTCCCAGGTCTCAGTTTGTCTGAGGCAATGCCCATTCAGTGATTGAGGCTAGGTAGCAAATGGAAAAGAATGGCCTCTTTTACCTAGTCAAAAAAAATCAATCTGGGAGGGCAAGACCTTCAGGGTTTCTGGCCAAAACAGAAACAATTGCTATTTACACTTACTCTGAGACGTCTGAGCCCAAACAATAGCAGATGAGGCTTGGGCTGGGACCAATTGTTGGCCAATCAAAGAAAGTCAGAGTGATTTGGGTTTAAGGTCTCATCCTTAAAAAAAAACTAAATCTAGCTGATAAAACCCAAGGTATCTCGTGAGGTTTCAGAGATCAAAATTTATATTCCTTTGGGCAGAGCATCCATAGATAAAGGTAGGTTCTCTCTTGTTTGTCAGTCATCCTCAAAGAAGACCATGATATTAGGAAGGAAATGTCATACTTGCAAATGAATTGGATTTAAATCAGTTAGCACCATGCAAAGTCACCAGCCTCACTCTTTCCTCTGGAGTCATCTGGGTCCAGTGGCAAAATATAGATCAGGACAACTGAAGATGGCCCTGGATGCAGTGAGAGATATTGGTCTTTTGAAGCTAGGCAGTTTGGTGGCTCAGTGGGTAGAGTGTCAGGCCTGGAGTTAGGAAGGCTCCACTTAGTGAGGTCAAATCTGTCCTCAGACACTTACTATCTGTGTGACCCTGGGCATGTCACTTAATGCTATTTGCCTCGGCTCCTCATCTGTCAAATGAGCTGGAGAAGGAAATAGGAAACCACTCCAAAGGAAATAGCAAAATTTGCCAAGAAAACCCCAGATGTGGTCACAAAGACTGAGACATGACTGAAAAGCAATTGAACAATGACAACCACAAAGTAAACTAAGTGGTTAGTCAACTCCTTTCATTACCATATTAGCCAGGTGGTGAAAGAAAAGACAAACAAAATAGAGTAAAAATGAAGAAAGTTTAAAAAAAAAAAGGATGCTTCACTCTGCATTCAGAGTTCATCAGTTTTTATTTTTTTTATTTTATTTATTTAGGCAATTGGGGTTAAGTGACTTGCCCAGGGTCACATGGCTAGTAAGTGTCAAGTGTTCGGTCTGAGGCCAGATTTGAACTCAGGTCCTCCTGACTTCAGGGCCAGTGCTTTATCCACTGCACCACCTTGTTGTCCCATTTTTTTTTCATTTTTTTTAATGAAAAGAAAATTTTTTTTCATCAGTTTTCTTACTGGAGGTGGATAGCACCTTTCATCATGGATCCTTTGGAATTGTCTTGGACCCAATATCTTGATCAGAGTAGCTAAATCGTTCACAGTTGATCATCCTTACAATATTGCTGTTATTATGTAAAATGTTTACCTGGTTCTGCTCACTTCACTTTGTATCAATTTGTATAAGTCTTTCTAGGTTTTTCTGAAGTTAGCCCACTCATGATTTCTTACAGTACAATAGTATTGCATTACAATCATATGTCACAACTTGTTCAGCCATTCCTTAATGGATGGGTATCTCCTCAATTTCCAATTCTTTACCACCACAAAAAGAAATGCTATAAATATTTTTGTACAGATAGGTCCTTTTCCTTTATCTTGCATATCTTTGGGATACAGTCCTAGTAGTGGTATTGCTGAATCAAATGGTATGCATAGATTTATAGCTGTTTGGCTATAGTTCCAAATTATTCTCCAAAATGGTCGGACTAATTCACAACCCCACAACTAGTAAATGTGGCCCAATTTTTCTGTATCCCCTCAAACATTTGTCATTTTCCTTTTCTGTTTTGTTAGCCAATCTGATAGGTGTGAGGTGATATTTCAGAGTTGTTTTAATTTGCATATTTCTAATAAATAGTCATTTAAAGCATTTTTATGTAACTATTAATAGCTTTGATTCTTCTGAAAACAGCCTTTTCTTATCATTTGACCACTTATCATTTGGGGAATAATTTATAATCTCACAAATTTGATTCATTTATCTATATATTTGAGAAATGAGACCTTTGTTAGAGAAACTTGCTGTAACATTATTTTTTTAATCGTTTCTTCTTTTTCTTCTATTTTTGGCTGCATTAGCTTTGCTTGTGCAAAAGTTATTTAATTTCATGTAATCTAAATGATCTGTTTTTCTTCACATAATCTTCTCTCTCTTGTTTGGTGTTAAACTCTTCATTTATCCATAGATCTGACAGGTATCTTTTTCCATGTTTCCTTAATTTTCTTATGATATCATCCTTTACATCTAAATCATTTATCCATTTTGACCATAAATTGAATATAGTGTGAGATGTTGGTCTATACCTATTTCTACCAAAATGCTTTCCAGGTTTTCCACAATTTTTGACAAATGGTAAGTTTCTACCCCAAAAGTTTGGATCTTTGGGCTTGTCAAACACTAGATTACTATGGTCATTTATTGCTGTGTATTGTGTCCATACAAGTCTTTCCAGGCTTTTCTGAAGTCTGTCTGCTTATCATTTCTTATAGCACAATAGTATTATTACTGATATTACACTGACCCACCACCCTATATCTTAGTTTATATCAGATTGTTTTGAGGATTATCTGGAACTGCTAGGTCACCTTCCTTAACTTTTTTTTTCATTAATTCCACTAACATTCTTGACCTTATGGTTTTTTAGGTGAATTTTGATACTACTTTTTCTAGCTCTATAAAATAACTCTTTGTTTTATTTGCATTTCTCTAATCAATAGTGATTTAGAGCATTTCTTTTCATGTGACAATAGATGGCTTTAATTTCTTCATCTGAGAACTGCCTGTTCATATCCTTTGACCATTTAGCAATTGAGGAATGACTTGTATTCTTATAAAGTTGACTTAATTCTTTATATATTTTAGAAATTAGACACTTATCAGAGATACTGGTTGTAAAAATTCTTTTCCAGTTTTCTACTTTCCTCCTAATCTCGGTTTCATTGGCTTTGTTTGTGCAAAAACTTTTCAATTTAATGTAATCAAAATTATCCATTTTGCATTTCATAATGTTCTGTTTGGTCATGAATTCTTCTGTTCTCCATAAATCTCTAAGGTAACATATCACACCTATCAGATTGGCCAAGATGACAAAACAGGAAAATGATAAATGTTGGAGAAGATATGCAAAAATTAGAACACTAATGCATTGTTGGTGGAGTTGTGAAATGATCCAACCATTTTGGAGAGTTTGTGACTATGCTCAAAGGGCCATAAAAATGTGCATACCCTTTGACCTAGCAATAGCACTTCTAGGGCTGTATCCCAATGAGATCATGAAAATGGGAAAGGGACACACATGTACAAAGATATTTATAGCAGCTCTTTTTGTGGTGGTCAAGAATTGGAAATTGAGGGGATGCCCATTAATTGGGGAATGGCTGAACAAGTTGTGGTATATGAATGTAATGGAATACTATTGTGGAATAAGAAATGATGAGCAGGCAGACTTTAGAAAAAACCTGGAAAGACTTGTATGGACTGATGCTGAGTGAAGTGAGCAGAACTGAGAGAATGTTGTACACAGTAACAGTCACATTGTGCAAAGACTAACTTTGATAGACTTAGCCCTTCTCAGCAATGCAAAGACCTAAGATATCTCCAAAAGTCTCAAGATGGAAAATGCTATCCACATCCAAAGAAAGAACTATGGAGTTTGAATGCAGATAGAAGCATATTATTTGCTATTTTTTTTCTGTTTTGTTTTGTTTCCTCTTTCTGACAACTCCTCCTATTGGCTCTAATTTCTATGTATACAATAATATCATCTGCAAAGAGTTATAGTTTTGTTTCTTCCTTGTCTATTTTTATTCCTTCCATGTCTTTTTCTTGTATTGCTATAGCTAGAAATTTTAGCACAATATTGAATAATAGATGATAATGGAAATCTTCATTTCACTCCTGATCTTATTAGGAAGGGTTCAAGTTTATCTCCATTATAGATAAGGTTTGCTCTTGGTTTTAGGCAGACACTATTTATCATTTTAAAAAATGTTCTATTAATTCCTATGCTTTCTAGTATTTTAATAGGAATATTAATATAATATTTAATAGAATGAGTTTTGTATTTTGTCAAAGGTCTTTTTCTGTAGCTATTGATATAATCATATGATTTTTGGTGATTTTGTTATTGGTGTAGTCAATTATGGTTATTTTTTCCTAACATTGAAACAGCTCTGCAGTCCTGGTTTAGATTCCACCTGTTTATAGTGTATGATCTTCGTGACTTATTGTTGTAATCTTTTTGCTAATATTTATTTAAATTTTTTGCATTAATATTCATTAAGGAAATTGGTCTATAGATTTCTTTCACTGTTTTTGCTCTCCACAGTTTAGTATTAAAGCCATATTTGTGTCATAAAAGGAATTTGGTAGGATTTCTTCTTTGTCTATTTTTTTTCCCAAATAGTTTATATAGTATTGGGATTTACTGTTCCTTAAATGTTTACTAGAATTAACTTATAAATCCATCTGGTCCTGGGGATTTTTTGCTTAAAAAGCTCATTGATGGTTTGTTCAATTTCTTTTTCTATGATAAGGTTATTTAATTGTTCTATTTCCTCTTCTGTTAATCTGGACAATTTATATTTTTTGTAAATATTCATTTGTTTCACTTAGATTGTCAGTTTTATTGACTAGAATTGGGCAAAATAACTCCTACTAATTGCTTTAATTTCATCCTCATTGGTGGTGGTATAGATACCCCTTTCCACTTCAGATATGAGTATGATTTTAAAAATCCTATTAATACATGATTTATCTATTTCATTTTTTATAAGACTAACTCCTAGTTTTATTTATTAATTCAATGGTTTGCTTACTTTCAGTTTTATTAATCTTTCCTTTGATTTTCAGGATTTCCATTTTAGTGTTTAATTGGGAATTTTAAATTTATTCTTTTCCTAGTTTTTTAGTTGCACACCCAATTCATGAATTGCTCTTCTCTCTTTTATTTATTTATATATTAAGAGATTAAAAAAACATTTCTTTTAAGTAGTGTTTTGCATGCATCTCACAAATTTAGAATGTTGTCTTTGTTGTCATATTCTTTCATGAATTACTGATTATTTCTAGGATTTGCTCTTTGACCCACTCAATTTTTAGGATTAGATTATTTAGTTTCCAGGTAACATTTAATCTATGCTTTCATGGCCCTTTTTTCAATATAATTTTTTTCTTGCATTATAGTCTGAAAAGGATGCATCTAATATTTCTGGTTTTTTGTATTTGGTTGTGAGATTTTTATGCCCTAGTGCATGGTAACTTTTTTGTGAAGATGTTATGTATAGTTGAGAAAAAGATACACTCCTTTATATTCCCATTCAGTTTTCTGAAGAAGTCTAACTTATCTAACTTTTCTAACATTCTGTTAATCTCCTTGATTTAATTTTTATTGATTTTATGGTTAGATTTATCTAGTTCTGAGAGGAGAAAGTTGAGGTCTTCCACTAGTATGGTTTTACTTCCTATTTCCTCCTATAATTCATTTAGCCTTTTCTTTAATAGTTTGAATGCTATGCCATTTGGTGCATATATGTTTAGTGTTGATATTACTTCATTGTCTATAGTTCCTTTTAGCAAGATGTTGTCTCTCTACTTTTGGCTTTTTTTAAAAATTAGGTCTATTATTGCTTTTGCTTTGTCTGAGATCGTGATTGCTATCCCTGCCTTATTAACTTTAGCTGAAGCATAATAAATTCTGCTTCAGCCCCTTATTTTAACTCAGTTCATGTTTCCCTATTTTAAGTGTGTTCTTTGTAATTCATATATTGTTGGATTCTGTTTTCAAATTCATTCTGCTATCCAGTTCCAGTGAGGTCATCCCATTCACATTCATGGTTTTGACTACTAAATATGCATTTCTTTTGTTTCTCTCTCTCTCTCTCTCTCTCTCTCTCTCTCTCTCTCTCTCTCTCT
>NW_020954557.1:25999106-26053819 GCF_900497805.2 Vombatus ursinus
CTCTCTCTCTCTCTCTCTCTCTCTCTCTCTCTCTCTCTCTCTCTCTCCCCTCCCTTTTCTAAAGTCTATTTTGCTTCTGACCATACTCTTGGGGGGGGAAGGGGTGGGGACGGGCATTTTCTCTTTGAGACAATTTAGATGTGAGTTATGTTCTAACATTGCTCAGCCACATCCACACATCTCCACCACCATTTTACCCTCCACTATAAAATCTCTTACTTGGGTGCCTCTTTTATGTGAGATAATTTTCCCCAATCTTCCTCTCCTTTTCCCCTTTTCCTAGGGGATCCCTTTTTCTCACCTATCAATTTGTTTTTACATTATCCCAACATTATTGACTCACTCTTGTACCCCCTTTCTATTATAATTCTTTTAGCTGCCATAATAATGATAAAGTTCTTAGATACACATATCATCTTCCCATATAGAAAGGTAAACCATTTCACCTTATTGAGTCCCTCATGATTTCTCTTCATTTTTACCTTTTTATGCTTCCCTTGAGTCTTTTATTTGAAAGTCAAATTTTCTCTTCAGCTCTGGTCTTTTCATTAGGAATGCTTGAAAGTCCTCTATTTCATAAATATCCATTTTTTTCCCTCAAAGGATTATATGCAGCTTTGCTGGGTAGGTTATTCTTGGTTGTAATCCCAGTTCTTTTGCCTCCTGGAATAGCATATTCCAATCCTTCTGCTTCTTTAATGTGGTATTTGCTAAATCTTGTATGGTCAGGTTCTTTATTTTGTTGTTGTTTGCTCACTTTTCCACCTTATTTCTTAGTCCTTTAGGTCATTGCTGTGCTCTGTTCCCAGCATGGGGTTGGATGGGGTTGAGGGGTACTGTCTCAACTTCAGGCTTTTACACAGTGCTGTTTTCAGAGCTAGGTCTGGGAGTTTGGGAGTTTTGGGGACTTGTGTTATGATCTGGGGAGAAGGATGGTCACTGTTCTCCTGGTCTAGACTAGTCCTTACCCAGGAAATGGCCCTGATACCTTGTGATTGTAATCCCCATAGCACTCCTCAGGGACCTTGTTACCTTGGGATGGGAAGTGATACTTTCCCTCAGGGCTTTCACTCCTTTTGATAGAAAGTGTTCCTCCCTGTCCTTGAATTTTGATGGAAATGGGTATAGGCAATGGAGTTGCCAAATAGCACCTATTTCTGTGTCTAGTGCCAGCATAATGGTCCCCTGTAGTCTCTTTCTGACCAGTTGCTAGGTCTCCTTACTCTCTCTGTCTGGCTTGGGATCTCTGCTACTTCTGTTGTGACCACCTAGCTCTACCATTACTGTTTTATCAACATGGGCTTTGGGCCAGCCTCCACCCCCATGTCACAGATATCTCTTTCTGAACTCTTAAGTTTTCTTAGGATGAAAGAATGTCACACTCTGACCTTTTGTTGGTTCTGCAACTCCAGTATTCAATTTGAAATGTTAATTTAAAATGGTTTGGTAGGGAATGTTGGGAGGGTTTATATGAATGCTTTCTCTACTCTACCATCTTGGCTCCCCATTCTTCTTGTCTTAGTTTTTCAAGGGTCCAAGTATACATTGGCCTGTTCATTTGCTGGTTCTTATTCTTGCTACATGACTGATCTACTACTTTTTTTGGTAATCCACATTTACCTTCAATGGTGTCTTTTATGACCATTCTTATGTACACATTATTTTTGGTAATATAGGGTAGACTTAACATAAATTCTCCATAAATTTTCCATTGTCCTTTGTATTATTTGTAGTACTAAATTTTCTGACATAAAGATAGACTAGAATTCACAATCCTATAGAGCTAATTGGAAAATATTGTCTCTAAAGAGATGAATTTTTTTTTCAGTAGTGAGCAATTTGGCATAATTGAAAACACTGCACAGTTTCCCCAGTACTTGCTGGACTGATCCTTTCTTCTTCCTAAAATCTATGACCACATAATTATCCATCTACAGTATTTTTTAAAGATTGGATATATTAATCAATTAATTCAATGTACTTTCTGTGAAGTTGAGCATAAATATCTCACTAATCTGTTCTTTGTCTTCTTTAATAGTGATGGTCAAAATTCTCTTTCATTGCTATAGATTTCATTGAGGAGGCCTTATAACATTATAAGATTTGTGCAATTATTATGTTGTCCTTAATGTCAATAAATCTTTCTTTTGTTATGACATTATGCAGGGTATCTTCTACAATACTAATGAATAAACAATATATCTCCCTGTTTAACATCTTGCTTGATATTAATATTCAGGGAATCCTTAAGAGACTTACCTGTGAATATGAATCAGCCAGGGAGCCTTGTATGATATTTAATGTACACATTGTCTGAGGAGAAGTTCAAAGGTGACATTCCACCCTACCTAGTCTAACGCTTTCTTGAGATAAATAAACACAATAAGATCTAATATTCTTTATTTTTCTCTACTCTGTAAACAATATGGAGGATGGATATTTGGTACTGACATTCCACAGTACAAACCTCAAACTTTTCTGCCGATTTTCTGGAATTTCCAGTAAAGTAAATTATCTTTTAAAACCAATTCACAAGGTCTGCTATGCACTGTTTTGTTCCTAAAGAGAATGAAAAGGTTTTGTCCTTGGCCTATTAAATAGAATGATCACAAAATTCTTCTGGTAATCTTTTCCTCTAAAATAAACCCAATGTCTCTGCTGATCAGAAACTGACATACTTTATACTGCCAGTTATTTGAATAATTGCAAAAAAATCCTTTTGGTTTGTCTCAATTGAATTAACAGCTAGGGCCTTCCAAATATAATATTTTGCAAAACAGTTGTTATTCTTATGACTTGTGGTACAAACTCTCATAATGGGTTTTCTCTGGAAAGAGTCTTATCTACTATCATCTTCCCTACAGAGGATGCATTTTTTTTTTCATCTTTTTTACTTCTGAACTACTCTAATTTTATGATTTTATGGGTGTCAAAAAAGACACACAAACCAGCAGGCCTTTCAATTTTCCTCTTCCTCTTCTCATCTTCCCATTCTGTCATTACACCTTATCTGTTTTCTTTTTCAGAATTTTCCAGTCTTCTAACTTCAAAGTACCTATTTGCATATAACAGCTGACATGTTTGATGAGAGCCTTGGAGAAGATGGAAAAGAGTTCAAGACTAAAACTCAAACCCCCATAGTTCACATACTCTTCATAAAGGTCTTCATATTTCTATAAATTCTCTCTAGTATGATAATAATGTTTTACAAATAGGGCCGGGGTTGGGGAGGAAGAAAGAAGCCTTTATTAAGTACCTACTAAGTGTCAGATAGTGTGCTAAGCACTTCACAAATATTCTCTCATTTGATTATTTACTGTATTTTGATGCTTGAAGTGTTGAAAGAATGTCCCAGGCATCCTCCTCTTCAATCCTAGTGATCATTATGAGTTGCTTTTCTCCCTGCATTGACCACTCACTCAGATAGATGAATTGGTCTTCACATCAACCCTGATGCTATTATTATCCCACTTTCTATTCTATTCACAGAGAATACATAACTTGACCAAGTTTGCACAGCTAGTTAGTAGCAGAGACCAAACTACTGGTCAGATCTTGTAACTATGAATCCAATACTCTTTGTATAGTATCATGTGGTCTATATTATGAGATATATATGCACACATATACATACATAGATACATAGATACACATATACATACATACATACACACACACACATATATGGAACATCTGGCAAAAGGAAAATTTTTGGCAAATTTGCCAAATGGTGTTAGTACATTTAGCATAATGCAGCAAATGAAAGTCTGTAGAAACTCTATTTTGCAGCCTAGTAAAATAAAGCCAAAAATAAAACATACATTTTTGATATGTTTACTATGGGAATGTATTGTTCCTGAGTATTTATATTTATTATGAGTTTGCTTTTGCAGTTGGGAAGGAGGTAGTGAGAGACAGGAACAAGAAGAAGCTAGTAATGTGGTTACCAAGCTCCCCCCCCCAAAAAAAGAAATAAAGAAGTATTTTTAATTGAAAAGAAAAGAGCATAAGAATGTACATGAAAAAATACTGGCACATATGTAAGCTTTGAAAGTTACATGCAAAATTATATAATTAAATTATATAATTTATATATTTTATATTATATTATATAATTTATATATTAGTTATATAAATTATATAATTAAAAGGAAAAGTAAGCTGTATGCAATAGATATCTATGGTTTCATGTAAAATCCTCCATTTTGGTACTACTTTGTTTAGGGATATGTCCATTTATTTGGTCTTTGTTAAGTTCAGAATTTTTAGCGATTCATTTTTAGAAAGAAAAAAAAGAAAGTGATATCTCCTGGAAATGTGACTCAGACATGGACAGTTTGTGCAAACTAGTATTTGTGAAATAGTGTAGTCATAAAGAGAAGTGGACTGATGTTCTACCCTAATTGTTTTCTGTTTGGCTGCTCTGTCAGCACTGGCTGAAAATGAAAGGCTCACTTTCCCCCCCTTTTTTTGTCCAATTCATTTTCAGTTAGTTGATATTGCCAATCATTTATCACAAATGGTGGCCAGTTCTTATTGGCTCCCTACCACTCAGTAACCCCAGCCACAAAGGCCAGAAATATAGGAGCTTAGCTTTAATCCTGGCTCTGACTTGCACTAAATGACCTTGAGCTGTTTGTTCACTCTTTGCACATCCGTTTCCTCCAATGTAGATCACAACGTCAACACCAAAGGAGATGCTGCAGACTCTCAACCTCCCAGTTCGTGGTTGCTTGATTTTGCAAATGATTGCAAAGGAGTGAATGATGTCAATTAATACAATGAAGAGAGCAGATGGCAAAGAATAAAAAGTGTGGTATAAGAAAATCTTACTGAAACCAATGATAATTAATATGAATTCTTTGTATAGCTGAGACAGGAAAATATGTAACCCTGTTTGTAGTTTCCAGGGAGTTGGAAGGTCAAATAGTCTATAATTGCCACAGGTGTTAGACCACAGGGTGCCCTGGGACAGAACAGGCTGTACTGTGGACCCCAGAATATATTTTTTCACATCCTGCTCATTAATATAGCCTTTATCAGACTACAATATACCATATTTACCAGAACATTACAGGATTTTTTTTTTCAGGAGTTGTTCAAAAATATGGCTAATCTAAAATCACCTCATTCCTTAAAGCTTCATCAGCTTTCTAACCTTAGAATATAAGAATTCTATTTTACAGTTCAGGATATCTTTTAGCCTTATAAATAATTTTACTCCCAATTCCTATGTGGCCAATCACCCTTATTATTTGAGAAATCATGGAACAAATCCTAAAAGTCATAAATAAGTACTCTAAGATGAAATAAAATAATGCTGATATTCACTTAATCAAGATTTCAGTCACAGGAGGATAATTTACTTCTTAATAATAATAGGGTCATAGAAACAAGAATTCAACATGAGTACCTATATTAATATATAGGTATGTATAAATCTGTCAATCTATCAATAACATTTTCAAAAGGGTATTGGAAACAAGAGGAAGAAAAACCTCAAACAAATCAGGATTTCATTTTTAATAATCCAGTCCCAAATAAATGCAGCTGTTTTTAATATTTTCAGATTTGAGTATGTAACCTCAGTGTATCAAAGTTTACAATACATGTGGCAATCAGCCACTTTTGGCAATGAGAGAGATTTGTTGTAATGATAGAATGTTCAATCTATTCTTCTTACTTCAACCCTAGGCATTAAAAAGAAAAAAAAAACAATCCTGGCAAAGCTACAGAAGGTTTGACTCTTCAGGCCCTGTAGGTATCAACCAAGAAGTGATGATGAGGAAAGGATCTTTGGCTCCATCTCTAATTGATTAAAGTTCACGTGATGGATTTTAAAAGTCAAAGTTAATTTTTATCCAAATTAGATTAGCTGCTCTGAGTTCTCTAATTCCCAATTTAGGAGACCTACTAATTTAAGGGGGTTTTTGGGGGTGGGGGTTAGTAAAGAAGAAAATTTTGTTTTTAACATATTCATGGTCTATTGTTTTCCACTCCCTTCTTTCTCTACCTGCCCCTCCCCACTTCCAATGAATATGCATTCTTGATAAGTGTGAGATTTAGAGGTGTGTGTGTGCGTGTGCCCGTCTGGGCCTTAGACATTGCGAATTTAGTTATTCCCGCCAGGAAGTATGGGCTCACAGAAGACAATCATCATACCAGTAGAGATTCCTATATTCTTACTTCTACCCAGCAAGCCAAAGAGAAAGAGGGAAGAGAGAGGAAGGTAAAAGAGAGAAGGCAAAGGAAAAGGAAAAGAAAAAGAAAAAGGAGAAAGAGAAGGAAGAGAGACAAAAGGAAAGAGAAGAGAAAAAAAGAAAGGGAGGGGAAGAAAGAAAAAGGAAGAGAAAAAAAAGAAAGGCAAAGTGAGGGAGGAAAAGGGACATGACAAAGCTGAAAGTGGGTTAGCATATAAATATTTTCTCTAGTTTCTGGACACAATCCTAGAAGCTTATATCCAGCATCCCAACATCAAGACCCTGCATTAATCTCAGTGACTTGAAATCCCAGTTTATACTTTCTCTGCCTATAAATCCATCCCACCAAGGACTGGCTCAAGAAAGAAGTGATAGCAGAGCTAAGGTAGTAAGCACAGTCCAATTAATAGAACTCTGGAATGAGACTGAATCACAGTGAAAAAAAGGATGGAGGGGGACATGCAGAATGAAACATTAGCTTCAAGACTCTGAGTATAGTGGAGACTCCAGTCTTGTACATGGCTAAGAAGGGTTCCCCCCTGCACCCCACAGGCTCCTCTCACCCCAGATTCCTTGACTAGGTCATCTCACCTCTGCTTCGAGACCTAATTATTATGGAAATTTTTCCTCACATCCAGCCAAGATTTGGCTCTTTGCAATTTCTACTCATTACTTCTGGCCCTATGCTGCCAAATTGAACAAATTTAATTTAATCCATCTTTCACACAACAGTGCTTTGCTTCTAATACTTAAAAACTATCACTACCACCAAGACTTTTAGCCTTCTCCAAGTTCATTTTCCTCAACCAATCCTCCTAGATCATGGACTGAAGACCCTTCACCATTCTGGTTGCCCTCTTCTGGACATTCACTGCATTGTAATATATGATGGATATGAAGAGTACAGAGAAGGAAGGGAAGATTACATGAACTTCTGTGATTTAAAGGAAGTGGAACCAGTAAAACAATATATGCAGTGATGACAACATTGTAGGGTAAATAACAGAATGACTGAAACTCCATATTGTGAAATTATAATGACCAAGTTTGTCCTCAAAGAAGAGATATGAGAATGCATCTCTCTCCCTTCTTTGTATAGGTAAAGGGACTTTAGATCTAGATCACTGCATATAACTTGAACTTGGTTGGTGTATGGGCTAATTTTGCTATTTTTAAAAATCTACTGTTGAAGTTATTTGTCATCAGCCATAGCTTATGCTATGTCATAAGCCAAAGCTCTCTGGGGAGATATATAGTGGGAAATATAGGTCATGCAAAAAAGATATCAAAAATTTTAATAAGAAAAAAATCCTCAGTTTCTATTTTGTTTTGTTTTTCCTTTCTCCCTAGATTGTCTTTAACAGTTCCCAAACACCTTTTAATTTGTTGGGGGCCACAAAACTGAAAAACCAAGATTTTTTAAATGTTGCCTTAAGTAAAAGTAAATAGATTCAGAGCAAAAGTCTAAAAGCCTTTTCTACAGAGTAAAGATTTATTTTTTTTTAATAAAAACAACTGTTTCAAGAGTTTAAAGACTTTATTCACTTCTCCATTTGAACCTACGTTAGGATTAGAATCATCAGATAAATAAGGTATTAATATATTACTGTGTATGCATATATTGGTTTAACCTCTCAGGCAACATTCTAACTCAGTAATATTCGGAGAAATTGCAGTTCTGGATTGGTAGAGAGAGTTTCCTTACAAGGAGTTCCCTATATTAAAGAAATTATCTCTTCCCCTACCCATTTCTCTCTTCTCCCTCCCTTTCCTTTCTGCTCTTTCTCTCTCTCTTATCTTTCTCACCTCTCTCATATATGTGTGTATATACATACATATATGTGTGTGTTATTAATGTTGATATTTATCAGTATTTTAAAATAAACATTTTATTGCCTTGTATTACCTGAATGTTTAGCTTTTATTATTTGTTCAACAGATTTATAAAGGCTGTTAGTAACAAGATAAACAGGTTCCTGTCTATAACAGCTAAACGAAGTAATGAAAAAGGAAATTAGCACACTGTTTACCACAAATTGACTGTGTAAGAGAATTTAGCAGTTAAAGAGTCCACTAAGCAGGTGGGAATTTGAGTCACTTGAAGAAGGCAGGGGAGGAGGTTTGGAAAATTTAATTATGCGATTATCCTACCAGATGGTTATCTGTGTTGAAGAAAGTACAAAGTTCATAAGTGCAATGAACTCTTCTTTGCAGGGCTGAAAAAGTAGAGGGTCCTCCCTTTCTTTACTCTTTCTGTCCAAGATAATGAGTACTTTGTGGTGGTGTGAACATTGGATATACTTATAAGACAACAACATTGGACTTCAACCCAGACTCGCCTGGTCAGAGGCACAGTGCTATCAAACAAACCACACTGACCTCATCTCATTACACTGATGCTGCTGTTAGTTTACTGATGTGTCTCTGTGAAATTAAAATTAAGAAAGGCAGCTGTGCCAATTGTGTGAGATCTCTCTCCCTCCCCGCTTCCCTCTTGGTAAAAAGATCAGCAGTGAAATATTATTGAAATAATAGTCTTTATAAGAAAGGGAAAAAAAGAGTAGTTTTATCTATGTATGAGCCAAGACAAACCAATCAAAAGCTGTTAAAACCCTACTGAAGGGGTAGGGAAACAATTTTACTCAATGTTTTGCTTAATAGCCAGAAGACAAAGAGGTAGAAAAGAGGAGTAGAGGTTTACTTTTGGTTAAGACTTTCTAGCTTCTCTAACACATACCTGAAAAAAAATACTTTTTAATCTACAATTCTCATATCCATCTCAATCAAGCCTAGCCTAATGTTTATTCATATTGACCTGAAGTGCAATGCTGCTTTTTAGTAGACTGAGATGGTAATTTGTATTCTATGCCAATTTAATCCTGGGACTTTCTGTCAAGAATAAATTAAAGGGGCAATTTTCCAGTTTTTTTTCCTCCTCTTTTTGTCACCATGGGCACCTGGCCCCTAGGAACTAGACTGAGATCACAAATGAAGTTCAGAAACAAAAGTAAACAGCAAATCCAAACCATTATTATTATGAACTGATTTTATTATAATATTTGAATAGCTTGCCAAATTAAGAGCAACACTTTATGTTGTCATTGACCATAAATTTTTTGAAACATAGAGTCTTTAAACATATCTTATATGCCATCTTTCTCTCTCTCTCTCTCTCTCTCTCTCTCTCCTTCTCTCTCTCTCTCTCTCTCTCTCTCTCTTGTTTTAGGGTTCTAAACTTAAGCTGATAGATGAATTACAGTGCTCCTTTACTGAAGTCACTTCCTGATAAACAGCCAACACTAAAAAATAAATAAATATAAGACAGCTTGAGAAGTCCAACCTTCTTGGCTGGTCACAATTGGTGTGTTGTTATCCTGGCCCGGATACAATATTTGTAATTACTTTCCTTCTAGACAACTGAATTCATTCCACCAAAGAATGTCACAAGTTTACTGATGTTATATTAAAAAATAAGATTAGCAATGAAGACAAATGTCACTTGTCTAAAAAAATTTTCAGTCTTATTTCTTCCCTGACTCATTTTGTCAAATTGGAATCACTCCCAACTTTAAAGGAGTTACAGCTTGAGTTCTTTAGCAGCCACTGTTTGTAGAGGGAGTTAAGCAAATATACATGCAACTGAAAAAATTGCAACTTTTCTTCTCAGATATAGGGTCCCGTACATTCATTCAGACAATGCAATCATTTTATAAGGGAAAATGATAATGATGACCATATTGCATTAATTTTTATATTTATTTAAAACCATTAAATTGTTTAACATGTCAGGTTTTTATAATGCTATTAAAAATAAAGTCAATTCATTTATATTTTGAATTCTATATAGAAGGGGCTGATCAAGTCTCAGAAGTAACTGTTATCCTTCTATTTGCCAATATTAAGACTTTTCCCTTCTTATTCTTTCCTGGAACTTGCCCCTTTAATCATCTCTTCCTACCATCTTCAAAATCTCTTTATCCACAATCTATTTCCATGTTGTCTACAATCATACCTAGATCTTCATCTTTAAAACAAACAAATAAAAAAACCCACTTTACTCTGTCATGCACTACAGTTATTTCCTATATGCTTCCTCTCATTCATAGCTACTATCTAGCTTAGACAATCATCACCTCTTGCCTAGATTACTGTGCTACACTCCTAATTGGTTTTCTTGCCCTGAATTTTCACCTCTTCAATCCATTCTTCACAAAATTCTATTAGTGCCTTACCCCAAATTTACCCTCTGTGTGTGAATTTAAAGAAAAGGTTATCTGACATGTTGGACAGACTAGATTGTTTCATTGTACTTCCAAAGACAACAAGGAATACCAATTCATTGAACACCTGGTTATCTAGCTATACAATGTTCATGTTGTTCATGATCAAAAGGATACTATAAAAACAATGACTTTATGTACCAATTTAACTGTTGCAAAAGATGAAGCGCAGAAGTTCTAAAAGAACCTGAAAAAGTTCCTCCAAACAACTAATATTTGGTACAGTGACTTCAATGTGAAAGTTAGTTTAGGGGATAATACAGAAAAATAAATTTGAAAACAGTTTGAGATTAAGAAAATTAAGAGGCCAAAGGCTTGTAGATTATCCAGAAATTTGCGGCCTCTATATTATGAATTCCTTCATATATCATGTTCTAACTGACATATTGGCTATTTATGTTACCTCCAACAAGTCACTTAATGACCCCAAACAACTAAGAAAGTTAGTTATGGAAAGGTCACCTATCTGCATTGCTCACCAAGAATCCCCTATGCTGATGAAACCACAAGGTGGGGAACAAATATATGCAATCATGATGAACACATTCTTCCAAGTAATCATGGGGTTGGAAAACCACGAGACATAGGAGCACTAAAAATCACACACACACACAAAAGGAATTGACTGCCATATGTGTTAAGAGACAGGAAATAACTATTTATGAAGATGGGAAAGGTTTCAATACCATTATCTTGATATAGTCAGGTCATTAGCCCATTAGAGCACAAAGTAAAATTAATACCAAATTTGTGGGACAGGTGGAGATAAGTCACTGCATCCAATTATAGTAGCTCCAATCTAAGCTATTAAATCAAGTTATTGACTCGGAAAATGGGAAGTGGATAAAAGACATAGACTTTGATTAACACCACTCCTTAGAGAAGTTATCAATCTTAAATAGTAGCCACAATAAGGACACAAAAAAAGCTATGGAATTGAATAGGGTAACAGTCCCTTGATCTTTTTGCCAAGTGGAGAGACATGAAAGCCAAGAATAATACTAACAGAGAATATAAACTCACCTGCAAAACTTTACAGAAGAGAATGAAAGAAGATTTCAAGCATTCACCTCACAAAGAAAGAAGAGTAATAGAGCAAAAAGTATTCCCTACAGAAAGCCTGGAATGAAATCTAACTAATCTCATCCTGAAAATAGACAGACAGACAGACAGACAGACAGATAGGTAGCTAGATAGCTAGATAGCTAGATAGACAGATGGACAGATGGATGGATGGATGGATGAATGGATGAATGGAAGGATGGATGAAACCCCAGGAAGGGCAACAAATAGATGTAGAATGGAACAGGTTTGTGTGGATTTCTATAGAGAGCTAATTGCTGTAACTATACTATGATAAAGAAGAAATAATAATAAAATGAAGTGAGGAAGTGGTTGTATATTATCAAATACATGCGGAACAAACTCACACTTGAGGTTATAAGATATTCAGGGATATATTTTCAAGATATCTCAGAGAAGATTCCAAAAAGAATACATATGCCCAAAATGATTACATATGCCATTAATACCAACACAAGGTGAATAAGAAGATATTAGTAACTTTCCATCTCATGAACTTATTTTCTTATCTCTATAAAACTTTTATAAGAAGGGACTATGCCTGTAGTCCTTGATGGAAATGCAAAAAAAGGAACAGAAAAGTTTTGCAGGTGAATTTTGCAAGAGATATACCACTGCCATATCATTTGTTGATGACAGAAAAGTAACTGGACTTTGTGGAGCAAAATATGACATAAAGACACATAGGGAATCAGTGGAGGGCAGAGTCAGGATGGCAGAGTGAAAAATCACAACTGACAAACTTCCCCTAAAACCTTTCCCTCAAAATGACCACTGAAAACACTAAGCAGAATTCTGAAAAGGAAAGCCTCAAGAAAAAGTCATAGTAAATCATTTTTACGGCACAGGAAACTTAGAAAGACAGAAAGGGTAATTTGCAAACACTGGGGTAAGGACTAACTTGGAGCATGGTGCCATGTGGCAGAAGTAGAATGGGGCAGAAATAGCACTGGTTATGGGTTGTGAAGCAACAGCAGCACCCAGGAACAGTAAAGGGACTGAATTCCCTGTCAGAAGGTTCCCAGGGGACCCCTGCACTAGCAATGGGCTCAAGATGAGGCACCATTTGGCAGCTCTATCACCCATTACCCATTTCTGAGTCATAGTTCTTGGCTGGAGAAAAGTGGTTATAATCACAAGGAGCACGGGCCCCAACTGGTAAAGACCAGAGGCCAGGCAAGTAGGTCAGAGACCAGACCTCTCCCCAGACCACACATTATTAGAAGCATCTAAAAACTTATAGCCCCCAGATCAAGCTGTGAAAGCAGAAGGAGATACAGCACCAATACAGAAGGAAATACAGTTACACACCCACAACAAAGGTAAGCAGAAACTCTAATGTAAGGTCCAAAATCAAGAAGTAGTCTGGACAAATGAACAAGCAATTAAAAAAAGAACCTGATTATTAAAAAAAATACTATGGTGACAGGGAAGCTCAAGACACAATCTCAGTAGACTTTAAAATATCTGCAAGCAAAAATATATATTTACAAATACATACACACATACATATACATAAATATATAATGTATACATGCATACATATACATATACATACATACATACACACACACATACATACATATACATACACATACACACACACATATATATATGATTATATATAATATTATATATATATGATTGCAATTGCAATTCTGCTTTGTTCATAGATCACAGTGCCCTCTTTGATGTGAGCATGCCATACTGTCAGCCAATGTCTCCCATGTTTCACAATTGATTCCAAAGTTCTTCAAAGAAACCTTGAGAGCTTCCTGGTATGTTTCTTCTGATCACCATGTCAGTGTCTGTCTTGTGTTGATTCTCTATAAAATAATATTTTAGGCAAACATATATCTGGCATTCAAAGAAGTGACCAGCTCAATAGAGTTGCACTCTTTGCAGTAGAGTTTGAATGGCTGGCAGTTTAGTATGAGAAAAGACCTCAGTGTGTGGTACCCTATTTTGCCAGGTGATCTTCAGAATCTTCCTAAGATATTTCAAATGGAAGTGATTCAATTTCCTGGCAAGGCACTCTTAGATTGTCAAGGTTTCTCATGCATACATCAATGAGATCAGCACAACAGCTCTATAGACCTTCAGTTTGGTAGACAACCTAATACCTCTTTTTTCCCACACTTTCCTTCAAAGTCTCCCTAACAGTGAGCTAGCTCTGGCAATGTGTACATCAACTTCATTATCTATGTACACATCCCTGGAAAGCATGCTGCCAAAGTAAATGAAGTTCACAGTATTCAAAATTTCTCCACTTGCTATAGCTGATGATTTCATGTATGGATGGTATGATGCTGGCTGGTGGAGAGTTTGTGTTTTCTAGGTGTTAATTGCTAGATGAAAAATTAGCAGAAGCAGCAGAGAATTGATCCATATTTTGTTGTATCTCAGCTTCAAAGGCTGCTTTGAGTGTACAATTTGTGAATGAAAAATCATGCATTAACTGTCCCTCCACTTTAGTCTTGGCTTGTAGCCTTTTCAAGTTAAATAGTTTACCGTCAGTGTGGTAGCTGACTTTGATGCCATTTTTGTCCTTGTTGAAAGCTTCTGACAACATTGCTGAAAATAGCATGCATACTAAAAAGCATGGGAGCAAGAACACAGGCTTGCTTCACTCCATCGATGACTGGAAAAGAGCAAGAGTCCATTGTCCAAAACCTGGGTAAGCATGTCATCATAAAACTGACATACAATGCTGATGAACTTTGGCAACCAAATTTTGACATGACTTTCCATAAGCCCTCACAACTGACAGTATCAAAGGTAGATTGATGAATACTGTGTACAGACCTCTGTTCTGCTCCTGATATTTCTACTGGAGTTAGCAGGCAGCAAACACCATATTGACTATTCAAGGATGCTTTCACTGTCCATCTCTATAAAGGTAAAGGAAATCAATTGTCCTGTGACAATCACAGGGAGTTCTATCTTTTGGTCATTGCTGGCAAGATTCTTGCCAGAGTCCTCCTTAATAGGCTGATCCTTCATCTGGAAGACGGTCATCTACATGAGAGGCAGTGTGACTTCAGAAAGAACTGAGAAATTGTAAATATAGGTAAGTGTTAAGGATATAAAGGAAAAAAAACAATCCCTGTCCTCAAGGAGCTCACATTCTAATGATGGAGATAACATACCAACAACTATTTACATAAAAGATAAAATAGGATAAATTGGAGGTAGTGTCAGAGGGAAGACTCTAGCAGTAGAAGGTTAGCTAAAGGAAGCCAAAATGTGAAGACAAGAAGGGAGAGCATTTGAAGCATGGGAGACTGGCAATGAAAAAGCAAAAAGTAGGTTGGCTGAGTGTTATGTGTAAGGAGCAGCAAGATGGCCATTTTCTTTTGCTGTACCTCATAAGTTTTGATATGTTGTCTCACTATTGTTATTCTCTTGAAGGAAGTTATTGATTGTTTCTATGATTTGTTATTTGACCCATTCATTCTTTAGGATTAGATTATTTAGTTTCCAATTAATTTTTAGTCTATCTTTCCACGGCCCTTTATTACATATAATTTTGTTGCAGAATGATCTGAAATGGATGCATTTAAAACTTCTGCCTTTCTGCATTGGATTGTGAGGTTTTTATGCTCTAGTACATGGTAAATTTTTCTGTAAGTGCCATATACTGCTGAGAAAAAAGTATATTCCTTTCTATCCCCATTCAGTTTCCTCCAAAGGTTACCATATCTAGCTTTTCTAAAATTCTATTCACCTCCTTAACTTATTTCTTCTTTATTTTGTGGTTAGATTTAACTAGTTCAGAGAAGGGGAGGTTGAGATTTCCCCACTAGTATAGTTTTGCTGTCTATTTCATCCCGTAACTCCCTGAACATCTCTAAGAATTCAGATGCTATACCACTTGGTACATATATGTTTAGTAATGATATTACTTCATTATCTATGGTGCCTTTCAGCAGGATATAGTTTCCTTATTTATCTCTTTTAATAAGATCTATTTTTGCTTTTGCTTAGTCTGAGATCAGGATTGCTACCCATGCTTTTTTTTTTACTTCAGCTGAAGCATAATATATTCTACTCCAGCCTTTTACCTTTACTCTGTATGTATCCCTCTATTTAAAATGTGTTTCTGGTAAACAACATATTATAAGATTATGGTCTTTAATACATTCTGCTATCCCTTCCATTTTATGGGACAGTTCATCCCATTCGCATTCATAGTTATGATTACTATCTGTGTCTTTCTCTCCATCCTATTTTCCCCCACCCCCCATTTATGCTTTTCTTTCTCCTTTCTCCCTTTCTCTCCTCACTAGTGTTTTGCTTTTGACCACCACCTCCCTCAGTCCTACCTCCCTTCTATAAGCTCCCTCCCTTTTCTTCTCCTTTACCCTTACTACTTCTTCCCTCCCTTCTATCCCCTCTCCCTTTTATTTCTTCTTTTCCCTTCTACTGCCCATAGGCAAATTAGATTTCTATACCTAACTGATTATGTTATTCCCTCCTTGAGCCAAATCCAGATTGAGAGTAAGGTTCAAACAATGCTCATCTCACTCCTTTCCCTCTACTGTAATAAGTTTTTATGCCTTTTCCTGTAAAGTAATTTACCCTTTTCTATCTCCTCCTTTCCTTTTCTCCTAGTACAATATCTTAATTAGATCCACTTAATCCACTTACTTTTAACTTTTAACTTAACTTTCTAATCTCCTTTACATTTAATCCACTTAATTAGATTTTTTTTTATCATTACATCAAAGTTAACTTCTACCCACCCTTCTGTCCATGTATATCCATTTTAAATGGTGTAATAACAATACAGTTCTCAAGAGTTACAAGTGCCATCTTTCCTTGTAGGGATGTAAACAGCTTGCCCTTATTAATAACATGTTTTTTTTTCTGTTCTGTTTACCTTTTTATTTCTCTCTTGAGTCTTGTATTTGAAGATCAAATTTTCTGTTGAGCTCTGATCTTTTCATCAGGAAGGTTTGGAAGTCACATATTTCATTGAATGTCCCTCTCCTTCCCTGAAAGATTATGCTCATTTTCTCTGGGTGGTTGATCTTTGGTTGTAATCCAAGCTCCTTTGCCTTATGGAATATTGTATTCGATGCCCTATAATCTTTTGAAGTAGAAGCTGCAAGGTCCTGCATAATCCTCACTGTGGATCCATGATATTTAAATTGTTTCTTTCTGGCTGCTCACAGTATTTTTTCTTTGCTCTAGTAAATTTGGAATTTGGTTACTATATTCCTTGACATTTTCAATTTGGTATCTCTTTCAGGAGGTGATGTGTGGATTCTTTCTATGGCTATTTTACCCTCTGGCTCTAGGACCTTAGGGTAGTTTTCCTTGATAATTTCCTGAAAGATGCTGTCCAGGCTCTTTTTTTCATTGTGGTTTTCAGGTAGACCAATAATTTTTAAATTATATCTCCTGGATCTATTTTCTAGGTCAGTTGTTTTACCAATGAGGTATTTTATGTTTTCATCTATTTTTTTTCATTCTTTTGTTTCTTTTTGACTGATTCTCACTCTCTCATAGAGTCATTAGCTTCCACTTACCCAATCCTAATTTTTAATAAATTGTTTTCTTCTATTAGATTTTGTAACTCCTTTTCCATTTGGCCTATTTTACTTTTTAAGGAGTTCATCTCCTCAGTGAGTTTTTGTGCCTCCTTTTCCATTTGGCCCATTCTGCTTTTTAAGGAGTTGTTTTCTTCAGTGTACTTGTTTTTTTTTTCCATTTGGCCAATTGTATTTTTTAAGGATTTGTTTTCTACAGTTAATTTTTGTCCTTCCTTTTCTAAGCTATTAACTCTCTCTTATTCTTTTTCCCAACTTTTCTTCTATCTCTCTCATTTGACTTTTAAAATCCTTCTTGAGCTCTTCCAAAAGGGCTTTTTGGTTTTGAGACCAGTTTATATTCCCTTCTGAGGTTTCAGATGTGGGCTTATTGGCAATGTTGACCTCTTCTGAATTTCTGCCTTGATTTTCCCTGTCCTTATAATAAGAATCTATGGTCATTGTGCATTTCTTTTTACTCATGGTGTTCGCTTATTTCCTGACTTTAAAAAAAATGAGCTCTTCTGTTGGAGAGCAGAAGGCATTAACCCAAGCCTCTTGTGCTGGGAGCCTGGGGCCTGGTCACTGGCTTTGTGTGCTGGGGCCTCAGATACTGGCAGCTGGGGGCTGTAGGGTTCTGACAGCTTACCTGGTGTTGGGCTGGAATCAGCAACACTGGAACTCCAGGGGTGGGGGTGGGGAATCTGGCCCCTGGAGGATACCTGCTTACCCAACCTTGAACCCCTTGCTTTGGATCCTGCTCATCCAGGCCTTGCACAGGGATGTTTTGCTGCTGCAGAATGTCTCTTATTCTGGAGCTTTCCCTCTTGGAGTTGTACTTCCCAGAGTTTTGCTGAGGCACCAGGAGACTTGGCTGCCATTGAGCACTGTGACATGTGGTGGTTTTCCAAGCCTGTTTCCATTGGTTTCCTTGCCTGTACAGAGGCACTCAGGGATCCTGGGGTTGGTGCTTGCCTGCTCCACCACCTTGAGGTTCAGGATCTCCCCCGGTATGCTGAGGTGGGACTTTCTGATATTTTGCTGGGAAGCCTCTCATTCTATACTGCTCCCCCTCCCCCAATGCAAGAAGGGCCTTTCCTGTTAATCCCACAAACTTCCTGGGCTACAAGATTGCTGCACCCCATCTTTCTGCTGGTTCAGTTCTTCCACAGTTTTTCCTGGGGTGATATTTTCTGGGCTTTCAGAGATCAATAAGGGAGGGTGAGAGCAACTTACTTCTTACTCCACCACAAGATGGCCATTGTCACTGGATCAAAGAGAAGGTGGAGCAGAGTCATGTGTAGGAAGTCTAGAATGTTAGAATGGGCAAAACTATTAAGGGCTTTAAAAGTTAGAGGATTTTGTTTTTAAAATGGAATGGGATTGCACAATATCAAAAGAATTAAAATTAGAGCTGAGGTGAAATGTAACAGAAAGGTGCCCAGTGGATATAAATATGCTACATTGTACTGTCAATGATTATTCACAATATTAAAAACAGAGTAAAAGGCATTATCAAGAAAATGACTGGAAATATAATAGGAGGTGGAAGAGAAATCTGGGAAGATGGTATAGTAGGTCAGAAAATTCTAAGCTCTCCAGATTTCTCCCACAAACAAGACAAAATAGCACCTCAGGGCAAATGTAGAATAGTAAAAATAAACAAAGTTTGAGGCAGAACAATGGTCCTCCTGGAGGAAGGAAAATCCCAAGGACTAGGTTTGGTCACTGGGAAGTATAAACACCTACAGGCTAGTTCTGCTGAAATAGCAAGCTACAAGCTCTGGGGTTAGCTGAGTTGGGAGGTAACCTCAGCCCCAGCCATGGGAATTTTCACCTCCCAGACAATGTGGGGAGTTAGGCATCTGAGCAGGGAAAATTAAGGTAACCTGTGCTAATAAGGTATGCCAGACCCAGCTCTGCTGCCAAGACATTGTCCTGGGTGAAAAGGAACCAGTACGCACCTGATGAGTACAGAAGCAGTGGGACAGGGCCACATCTATCTGTGGGCACTTATAGGAGGCTGGAGGTCTTGGTTCCAGTTCCAGGACAGAGGGGAGAACTGAAGGAAGACCTGAGGCTAGAGGCACCGTCCCCCAGATCCCAGGACAAGAGGTGATTATAATTATTAGCTACTACAAATTTTAAAAATGAGCCAGCAAAGGAGAAGGAACCCAACTATAGAAGGTTACTATAGGAATAGAGAAGACTGGGATTTGTCTTCAGAGGAGGATACTGAAGCAAAAAAAAGCCTCTCCTCCCCCAAAGAATAACATCAAATGATCATCTCCCCAAAAAGAATTCATAGAAAAACTTTAAAAAAGATTTTTTATATGAAATGAGAGAGATTGAGGGAAAAAAATTTTAAATAACAATCCAAGAAAAATAAGAAGATTATGAAAAGAAAGTCAACAAACTGGAAAAGAAAATCCAGAATCTTAAGGAAGAAAATGACTCCTTGAAAATTAGAATGCACAAGGAGAAGCCATCAAAGTTATAAGACCAAGAAATTATTTATAGATAGATAGATAGATAGATAGATAGATAGAATGAAAAAATAGAAGAGAATGTGAAACATCTCATAAGAAAAACAAATCATCTGGAGAACAGATCAAGAAGAGAAATAATAAGAATAATTGGACTACCTGAAAGCTACAATAAAAAAAAAAGAATCTTGATACAATAATACTAGAAGTAATTAAAGAAAATTATCCTGTAGGATTAAAACAAGAGGGGAAAGTAGAAATAGAAAACATCTACCAATCATACCTGAAAGAGTTCCTACAAGGAAAAATATAAGAATATCATAGTCAAATTCCAAAACCCCCAGCTCAAGGAGAAAATATTACAAGCAACAAGAAAATTAAAAAAAAAAAAAAAACCAATTCAAATATGGCAGAGCCACAATTAGAATCACACAAGAATTAGCAGAAGTAACACTAAAAGACCATAAGTCTTGGAACACTATATATTGAAGAAGAAAAGAACTGGGATTGTGGCCAAAAATATCATTCCCAGCAAAATTAAGCATAAGCCTGAATGAAAAAAAAATGAATTACCAGATTTTCAGGATTTTCTGCAAAAAAAAAAGGAATTCAATAGACATATAAGATTTGACATGTAAGATCCAAAAGAAAAAGAGGGTACACACCAAAGACTAATTACAAGGGACTTGATAAGGACAGACTGTTTACTTTTTATATGAGGAAATATAAAACATACATTTAAAATTGATTTTAGTAATTGGGTAGTTCAAAACAAAGATTGGTGTAGACTTGAGTATAACATGATTTTAAAAAACTAACCATTTAGGAAAAGGTAAAAAAAGTAATTATCTTATACAAACAAATAAAGTACGAGATGAAGAACTGTCATAGGAATTAGGGAGGAAGGTTGGTAGTTCTGGAACCCTACTCTCATCCAGAATAAGTTAAAGAGGGAACAATACATATATACCTAGAAGTGTATAAAAGTCTTCTAAACTCATAAAGAAATAAAAGACTAAGGAGATGGGGGGGGCAGAGTACAAGAGAAGGATTTTTAGAGGGAACCTTCCTCATATTAGATCTTGGTTAAAGAGATAACATTTTGAGGGGAATGAAAGTTTTCTAAATTTATAAAGAAATAAGAGGGTAAGGGAATAGGATAAAGGAAGGTATAAAAGGATGTTTAAATTAACAAGCATGAGATGGTAAGGGAGGAATTGTTGGAGGGGGATAGGTTAAGTAAAAAGAGGGCAGGATAGCAGGTAGAAGTACAGTAGTAGAGTCAGGAGGGATAGGAAATAAAAGATACCCACAAACATAAAATAAAGATCAGGAGTAGAATTTATTAGGAAAAAAGCAGGAGTAATAATCATGATTTGAGACAAAGTTAAAGTTAAAATAGATTTAATGAAAAAAGAAAAATAGGGAAACTATACAATATGTCAGTCATATTATTCAATATGGTTTAGATTATTTAAAATAACTGGACAGTATAAGGTTGGAATATTGCTGTGGTGTAGGAAATGATGAATTGGTGGACTTAGAAAAATATGGAAAGATTTGGATTTATGAAGGAAAATGTTATCCACTATAATTATGGATATCTAAGGATGTATGTAAGTATAGCATGTATGTGTACATGTATATATGTATATATATATGTTTGTGGGTATATGTATAAATGTGTGTATATATGTGTGTGTGTGTGTGTGTATCTGCACTTAATTGTAGCCTTCTTGGAGGATGAGGGGAGGAAGGTGGAAAAAAAGTACACAGAAGATAACAAAAGAGAACTTTCAAGAAAGCATAGGCTCTGTACGCAATGTGTAGTATTTATTATATAGGCTTTCTTGAAATGGAAATTTATTGCTGTATATTTTGAACATTCTCTTACATTCTGCTGTGCACATGGCAGTGCTTTTTATTTATTTCTTATTTTATATTTAAGTTTTAATATTTCAGTGTATAATGTGGTTCTTTTTCTTTTCTTGTGTATTTAAGTTTTAGTATTTTAGTTTAAAATAAATTAATAAAAAAAGAAAAGATGTGGTAGGAGAGTCACATATCCAGATTGAATGATAACAGATAGTTACCTAATCTTTGTACTGGTATCCACAAAATATTGAAATACCTAGAGAAAGCCTCTATCTTATAAGTACCAATTATAACAATTACATAAAATGCCTCAAACATGGCTCTGGAAGGGCACACCTTATTCAAAAGGAATAGGACGGGCAAATTGTAAGGAGAAGGGAGGAGAAAATGGGTAGAATAGCACATATGTATTTTAAAAATCAACTAATGAGGAAATCCATGAATCAGAAGAGAAAAGAAAGCTTTTGGATTTCTAGATGAAAATACAGAGATAGAATCAAAAGCAATATTGTCACTGAAGTATACTATAAAGCACCTAGACAGAAAGATAAAATAAATGAAACATTTGGAAAACATATCCCATGCCAGGATGGAATATGTTTTCCAAATGTCCAGGATGTTAGTTATTCAGAAATCTGCTGGAGCTCTGTTGAAAGAGTAGCTAATCTTGATTCTCCTCAATGATTTCATTCTTCAAAAAGAGAACTTTTGCACCAGCAAAGAGGAACTGGTGGCTGGTGTGGAAATTATGGGAACTTGGGAAGGAAGAATTAGGGAAAGAGAGGAAAGTTAGGCCTATTCTGATACATATCCTAGATTCTGGGAAAGCAGATTTCAAAGTTCAGATGCAAATGAACAAGGAATTTGGTGTCCAATTTAAATTTTAAAGAGTTAAATTCAAACTTGTAAAAGATGAAAGCTAGGACAGGAAATGGAAGATGAACACAAAGCTGCAACATGCTCCTTAAGGAGAATATCAGAAATGCTAAAGTTCCTAATGAATCTGAGGAGGAAACAAAGGGGCATACAAAAGGGCCTTTTCTTAAAAAGAAATATTCAGGGAAGAAGGAACTTCAAACAATGTGCTGTTTGGGATCAATAGAATTATAATGACATAAAGGCATGTCTGATGCCTTTTACTTTGCTTTTCTTTTCTCTGCTAAAACAGAATGATCTTCGGACTGGAAAAGAAAGGGAAAAAATAGCTACAGTAATAGAAAGTTGAAAAGCAAATAAGTAGAGGAGATACTGAGAAGGCTATCTCCTCATTTTGAACTTTATCATTGGCTATCATTTTTATCTTCCTTCCCTTGGATCCTTGCACACCACCCCTGTGTGCCCCAAATATTATAGGTTAGCATTTGTTTTATCTTTCCTGGAACCAGTCCTCCACACCTCTACCTTGTCATGTCCTCATCATGTGGAATAGAAAGATGTCATCCCCCCCCACCCCCAACCAGCTCCTCTTTATATGTTATTTTGAAGGAAGAGGCTGTGAATTTCTTGCTTTGTGTAGTACAGTGGTTAACATATACTGAGTGCTTAATAAATGCTTTACTATCTAGCTAGCTATCAGCTAGCATTGGTGAATTCATTTCACTAGGTCCAACTGAACTAAATCTTAGAACTGAAAGAATAGGCAGGTGTGATTCTTCAACCACTAATAGTGTGATCTCTGAATGATCATGGAGGACACTAACATAGGTTTGAAAGATGGAGAATGTTCAAGTTTTCTAAAAAGCATGACTTCCTCTAACTAGAAGCCAGTGACTTTGAATTGGACTCCTGGCAATATTCTAGAACATATTCAAGGGATGGTTGGTGAAAATAGATGAGATTTCAAAAACTTAGCATTACTTCATCAAAAAGTCACATTGGACTACCTTTCTCTCCTTTTCATGACAGTCAGCTCAGGGAATTGCTTGCAGCAATTGCAGCTATTGTTAAACTAGATTTGAATAAAACACTTAATAAAGTGTTTCATGGTATTCTTGTAGGAATGGCACAAAAATGTATGCTAAGAGATTAGGTTCAACGTGGTAGATTGAGAACTGGTAGAATGAATGGCTGAACCCAAAGAATAACCACAGAATCATAAAAAATTATATTTGGAGAAGTGTTATTAGCAGCTACTGTTTTTCTTTTTCTTTTTTTTTTTAACAAATGAAGAAAAAGATACATTAAATGAACTGTTCAAAGTCACATAGGTCAGCAAGTGACTGAGTCCTGAGTCAAACTCAGGTCCTCTGATTCCAGATCCCGCATTTTTTCACTTTCTCTACTTTGTCTCACCCATGTCAAGTAGAAAGGAGCTCTCCAGTGTCAAAATATAAAAATCTACCCTTGGCTCTGTATTGTTTACAGTTGTTATCTATTACTTGAATGAGGTATAGATGAGATGCTGATCTAATTTTCAGTCCAAGCAGATTTAGGAAGAATAGTCAATATGTTTGATGAAAGAATTAAGATCCAAACAGTACTTGACCATCTAAAATATTTGGCTCAAAGTAATAAGATGAAATTCAATAGAGCAAAATGTAAAATCATCATCAGTACAAGATGGGAGGAGTTGTGATTAGACAGGAGTTTATGTGGGAAAAAATCTGGGTGTTTTAATGTGAGTCAACAGTGTGAGAGACCAACCAAAAAAAATGAAAACAATTTTAGACTGCATTGAGATGCACAAGCTTAGAGTTGCTCTGCTAACTAAACCAGTGACTTTGAATTGGACCTGGTGAGACTATCTCTAGAGCTATCCAAAAGTGTAACTGGCTGTCTTGGCCATTTGGGTTACTGCCACCTGCACACACACATACACACTTTGGAACTGAGGATCTTCAAAGAAGAACTATACGACAACTCACCAGGTGAGAGAGTAGAGCGTTTCCTTCTTCAGGTATGGATTGGATGGGTTGGACTTCATTCAAAGGCCTCCAAGATCCCTTCTGAATCTGAGAGAATATGATTATGTAATGCCGTGAAAGATAGAATGGCACAAATGCTACTGTAATATTCCCCAATTAAGAAAGTAACCAAAAAAAAAATCTCCATTTTATTGGGTAGAAACTCTATCGAGTATTTACAAAAAGACATAGGAAAGAATCATAGAAAATCCAAAGATGTAGAGGGAATAGCTACACAATGAAATTATATAATGGTGATGAAGACAATCATAATAATAGCCAGGATTTACATAGCACATTAAGGTTTGAAAAGTTATACACACACACACACACACACACACACACACACACACACACACATGTGTATGTATGCACACACACGTATATATGTAAAAGTTGATCCTCACAATTGCTATGTGAGGTAGCTGGTATTATTACCTCCATTTTACAGATGAGGTAACTAAGGTTGAAACAGATTAAATGATTTGCATAGGGTCACATAACTAGTAAGTGCCTGAGGCAGGATTTCAACTCAGGTCTTCCTGATTTCATATCAAATACTTTATCCTCTGCACAGCATAAATACCTCATTACATCTCCACCAAGTCATCAAAGTAAGAATACATAAGCTTCAAGTAGTACATAGTACACTGGTTATTTTGTAAATCAGACAGCCTACACGTATCATGCCTAAAATTTCATGCTGAGTGGTCAGATCAGCACATTCTCCTCTAGTTTGAGTAAAGTACATATTTTTAAATTTTTTCTATAATTTTGACATTGAATTGCTGAAGTAAAAAGATTCCATACATGTTTTCATCTTTAAATTACTAATAAAGATCTTTGGTGGAAAATTTTCTGATCAACCTAATTTAATTACAATCTTTAAATGCTGGTAGATGATAATATTACTGCTATCTTATAATATATTATTTTATCCTTTGCATTTCTAATGCAATTCTAAATCTGTGAGGTGGGCTTGGGGCCACTTGAATATTTTTTTCTAAATTTTTAACAAAGTTATTACCTATTAATTTGTTAAGAATGGTTTTATTTCAGGTTCAGTCAATGAAAGATAAAGGATCAATATGTCACAGTCAATACAGGAACCTTCCAGCACTCTGAAGAGAAAATTCTATGAAACTAGATTAGCTGCTTCCATAGGTCAGCTTTTATCTATGCCAAGTCAAAAGTGTACTTAATTTGATTGAAAGTGGCTGTACCCTGTAGTAGAAAAATAATTTGCCTGGAAAAAGACTTAGGTTCAAATCGCAAGTCCCAAAGTTCATAGCTTTATGACTAGACAAAAAAGTCATTTAATCTCTCTGAATCTCAGTTTCCTCATCTGTAAGATGGAGATGATACACCATCTATGGAAAACATTCCCTCCTCAAGTCTTCCTCACAGAATCCCTAGTTCCCTTCATGACTCTGCTCAGATGCTACCTATTATGGTGAATTCACTCTGATCCTCTGAGTTATTCATTTTCTCTCCTTCCTCAAATTAGTGAACATTTATTGAAAAGTTTACTTTTATATCAGAAGAATGCAAGCTCTGTACAACTATTTTTCATTTTTTTGTTGTTATATTGCTTTAGTTAGCATTGTGTCTTCTATATAGCAGGTAACTAATAATGCTTGTGGAATTAAATTAAATGATCTATATCACAGGATTTAGGGGAATTAGGAGAAAAAATGTAATAAAACACAATAAAAATTTAACATAATTTAAAAAAAAATTAAGCATGGGCATTAACATGTGGTGCTTGTCCAAATAAAAAGATTGTGGTACTGATTTCGGTACTTTTTTCAAATGTCTTATTTTTGGGTTGAGATCAATATCTTGGTAAGGAAATTAAGTAGCAAATAAAAACACGGCAGTAGTACTTTAACCATGAAACTATACAATGACTTTAAAAAAAAATAATGTCTTACTACAAAATGTGGGATCTCAAGGTGGAAGAAAAATAGCAAAACATACAAGGTACAAGCACAAAAATTCTTTAGAATTTAACTATATTTTTTTTATTAAAGAAAGATGAAGAAACTAAAAAGTTGCAAAGGTTTAATTCATATATTCACCAACTTTTTAAACACATGGTCAAGGGTGTCCTCAACCCCTTTTCTAACTGTACTTTGCCTCCTGCTTTACTGAGAAGCCTTATAACAAGAACTCAATCTTCCTCCTCTCTGAGTATCTTCTCCACACATTGCCAAAAGGTGTCTCAATACATACCAGAGAGCATGCCACGGAGGAGCTCCCACTGTGATGTACAAAAAGTTTGAGAGACATAGTTTTTGAGTAACTAATCATTTTATTAGCCATGCAAGCAGATAATTTATAAAAGGGATGGCCCCCACCATGGAACCTACTCAATGCTTATGTGCCCTTGGAATATTGGGTGTTCCTTAGGGTGGCAATCAACTCTGATTGGTTAACAATTAATGAGAAGAATGAATATTATAACAACAGGTGGGCTTATTCTAATGAGATTGGAGGGAGGGATTTTCTCTTATCCAGACTACATACACCTAGGGCAATCAAGTCAAAAGGGGCTTACCTTTTGTCAGATCTGGTTGAGTGGAACACAATGGGCTAGAATTTACCTTAGATTAAATTCTTTGTAATGTTTTCTAGTAGGGTGGGTTCTCCCACCCAGTATTGAAAAGCATGTACCTGGGGATTTGGGTAATCTTATTCATCAACAGTGTTCTTCAGATACTGAACAATTTAAAAGCTTCTGAAAAAAAAACCTAGTCCTGATTCAATAATTGATTAATTATTGAGAGAAATAATAATTTCTCTCACCACCCTGGGGCCTTCTTTCCCTGTTTCTCCTGAAACATTATTTCAGGAGCCAGCCACTACCTTCAAATAAACTCTCCCATTTTTCCTGGATGAGCTTTGTCAAACTACTTCCTTATCATACTTACTACTCACCATCTCAATAATTTTCTGGACCAAAATGTCCTTCTCTGGCCATCCTTCCTCAGAGTACGTTGTTTTCCCCATTAATGTAATGCTTGTCATATAGAAGGCACTTAATCAAATGCTTGTTTCTTCCCTCTTCCCTATCAGCATTAAACTCCTTAAAGGTAAACCTGGCCTTGCTTTTGTATTTGTGTCTCCTGTGCCACAAAGTAAGTGTTTAATAAATGCTATTCATTCATTCATGCACTCATTTTCTATACTTCAAAATCTCTCTATATCTTTCCTTCTACTTTTCCCTCCAGCCCAAGATATGTGATGTGGTGTGTTTGTGTGTGTATGTGTGTGGACACCTTTGTCAGTCTGGTTAAGTCTTTTATTTTTTTTTCTTTTGCTAGGCAATGGGGTTAAGTGACTTGCCCAGGGTCACACAGTTAATAAGTGTTATGTGTCTGAGGTCAGATTTGAACTCAGGACTTCCTGACTCCAGGGCTGGTGCTCTATCCATTGTGTCACCTAGCTGCCCCTAAGTCTTTTGACTCCTTTTCAGAATAATGTTTTTGAATGCACAAAACAAAATGCATATGATTACAAAGAAAATTAATTATATTAAAATAACTTTTTCACATCAGAATTATGAACCTCACAAAGTCTACCCAGGGACCCTTTGGAAGCAAAGAACTCTTGTTTCAGAGGATAAGGTAGCCCTGCTCTTTGTCAGTCACTTGATTCCACCCCTCCCTATACTTCCAGTATCTTGCTCTATTAATGTTTGCTGCTCACATTTCCTCACTACCTATTCAGTCCTCTTCCCTTGCAACTTGGTTCCATGCCCATCATTTTATTGAAACTAAGTTCTCCAAAAGTCACAAATGATCTTCTTATCATTGAACCTTTCAGCATTTTCTCAGTCTGTATCCTTCATTTTAATGGAAGCTTTGACAGGCACTTTTCACATCATAAAGATTTAAAATGTTTATTTAATTGAATTGAACTGGCTGTACCCTATTTATTGGTACCTTTACACCTGTGCCTTCTTTGACATTTCTGACTTCCATTTGACATTTCTCCTTCCATTTTTCCAACCACTCTTTGATCTCCTTTTATGTTTCTTCTTTTTTTCCTTCTAACCTTTAAGTATGGAAATCCCTGAAGCCATCTCTATTCCATTCAATTCGATTAAACAAACACTGATTTGAAATATATGTTCATTTGTAAAATCTTATGGAGGAAAATAGTGGAAAGTTATAATTTTATAAAGCACAGAAAATAAGGGAGGGTAAAACCAATTTAAAGAAAGTTTGATGAGAGGTTCAACTAATTGATATCATCCCAAGGGGAATTATGGATGAAAATGGAAATAGTACAACAAACAAAAGAAAAATGGAAAAATATTTGCAAAGATTTTAAGAACAAACTATTTTCACAAGGAAAATAGTCACTACTCTAACATCATATTCTTAAATTTGCTTATAGAGAAGGCAGAGTTGGCCTGAATAAGATCAAGTATACCAAGAGAAAAATCTATGCTAGAGCTGACACAAATGTGAGGGTGTTGAGGGATCAGTTCATAAGATATGGGAAGTAGAGGAAGGTGGTAAAGACATGGGGGGAAAAGAATCTCACACCTTGTTAATGCCAACAAAATGAAAGGCAACTGATGGAATATTGATAACTACTAAGCCTTTTGAATATTTGAAGGCTTTCCTAATTCATGTTAATTCTTGTGCCTTCTTTCTCTTGAATATTTCCTATTTATTCTGCATGTAGCTTGTTCATGCATAGTTATTTGCATATCATCTCCCCCATTATATTGTGAGTTCCTAAAGGGTAAGGATTGCCATTTGCCTTTCTATGTATCCCTAGCACTTAACACAGTGCCTGGCACATAGCTGGAGCTTAGCACATGTTAGAAAAATCTGAAACAAACACCTACTACAGTGAATAAGTGAAGGAAAAGCCTTTATTACACTTCTCAAGAGAGAAGAGGGTACAATGCACTTTAGTAGCACGTGGGCACTGGTTCAGCAGTAGAATCAACTTTTAAACTGTTAGTAAGATCCACACTCCAGCCATCAGGGCTACTATTGGTCTGGTTCATCTGAGTTACACCCTTCCTGGACAGCCCATAGCATTTTCGTTCATGTTCTTCCTTATCATGTTAGATCACACATCCTCTGATCAAAAATCACGACTGTGTCTGCCCTTGGGGTGTGTCAGTTAATATTCAATAAGCTTATTAAGCAAGTGCAGTGGAGAAAAGCCTTGGCCCTGTGGAGGCCCTGTCCTTGAACCCCATGGTTGCAATCGGTTTAGCCACAAGGGCTTTTTCTTAAGGAACTGGTTGTTTACAGAAAAGTTTGGAACACTTTCTGGTTGATTGAGGGACTATCCACAAGATCTTGGAATTTCTTATCCTGCTGTGGAAGCCTAACCCCCTAAAATCTTCCTTACAGTACATATTTTTGACTCACATTTATGTAAGGCACCATGTTTAGCACTGGGGATACAAAGACAGAAATGAAATAGCCCTTGCCCCAAATCCCATCCATTCTATCTCAGAACTATTTCTGGTATCCATCTCCTCCATTAAATTCCCATTGACCCACATCCAAGTATTTGTTATTTCTGTAGAATATTATAATGGTCTCTTTGCTGGTCTCCCTATTTCCATGATCTCTCCTCTCTCCATCCCTGACAATGTCATCCCTCTGCTCAAAAACCTGTAGTTATTCAGTTGTTCAGTTATTAAGAATCTCAGAATCAGACAGGACCTCAAAGGCCAACTTGACCAACTTATATCTGAACGAAAAGCCTTTGTACAACATACTTGACAAGTGGTCACTCACTTTGAATCTCTGTTCAATTACCCATAACTTCACAATGCTAAGGATGAAGCATGCTACCACCCTCCTCAAAGAGAGGAGTTGGATACAAAATGCAGAATGAGACATACATTTTTCTGAACATGGTCAATATTTATTTTACTTGACTGTGCATATTTGTGACAAGGGTTTTGTTTTATTTTTTTTTCCAATGGGAGTGGGTATAAGGAAAATAAAATAAATACTAGTTAACCAAAAAAAAACCTAACTAATTAATGAGGTGGCCATCTATATTTTGCTTGAAGACTTCTAGTGAAGAGAAAAACTGTTGCCAACTGAGAGAATTTATTCTACTTTGAGATAACTCTAATTGTTAGTATATTTTTCTTTGCATTAATCCTTAGTTTGCCTCTTTAAATTTTCCACCTCATAGCTACATTGGGATTCAAGGGTTTCAACAATATGGCTCTAAAAACTACTATACTTCTTTGCATACACTATATTTAAGCTAAACTGCACTATTTTTTTATTTCCAATTTAGGTCTGCTTTCTCAGCTCCATGTTTTTGCACATGTCATCTCTCATGCATAAATCAATAACACTAACAATAATGACAAACCAAATTCGTATGACAGCTTAGTCTTTGCAATCAATCTTGCAAATTGAGATTGTCCCCATCTTTCAAATTCAATCTGAGAGATTCACCTCTTCCATGTACTTTTGATTGAGCCCTCCAGTCTTATGTCGTCCCAACTCCCTTGAATCTCTTAACCAATTTTATTGAACATCTTTAACATATTTATCATTCTAGTATGTATTATTTATGTAACCTTGGTATATCTAGGTATGCCCAGTTTGACTAACATGGAGGCCCCCTTGGGGTTTTTTTGAAGCATGTCGAGATTGTCCAACATTCAGGCCTCTTCATTCTCCCATGTAAGTGGAGAGAGCCAACTTTCATTGACTATCTAAGTTTTTAAAACTGGTAAAACTGTTTGCTCTTTTTTGGTTGTGCTTTTCTTGCCTTTCTGTTGTACTCTTTTTGGTTACTCTTTTATGCTGTGTTCAAAGAGGAGAGATCCCAGTTCATCAACAGCATAGGTAGCATGAATTGACCTGGAGAAGGGATGGACTTGACTTCCCCACTCCCTTTCTTTTATTTCTCACTCAGAGAAATAGGCCTGAGGCTGTTTGTTTCTATTCTGCATTGCTTGTCTGCAGATTCAGGTAAAGGAGGTGATCTTCACTGGGCCCAAAAATTCAAGACATGGAGCCAAGATTCCAAGTGGGAAGGTGTAGCCAACAAGCCCAGAAGCTCTGAGAAGCCAAATGCCTATGAGCCATGCCCTAAAGGGATTTTAAACTTGGAACTGGGACTATGTTCTGTGGAAACTGACCTAAAGTATGAGTCTAGTCCTCTTACCCTCACAGAGACTAAAATGGCACAGGGAGGGAGGAGGATTATATCTCTTATGTGTTTGGGGAGGTAAGTGTGACTATTTGTGATTACATTTTCTGAAATGCGTATGAATTTGTAAAAGCTAATGTGGTTATTAGTGATTAAATGAAACTGAGATTCAGGTGACCACTCACTATAGTTAGGTGAACAAATTTGGTTGGGACCGGAACCATTTACAGAGAGCCTACCATCACTTCCATCCCTATTAAGGGTATAGGTAAGAGAACCCTGGTCAGGGAGAGCTGATAGGCAATATAGCTGGCCTTCAGGGAGTGGAGACATAGTGGTCTCTGTTGCATTGCTATATGTGTTCACATTTTGTCATTTTATCAGTATTTATTGTTAGACTGTAAGCTTCTTGAGGTACAGAATTATGTTCTTTTTCACCTTCATTTCCACAGCACCTAGCCTTGTGCTTTTAAAAAGCTGCTGCATTTTCTAATTAATTTTAAAGTCTCAGTGTTGATCAAAGGAGTTACCAAAGGGACTTGATGAACTTACAAGATAGTCAGCCTTCATTTAGGTTTTTACTTTTGGTCTTCCTATAGAGAGTATGGACACATTACTTAATGCTTATCAGCAAAGTTAGGATGTGACCAGAGTCCTGGGAAGGCATCATTATTATGGTAAGGCACAGGGGAGCCAATGTGACTTTCTTGAGGAGGAGAAACCATGTGACTAATTCTCCCAGAGTTGACAGCTTCTCTGTCTAAGAGATGGCAGCAGTTAGCACCATATTAGAGTATGTATACTTCCTAGAGAGACACTGGGAAAGACACACATACTTTCAGTCACATGGCAGCTATGAAAAAGGGCAAATCACAGGATCTGAGGGGTGAGAGTTTAGGAACATCACCCTCTAATCTGATCAGCAAGCCGCTTGGTAAGATAAGAGAATAGTTGGTGTGGTCCGTGAAGATGAATGAGTGACAGGGGAAAAAAGACACAATTTAGAGGAGCAAGGGACATGGATTTTTCACTCTTACTCTGAGTTATTCAGATAGTATAGGTCCAATGGGAAAGTGGTTTTCTGTTTAGTAACATCAACTAGGTTGCCTTGTACCTGATATACAATTGTTACCTTTCATTCTTGCACAGGATCTGAGAGATCTCTTTTACCTACAATTGTGTCAGGGCTGGGCTGATAAATAAATAACAACCAGCTCTCTGGAAAAAAATACCTGATATACTTTTAAGTTTAATCTGAATTATTGACATTTTCTCCATCAGTTTCTTAAGTCTAGAAAATCAACAAAACAATAAATCAAGCCCTGTTTTTGTAACATTCGCTGAATTTCAAGGTTTAAATGTTTACACTTAAAATTTAAAAATTGGCTCTGAAATGGGTTTGAGCTGGCTCTATCACACCCTTGAGATGTAGAACTAGACATGAGCTATATTCAGACTGCATAAAGTAAACTGAATGGAAGCATGATAACCCAAAAATTTAATGAATTTGAGTGTTATCTCCCCAAACCAGATCCAGTCCTTGTAAGCCCAGAGTTTGGGGCTTTGGAACTTGGGTTACATGTATGTCATTTCAAAGGAAACAAGCTAAAGAATTATGAATCATTTTAACAAAATTCTCCCAAACATTGCTTGATAATGTGTGCTTAATATTCAAGAAACTTTACAAAGTACAATACTTTACACATAGTAGACAATTAAAAATAAAACTTGGTGAATTTAATTAACATACAAAAAGAAAACAAAGAATCTTTATATACCCTTTACATACAAGATGCCTTTATTTGATACCAACATCCAACCATATGACTGAAACAATTTTAAAACTTAAACTTTCTAAACTTTGCATTCTCATAATTTAAATCCAAAGAATTTATCATACTCCCTTAAATTTTTAGGAACCAAAAATACTCTTGGGTGATAATAAATACTTACAATGTTTATGCTTATGTCTTTCAGGCATATTTACTATCCAATATTGTGTTTTTGGAAAGTGTAACGATTGAGTTAACAAATACAAAAGGGCTCCTAAAGTGAAAGAACTGTGGTTTATTATCTGTAGGTTCAGAGTTCTTAGGTTCGAATCCTGACTCTGCTACTGTGTCACCTTAGACAAGTGACTTCTACTCTCTGAGCTCTGGCTTCCTCATCAGTAAAATGAGAAGGCTAGATATCTCTGATGTGCTTTATAGGTGCCATGATGAAAATCTAGAAAGTTTCTTTTGAAGAGTATTTTCAGTTTGTTTATCCTTCATGATATGTACCCATAAAAGAGGTCTTACTTTATTTTATTTTTTAACTTTGGCTTTGGAACTAGGGCACCTTGCAAAGATTTGCAGCTGGCTGTTTCCCTAGCTTAATGAATATTCATCACCCTTGGCAAAGAAAAGAGAGCTGGGGAAACCTTCAGTTCTTTTAATATATAACAGTGTTTGGCCCACCCCTAACGATAGCTCTTTGTTTTTGCATGTCACAGTACACTGATGGTAATTAATGAAAGGAAACTCCCTTGAGAAGAGGAGGAAAAGAGAAGCTAATGGAGGATGAATTGATGAGCCTTCTAGGAGTGTTTTATAAAGTTTAACCTCTAACAAATCTAGGGGATTTCACAAAACTTCGTCCTGTTCTGCCAACCTGTTGGCATTCAATAATGTGAGTTATTGTATTAATAGTAATGCAACATCTCAACCAAAATGGCTTTAGGGAGTTTTAAAGTGAACCAAAGTAAACTTTGTAGAGGAAAAAAATACTTTCAAGAATAGTTTGGAGACACTCTATTATCTTGTTAATGACTGGTGATAGTGATATACTTTGCTAGTAATTTCAACTCAATGAAATTACGGTGCTTATTTAAGAGAGATTCACACATAAATTCAATAAAGGATGAAGAACTGAGAAGCCATTTTTAAAAAAAAACAATTGTCACAGCATTCCTTTGCATTCATTTGTGGCCTCCCACAAGATTTACGATTTATGAGTAACTCTGTGGGGGGGGGGATATGTGTGTTCATAGATAGTATCTCTAAAGAAAGTCATGGATCAAAAGAACATTAAAAAGTCTCTCTTTTTATAATGTAAAATTATACACAGTCTAGTTAAAAGCGAAGCAATTAAAAATATTCTATTTCATTTACCTTTCCATGATTTCATTTTCGTTTTCCATTACTTTGTTTTCTGACTATCAGATTATCATTCTATTTTACAGAAAACTCACTATATGTTAAGATTTAAAATTTTACAGAATATACAGTGGTCATGGAAAAAAAAAAGAGTGCTTCTGTATCATCCTCTGGGTGGTAAGAATTTCAGGTAGGAGACACAATCAATAACACTCATTGTTCAAATCAAAACATTTTAACATCAAAAAGTGACAAGAGAAATGATTTTTGTGTGCTTTATCATCAATACCAAAGGCATTATTTAAAATTATATAATAATAATGTCACTACAGCCCATTAATAAATGTTATGAAGTTCTCAAGACATTATGATAGATAATTATTCAAAATAAAAGAAAAAAATACATACAGAGTAGAAGGTTTTGCCACTTTGTAAGGTTGCTAATTTTTTTTTTTTTTTTGAGAATTCATACAAGGTCTCTAGACTTTCCTGAACACCACAACAACAGACTATTTTTGTCCTGACACTTTATACTGGAGAAAAGCTATTTTTAGAGTGATTCATATCCTGGCATTCATAAACAATAGAATAAAGTCAGCCCTGAAAAAAAATAGAGTATTTCCACTGTGAAAAGAGAAAAATATATAGAATAAGCAGTATCTGTCTAAAAATATATCCGTATGGCAATTGCATTTTTGTAATACATCATGACAGGACTGTTGCATTACTTTGGGAAGATGCTTTTAAATCTTTTTAGTCCAATTTTCTGTGATGTAAGAAAAACTTCAAACTATTTGCTTAGGTAATATATGTATAATAATTTACTATTTTGGTAGCAAACTATTTCAAAGGAAATATCTTTTTATGTGTTGGATCAGAGTAATGTATTTTTCTGTAATATACCCAATTTATTTTTGGTACCCCATAAGAAAATATTTTTGAGTCTTACCAGAATTTTTCACTTTTCCAAGGGAAAATGGAATTGCTCCGAATTGAGATGGTCAACAGCTTATCAACAGATGGGAGAGTCGTGCTGTTTGTGAACTTTTGCCCCAAAAAAGCACACAAAAGATAGAACCTTTTGATGGGGACAGTGTTTATATTTGCTGTAAAAGGTGATGTTCTTGTTCAGATGCACATTTTGAATGATTTTTAGATATCATTTTGAGGTCATGCCAGATAAAAACTCCAAAAGTAATGCTGGTTGCATATAATAGGTTTTTGTGTGTCTAGTTTTATCATGACCTGTTCAAATTTTGGATTTTTTTTCCTACCTGAAAAAGATTTTTAAGTAATGTAATCAGTAGCCTCTGTCACCAGAAAAATGTTGGGATGAAAGAAAATTTAATTTTTTTCTCTTTTCAGATCAATCCCTTTCATTCAAAAGTAAGCTCCAATTTGATTATTTTTTTAAACAATGTTAGACCTAAAAAAAGTTTATTCAATAATAATACTCGAAAAGAAAGTTGTGATTTGTTTTGCAAAAATTTTAATATAAATGTTTACATTTCCCCAATGTCCAGTCAAAAGGTGAGTGGGAAATATATGAAGAGAGGAGAAAAAAACTGTTAATGTTCAGAGAACCATGAGACTAACAACTTGATTTTATATCACTGTTTAAAAAAAAAAGGTTTGAAGATTTTTGTTTCATGGCATTGACTGATTATAAGTTTAAATGCCTTCATCCAGATTATAACAAAAGATACTATGTATCTTTCAGTAACTTAAAATATTGAAAACAATTTTCATCATTTAAAAGCAATCTCAGAATAAAAGACCACAGTGATTATACTTTTTAGTAGTCTCTGGAGGGGACTGTATGTTACAACACCAAAGTTCAAAAGAAAAACTTCCCCTGGGAAGATGTGGTCATCTGTAATATTATATAGTGATCTTTAAAAAAAAATGCAGTTGTATTATTTCACAATGGCCAGAGTAGGTTTGTTTTTGTTACACAATTGTTTTTCAAATATGTCTTAGGCTGGGGAACATCTAAATAATAATAGTCTGTTCAGATGCACTATCTGTGCCTGGTGTTGGTTAGACAGATGTTTTATCCTTCCAGACGGATAATGAACAAGATACAGGAAATGTTGGATTCGGTAAAATGGACTGAGGGTTAGATGGAAGTGGACTCATCTCTTTGGGGAAATGGGCCTCAGGTAAAATTTCCTTTAGGAAAAATCTCTCTGTCTCTCTTCCTAAAAGTATTTATTATTCCCCTACCAAGGACAGATATTACCATGCACACCACTTAAAAATCTAAGACAAGAGTAATCTGGACAGATATAGTGAGACATGGAAATGCATAAACATTGAGGGAATAATTAAAACGTGCAAATATCTCCATGTTGTGGAAGTAGTTAGGAATACCATTTAATAGTATAGTAAAACAATAGGAAATTAGCAAATGGAATATTATAAATCTTAAAGCATTCTAAAAGGTCAGAGTATTTTTGGTAATTATTTTCTAACTAGTCAGTGAAGTTGCATAGAGTAGATGGGAAATGCAGAGGGGATGGGTGGAGGAATAGGAAACAAGGGAAGTGAGGCAGGCTACAACTGACTGGTTTTGAAGCCAAGCATAAAAATAAAGTTAGTATTATTCCACGGTGTATTGAGAGTTCCTGGCTATCTCAAAACAATTTATATTATAGGACTACTTTCAGTGCTTTTTGTACTTTTGAGACCTTCCTTCAGGCAGCAAACTCAATGTCCAGATTCTATCCTTGCCGAAGTTGCCATGCTCCACCTCCTCTCGTCCCACTGACACTTGCTTATCCTGTATTTCATTCACTAAATATAAGTTCTATGTGATTTCCAAATTAGTCAAACCTGAGTTGAATCTGTGCTAATGGAATGATAGAAGAGAGCTCAGAGTATTTGATCCATTTTTAAAAGTGATCTTCAATTTATTGAATGCAAAGCATTTACTCTAGCAATAAAAGTTCCAAGTGAGGGAGGTGGGAAAACAGGGTCATTTGGACACTGTTCAAATCACGTTATATAACTAGCCATCTACTTCCTCTCTCCTCATCCCCAAGAATAATAGATAGCACTTATATAATGCTGGCATTTATGTAGTGCTTCAAGGTTCACAAACCACTACACATATATTATCTCATTTGAGCTTTACAACAATCCTATTAGGTAGATATTATTCCCATTTTACAGATGAGGAAACTGAGATAGAAAGAGGTTAAGTGATTTGTCCAAGGTTACAAAACTAGTGCATATCTAATGTCAAATTTGAACTCAAGTCTCTATTGATTGTAACACTTAGGTGTCTAGGAGATTCAATTAGAATAACCTGTGTTTGTGTAGTCCTTTTGTTTCTTTTTTATTGAGGGAGGGGAGGGAATGTACAATATACCTACTATGTGCCTGGCACTATGCTAAGCACTTTATACCTATTATCTCATTTGATCCTCACAACAATCCTGGGATTTAGGGGTATTATTATCCCCATTTTACAGATGAGGAAACTGAAGCAAATAGTGGTTAAATTTCTTCCCCGGGGTGACACAAGTGATAAGTGTATGGGGCTGGATTTGAACTCAAGTCTTCCTGACTCCAGGCCCAGCCCTCTATCCCCTATGCCACCTAGCTGACTATTAGATCTGTGATGTCATCTATCATAGAGAGGAACCTCTATTAGTGCATCAACATTTTTTCCTGTAATTTGTTGATAATTTCTTATTAATTGAAAGTGTAGCTTGGTTGTACATAGCTATTTACATTTTGTCTCCTCCATCAGACTAAGCAGAGACTGCCTTTTGCCTAACTTTGTGTTGCAATGCCTGGCACACAACAGGTATTTAATACATGATTTTTGACTGATGTACTTTTTGAGAATTACCTGGGTCAATGTGAGGCAAAAATTTTTCTGAGGTCACATAACCAGAGGAAGGAATTGATTACCATCTTCCTAAGCCTAAGACCAGCTCAGTCTACTACAGTTTATGAATCTTTTTTCTCACATGCTACCCACCTCACCCCATTAAGCAGGTATTATCAATATCATTATCCAAATTTCCCAAATCAGGAACCTGAAGTACATAGAAGTCAAATGACTTGTTGAGGATCACACACATGTTAAGTGTCAGAGGATGTATTCAGACCAAGGTTTTCTGCTTCCAAATCTGGCCTCTTGTTTCTACATCATGTTAGGAAGCTGTGGGAAATCTTGCTTGCATTCAGAATCCAAAAAATGAGTTGTGGTAGGTGGAGAATATGTACTAAAATCATACTCAATAAGGTTTCACTTGATATGCAATTAGTATGTAATGTAAGGAAAACTGATAATATAATTTTAATGTCCAGGGGTTTAACAACACTTTCAGTTTTACCGGTACATTTAGTTAGATTTAAGCGCAAGTCATAATTGCTTGTCTACAATTTTTTTTAATTGAAATTGTCTTGCTACTGAATTCACACTACTTTTTTTCTGTGCCAAATTATATGAAATGCAGTATTTAAACATTAACACTTTAATATGACAATTGCACTACTGTCATAGCTATGTGTTGATGCTCATGAGTACCATACCAAGTAGCCATAATGTTACATGTGGCCTCTTACCTCTATTCATGGTACCTGATGATTATAGTAGTAACCTACTTGTATCATATCAATCAAGGTATTTTTTTTGGGGGGGGAAGATCTTTTATATAATTAGATTAAAAAACAACTCCTCTGTTAGTTTAGGATGTTATTCTGCCCACCACTCCTTCTGATTGGATGGCTCCTCCAAGAACTTCCATTTAAGGAGGGTACCCTGGCTGCACTCTGAACTTTCTCTACCATATTCATGTACTTTAATTTCATACCCCACTCCCCCTTCAGCTTCCTTTTTTCTTGTTGAATCACTGAATGACAGACTCAGAACACCTGAACAGACATTTTCTTATACACGAACTCACAAAAGCACACTCAATTCAACATTCATAACACATGGCATATAGCAGGTTTTAAGGTAAAATAAATAGTAGGAGGTCATGCATAATTGGAAAAGAGTACTTAGGAAAGTATACAAAATTATGTGCATATTATAAAGAAGCATTTTTCTGTGTTTTTCCTTTGAGCTTGAGTTGAAGCTACAATAGCATTCTGTTATGACAAAATGCTAGAGAACTTCTTTAAAGAAAGAAGACAGGAGCAAATTCCCATACAAGAAGTCATCCAGTCAAATTGGTACACCATTTAGGATACAGTCTTCCCAATTCCCATGCTATCCATCTACAACATTCTTGAACAACACTTGCAACAGAAGCTCATTCTGCTATGATACGTCTCCTGTAGTCTGGCTGAGGCATTTTTTTTTTTAGTTGTTGGCTGACAGTATTTGACTATTTTTTTTTCCCTCAGATAATGGTCTACATATTCTCCCATTAGCGCCTCATGCATACCTCCGGAGCCAAGATCTCCATTCAGCAAACTAAAGTGCACATTTTTTTTTTTCTCAGAGCTGAGTGATGAATTTAGCCTTGGAGCTCCAGGCAAGAAAGTAGCCCACTCAGAATTTATGTATGGTTCTGGCCTGTTCAGCACTTTTCTGATCTAATTTAAAACTATACACAAAGTTTTCACACTTAGATGAAAGACAAAAAATATCCTTTGAAAAAAGCTAGGCAACCATTTAATTAACTATTTATTTCATTTTGTTTGACTTTTCAATTCTCTATACTTCAAGCTTGAATAACTAAGGAACTTATTCATTGTACGATAGCAGCAAACTTTCTTTTTTAAGCCATTTGAATCCCATGTTTGAAGGATTCTCATCAGTCAGTTTTGGACACTATATACAGAATTTAAAACCCTATTAATAAAATTCAAGAAATGCTTACTTTTAAAAATGTAGTTATAGAGCAAGAGAGCGTAGCATGCATCCTGCATCCTGTGTGACTCATCTCTGTTTCCCAGCAGCCCAAGGCTCAGCTCTGTGAAGCCCCTCTGAGTTTCCCAAACTTCCTGGGAGTTTCTTAGGCTGCAGATCCTCTTAAGGGAGAAGAACACAGGTGTTTCCTTAACTGTACCCCACCCCTTAAACTAGATAACAGTACTTTTAGACACTCTAAAGGGAATTTACTGTAAAGTACTACAAGGAAACTTAAAATGGTGTTGCAAAAAGGGAGGAGTAAAAGTGGATGGAAAGTTTAGTAGCAGATGAGCAGCTTAACAGAATGCATAGTTGACAAAGGTTATTACAGTTTAATTCTGAGCCTCAGTACCAACTATAGGACATTTTGTATTGTTTTCTTGGACCTGTCCCGGACCCTGTCCTTGGGTGGAGCTGGGGTCAGGACCTTCATGGGCTGCCACTGATTGGGTGCCACTGAGATGATTGATGACATGATGACTTCATGGCTTTCCAAAAAGTTATGCCAACCATATGATTAATTGTCCACAGTGATGCCAATACTAAATATATAGTTTTTAACCTATTTTTGACAATCCAATGTCCATAAGGTGCTGTCTTGTGGTCATTTTAATTTGTACTTTTTGGGTTATTAGAGAGTTTAAAAATTTTTTTAGGTCAAAGATTCTTAACCTTTTTTGAATTATGGATCCCTTTGGCAGTCTAATGAGACCTACACATCTCTTCTAAGAAGATATTTTTAAATTGCATAACACAAAATGCATAAGATCACAAAGGAAATAAATTTGATTGTTAGTTATCAAAATTTTTATTAAAAAATTCAAAGATCATAGGTTAATAATTTCAGATTTAAGTGATTATTGACAAATTCTGCTTCCCTCATTCCTATTCATAACTTTTGACCATTTTAAAATGAATCTTATTATTAGAAATTTGTGTCAGTATCTTATATGCTGTGTGTCACAGCATATTCAGATCTATTCACAGCCCTTCAGAAAATCCTGCCATAATTCATTGTGGTATAGAACTGACCTTGGGTTCTCAAAGCCTATGCCAGAGAAACATAAGTCCTGGGAACTTCACTATGTTAGAATTTTGAATAGAATCACAGCAATAGAATGAGCATATTATCCAAGGACCAAAAAAATCAAATATGCAATTTCATTACTAGTAGGTTATGGCAGGGAAGTATTAGTAGGAAAGTGGCAAATGGGGGTGGGGAATTCTAGGAACCACAGTTTTTACACTATCTATAAACATTAAAATAATTAGAGCTATTATAAATTTAGGATCTTTATCTGGTGACATTGAAGTGACATACTTTTCAAAGCACTAAATCCTATCAATAATGACATTCTTGTGACAAATACAACCAGGAGAGAAATGGAAGTTGCTACTAAATGGAAGGATGTCTCATGGATTCTTCCTGGAAAGGCAATGAAAGTAGTAGGCTTTATCATATGCCAAAAAGCAATAAGACATATCATTTCATAGGCCCCTGTTCATCTCATCTTGTGGGGCTGATGGTGAGCATAAGCCAAGATATCATAACTAAAATAATGGCAATAGCGTGCCAGTATCTTTTGTAGAGGATGAAGAGGGAGGGAATTTCTTCAAAGAACTTGACAAAATCCTCCCAAACAAATTGCCAGAAATATTGATATTTGGTGATTCCAATGCAAAGCTGGGCACTAAAAAGGATGCTGAAAAGTATGTTGAACTATATGGCTCAGGTTCCAAAAACAAAAGATTCCCAAAGACCTAACACTATTCAGATCTTATGCCTATTTGTCATGAAAAGAATCAGACAAGGTGGACCAAGGTGAGCACCAAATAAAGTTTTAAAAATGAAATTGACTAAATTTTAGCAGTTTGTTGATTATAAATTAGAAAAAAAGATATTTAACTCTGAAGGAAAAAAAATCAGGCTTAAAGTTCTTTTCCAACAAGGACTTTTATGCACATATTAACAGGCAGCTAAGTTGCACAAGAGGCAGTGAAGCAGAACAGTGGATAGAGAGGTTGACCAAGAGTCAGGGATAATAGTTCAAATTCAGCCTGAAACATTTATTTGCTATGTGACCTGAGGCAAGTCACTTAACCTCTAACTCATTTTCCATATCTATAAAATGGGGATAGTTACAGCAGCTTACCTCCAGAGTTGTTGTCATGATTAAATGAAATAATATCTATAAAATGCTTTCCAAACTTTAAAGGGCTATATAAATGTTAACTACTATAATCATTGTCATATAAAATTCCTTCAAATATGCAACTTCAGAGATTAACCACTGATGTTTAAGAAGAGAAACAAACAGAAGGAAAGGTGTGGTCACCAAAGATGTCCTGTGTAAGGTCCAAATGGGAGCAGAATTCACAGTTGATGGTGACATCCTCCAGATTTATATTTTTGCAGACTGTGTACATTATGTGATTCCATTTTCACTTATTTTCTGCTATTTATTATGATCATATTCCCAGTGATCAGAGGATTAGTGATTTAGATTTAGGGGGGACCATAGAGAAAATATAGTACAACTCTCTTTTTTACACATGGAAAACTTAGGTCAAAAACATTTGAGTTGCTCAAAGTCATATAAGTAGAAAGTGGCTCATCTGGGAATTGAAGCCAGATTCTTTAAGTTTAAATCTAGTCTTCTCTACACTATACCATGTTGCCCCACGATGATCCCACACCAATGAATAAGAGTCATGGTTGACCAAGGTAGTATTAATAGTAGAATTAAATAGTAGAATTAAAGTTGAAGGTTTTGTTATTTTTGTTCAGTCATTTCAGTCATGTCTGACTTTTCGTGACCCCATTTGGGGTTTTTTTGGCAAAGATACTAAAGTGGTTTGTCATTTCCTTCTCCAGCTCATTTTACAGATGAAAAAAGCTGAAGCAAACAAGATTAAGTGACTTCCCTAGGGGAGATCATTCAAAAATTAAAGAAGAGGTGCTTGGTGGGTATGAGTAAGCTGCATACAGCATATTGCTATTAAAGACTTGGATGGAAGAAGTATCAACAGAGAAACATATAATGGGACAAGTAACTGAGATGATCAGGTAGCAACAAGGAAATATATCTGATGTATATACTACATGCTCTGTTAGCATGCATGCTATGTTAAAAGCTAAAGGAAGATCTGAGCATGAGTAGATCTGCAGTGAAGGACTAATGTGAAAAAGAGAATTGTGTAGTATGCAAAGGCATTCATGGGTTGCAGCTTGCATCACTGAAGGGAGTATCTCCATCAGTGAAGTCACAGATACATTAAAGTATCAAAGTGGGTTTTTAAAAGAATATTTATATCATCTATCCACATAGAATTTTTATTTTGTAGTATATTGTATGAATCCATATACTTTCACTCCTGTCATATGTTACTCCAATTTTTCTAATGGTTTGTAATGAGCAGTGATCTTATCTCTACTCCTCCTCAAATAGATGACATTCCTACAGGATATCAATTTTGGAACCACTTGATTCTTTCAAGACTTAGTTCAAGTATTACATTATATATGAAGCTTTTTCCAATCATCTGAAATACTAGTGCCTGGCAGAGCCAAGATGGCAGAGTAAAAGCATTGACTTGCTTGAGTTTTTCCCCAAAGCCCTCCAAATACCTGTAAAAATGACTCTAAATAAATTCTAGAGCAGCAAAACCCACAAAAAGACAGTGAAACAAATTTCAAGCCCAAGGCAACCTGGATGGTTGATTGGAAAGGTCTATTACACCAGGCTGGGAGAGGAAGAAAGTTCAGCATGGGTACACAGGGAAGATTGAAAGAATCTCCACCAACAAGGAACACCAAACCCAGTTGTGCTGTGAAGATACAGTGAGTGCAAGAAGGAACCAGCACAAACCCAGTGACTGCAGAAGCAGTGGGGTGGGGACGCAACTGGCTGTGGGTACTTACTAGAGGCTGGAGGTCTTTATGCTAGTTCCAGGCCAGAGGGGTGAACTGAAGGAGGATCTGAAGATAGAGGCACCATCCCCCACATCCCAGGAGTTGAGGTAACTACAAAAACTAAGATACTATGAATTAATAAAAACATGCACAGGCAAGGGAGAAAGAATTCAACCACAAAGAATTACTATGGGAATAGAGAAGACCAGGGTTCATCTTCAGAGGAGGATAATGAAGCAAAGAAACCCTCTCCTACCCCAAAGAGTAACATCAAATGGTCACCTGCTCAAAAAGAATTTATAGAAGAACTTTAAAAAGACTTTAAATATAAAATGAGAGAGATAGAGAAAAAACTAAAAAAAAAATCCAAGAAAAACAAGATGAACACAAAAAGTAAGTCAACTGATTAGAAAAGGGGATCCAGAATCTTAAGGAAGAAAATGACTCCTTGAAAATCAGAATTGGGCAAGGTGAAGCCAGCAAAGTTATAAGATATCAAGAAATTATAAAACAAAATACAAAGAATGAAAAAATATGAGAATGCAAAATAACTCATAAGAAAAACAACTGGTCAGGAGAACAGATCAAGAAGAGAAAATATAATAATAATCATACTACCTGAAAGCTATGATAAAAAAAAAGAATCTTGATGCAATAAATTCAAGGAATAATTCATGAAAATTGTCCTGAAGCATTAGAACAAGAGGGGAAAGTAGAAATAGAAAACAAAAAATCCACTGATCACCACCTGAAAGAGATTCTATGAAGAAAATCCATAAGAATATTAAAGTCAAATTCCAAAAGTCCCAGCTCAAGGATAAAATATTATGAGCAATAAGAAAAAAAAATAAATATGGCAATACCATGATTAGGATCACACAAGACCTAGCAGCAATGACACTAAAAGATCACAGGTCTTGGTATACTATATATGAAAGTGCGAAAGAACTGGGATTCCTGCCAAAAATATCATAGCCAGGAAAGCAAAGCATAATCCTGGATGAAAAAAAATGGACATTTAATGAACTGTAAGACTTTCAGGACTTTATTTAAAAAAAAACTGAACTTAATAGAAGATTTGACATATAAGAGTCAAGAGGAATATAAGGTACATACCAAAGACTAATTACAAGGGACTCAATGAGGCAAACTGTTTGACTTATGTATGTAAATTGTAAAATGCATGTCTAAAATTGTTTTTAGTAATTGGGTAATTCATAAAAAAAATTGGGGTAGACCTGAGTATGATGTGATTTTCAAAAGTAAAACTGTTTAGGAACAGCTAAAAAGAGTAATTATTTTATGTAATTAAGGCACAAGAGGAAGAACCAACAGAAAGGAATTAGATGAGGGAGGAGGACTGTTAGTTCTGGAAACCTACTTTCAAGAAGGGAACAAAATATATGTATCTAGAAGAGTTTAAAGTCTTCTAAATTTAGAAAGAAATAAAACCCTAGGAAGATAGGGAGAGGGGAAAGGATAAGGGAGGGACCTCTAGGGGGGAGGAGAGGGAATAGGTCAAAGGTGGGGGTATACAAGTATATTTAGATTTATGGGAATGGCAGGATAAGGGAGTAATGCTTGAATGGAGGGTAGGTTAAGTACTAGGAAGGTGCAGCAGAATATGGAAGTAAAGTAGAGGAGTCAGGAGGGATAGGAAATAAGAGACATGTGCAAACATAAAAACAAAGATCAGAAGTAGAATTGTTTGGAGAAAATATATGTCTATATATGTAAGTATGTTGTATGCATGCATGTGTATAAATGTATATGTGTATCTATATATCTATATCTATATCTATATATATAAATATATCTGTGCTCAGTTGTAACTTGTGGGGAGGGAATGGGGGGAAAGAACAATGTAAAAATGTATAGCAGATAACAAAAGAAAACTAACAAGGACACAAAGATGGATAACTGTCAACATAATGCGTAGTATCTATTATATAACTTTCTTGAAACGGAAATTTAGTGCTATGTATTTTTAATCCTCCTTTACATTCTGCTGTGCACATGGCATTTTTTTCTTTTCTTATTGTGTATTAAAGTTTCAGTAACAAAAAGGCAAAAAAAAATCTGTAGAACTTCAAATAAAAATTAATTGAAATAAGGGAAAGGGAAGGGAACTACCGTTTATTAAGAACCCACTATATGTCAGGTACTATGCTAAGATCCTTAAAAATATTACATTATTTGATCTTTATAATAAGCCAGTGAGGTTAGTACTGTTATTATCCCTATTTTTTTATAGTTGAGGAAAATGAAACAATTAGGAACTTCAGCAAATTTTTAGAATATAAGGTATAACCATAGAAATTATTAGCATATGTTGAAGATACCTACAAAACTAAGCAGTAAGAGATATAAAAGAGAAATTTCATTTAAAATAACTACAAAATATATAAAATACTTGAGGTCTACTGACCAACAAACACATAGAAACTACATGAATACAACTACAAAACACACTTTGCACAAATAAGGACATATTTATATAATTGGAGAAATACTAATTGCTCATAGGTAGACCTTACTTACATATAACCTTACTAAATAAATTTATGTATTCCCTGCCATTCCAATCTAACTACTAAAGGATTGCTTTTTAAAGCTAGGAGCAAAAAAAATTATGAAGTTAATTTGGAAGAACAAAAGGTCAGGAATCTCATAGGAAGCAATAAGAAGGAAGGGAAGTGGGGAAGATGGCTAGGTTGTACAAGATTTCAAAATATACACTACAAAGCAGGTAACAACAAAATAATTTGGTTAAGAAATACAGTTATCAATAAATGAAATGTATTAGGAATACAACATGTAGAAGCAAATGAAGACAGTAGTCTACTGTGTTATCAACCCAAGACTCAAGCTAAAGAGATAAGAACTCATTATTTAACAAAAATGTTGGAAAAGCTACAAAGCAGTCTGGCAGAAACTATGTATAGAAAACCAAAATGTACTCTGTAGCAAGCTTACACAATATACCAAGATAAGTTTCAAATGGATGGATGACATATCTAATGGCAAATATCCTAACTACACAACAGAGGAGCAAGGGTGGGGGGGGAAGTTTACCTTTCAGATCTATGGATAGAGAATGAGATACTGACTAAACAAAAGTTCAAGAGGATCATAGAATATAACATGGAGAATTTTTATTAGATAAATAATTAAGAAGAATTTTCAAATTAAGAAGATTTTCCATAAATCAAACTAATGTAGTTAAAATTAAGTGGGAAAAATAACTGGAGAAAAAAATCTTTACAACAAGGTTCTCTGAAATAGATCCATTCCTAAAATAGATAAGGAACTATTTCAAATTTGTAAGAATAAGAGCTATTTTCAAATCCATAAATGGGCAAAGGATATGAACAAGCACTTTTCAAACAATGAAATCCAAGCTATATGTTTCCATATTAAAAAAAACTTTCTAAATTACAAATAATTAGGATAATTTAAATTAAACCAACTGATGGCAGCAAAAGGAGCTCTAACCCTTACAATCCCAAGTGAACAGGGGCCCTTTCTGGGTAAAGACCAGACTGCAGATCAGGAAAGTAATCACGACACATTTCCCTTGATTACGTCACCTTGGCAGTACCAAAAAATTACAGAACCCCAGAACTAGTTATGAAACAACAGGGTGAAAAATCCTAAAGCTTGGGACAAGCCATAAATGACTTCTCTAAGAAAAAAAAATCCCATGACCAGATGGATTTACAAGTGAGTCCTACTGAACATTTAAATAACAATTTCAATACTATATAAACTATTTGAAAAAAATAGGTAAAGAAGTCTTATGAGATTCCTTCTATGACACAAATATGCTTTTGATTTCTAAACCAGGAAGAGCAAAAACAGAAAAAGAATACTGTAGAACAATTTCCTTAATAAATATTGAGGCAAACATTTCAAACAAAATACTAGCAAGATTATTATAGCAGTATGTCACAAAGATCATACACCATGATCAGGTGGGATTTATATGAGGAATTCAGTGTTGGTTCCATATAAGAAAAATTATAAACAAAAATAACCATATCAATAAAAACCTACACAAATCATATGATCTTATTAATAGATGAAGACAAAGCTTTTCACAAAACACAATACTCATTAGTATTAAAAATACCAGAAAGCATAGCAATGAATAGAGCTTCTCTTAAAATGATGAATGATATCTATCTGGTTGTTATCCATACTTGAAGAAGACCAAAATGACATCACTATATCTGGGTCAAGGTACAGTGTGTCCAACTGTGGCTTATCAGACCAGTATGAGCTCAGAAGGCTCTACCACAGGTCAGGCACAAATAATCCTTATGAACATTTGGAGGGGAGACATCTCTAAATGTGTGTATTTCATATTTATTTTGAGCTACTGCAATTCTGCTTTGCTCATAAAGCACAGCCCCTTCTTTGTTGTGTGCAGGCCATGCTGGGCAATCCTGTGCCAATTTCCCCCATGTCTCACAATTGATTCCAAAGTTCTTCAGAGAGACCGTGAGAGTATTCTTTTATCACTTCTTGTCATCTCCATATGAGCACTGGCTTTCTGCAAGTTGTTCATATAACAAACTTTCAGGCAAGCATACCTTTGGCATTTGAACAATGTGGCCAGCCCATCAGAGTTGCATTCTGTGCAGTAGAGTTTGAATGCTTGGCAGTTCAGTTTGTGAAAGGACTTTGGTTTCTGGTACCTTATTTTACCAGGTGATCTTCAGAATCTTTTTCAGACAATTCAAATGGAAGTGATTCATTTTCCTGGCATGGGGCTAGTATACTGTTCAAGTTTTGCAGACATACAACATTAAGGTCAGCACAATGGCTGCAATTTGGTATGTAGCCTAATACCTCTTCTCTCCCACACTTTCCTGGGGAGCCTCCCAAACACTGACCTAGCTTTGAAAATGTGTGCATCAATTTTATCACTTATGTGGACATCCCTGGAAAATGTCTATCTAAAACCAAGAACAAGCATTAACTGTAATGGGGATAAATTGGAATTCTTTCCAATAAGATCTGGGGTGAAGCAAGGATATCCATTATGACCATTATTATTCAATTTTGTCCTAGAAATGCTAGCTTTAGCCATAAGACAAGAAAAAGAAATTGAAAGAATTAGAATAGGCAATGAGGAAACAAAACTATCACTCTTTGCAAATGATATGATGGTGTACTTAGAGAACCCTAGAGAATTAACTAAAAAACCAGTTGAAACAATTATCAACTTAGCAAAGTTGAAGGATATAAAATAAACCCACACAAATCTTCAACACTTCTATATATTCAAACACAACATGTAAGAAGAACTAGAAAGATAATTCCATTTAAAATAACTGCAGATGGTATAACATACTTGAGAGTCTACCTCTATGACATACCCAGGAACTATATTAACATAATTATAAAATATTTTCATGCAAATAAAGACATATTTTAAAAGTGGAGAAATACTTATGGCTCATGAATAGACTGAGCCAATATAATAAAAATGACCATCCTCCCTAAATTAATCTACTTATTCTGTGACAAAACAATCAAACTACCAACGAATTATTACATAGCACTAGGAAAAAAATAACAAAGTTCATCTAGAAGAACAGAAGTTCAAGTTAGTCAAGGAAACCAATGAAAAGAATGTGAAGGCAGGCAGTCTAGCACTACCAGATTTCAAATTATATAACAAATCAGTAATCATCAAGACATTCTGTAACTGGGTAAGGAATAGAGTGGTTGAACAATGGAATAGATTAGGTACACGATATACAGAGGTAATCTAGTGTTTGATAAATCAAAATATCCAAGCTTTAGGGGGAAGAACTCACCGGCAAAGACTGCTGAGAAAAAAAGAAAGCCATATATAAGAAACTTGGCATAGACCGGTATCTCATACCACATACCAAGATAAGATCCCAAATGAGTGCAGGCATACCTCAGAGATATTATGGGTTCAATTCCAGACCACCACAATAAAATAAATATTGTAATGAAGTGAGTCACACAAATTTTTTTGTTTCACAGTCCATATAAATTACATTTATACTACACTGTAGTCTATTAATTATGCAGTATTATGTCTAATATATACCTTAATTAAAATGTTTTATATAATATATTTTAATGTATTTAATATATTTTATATTATTGTTTAAAATGCTAACCATCTTCTAAGTCTTTAGAAGCTTGTAATCTCTCTGCTGGAGGAAGGTCTTGTCTCAATGCTGATGGCTGCTGACTGATCTAGGTGGTGGTTGCTGAAGATTGGAGTGACTGTGGAAATTTCTTAAAATAAGACAATGAAGTTTTCCACACTCACTGACTCTTCCTTTCCCTTAAACAGTTAGAGGTCATTGTGAGGTTACTAATTAACCTAATTTCAATATTGTTGTGTCTCAAGGAAGAGGGAGGCCCAGGGAAAGGGAGTGATAGGAAATGGCTCATTGGTGGAACAGTCAGAATACACACACCATTTATTAAGTTTGTCATTTTATATGGGCACAGTTTGTGGTGTTCCAAAATAATTAAAATAGCAGTATCAAAGATCACTGATCACAGATCACCATAAATGATATAATAGTAGGGAAAAGTTTAAAATATCACAAGAATTACCAAAATGTGACACAGACACATGATGTGAGTACATGCTGTTGAAAAAATGACACTGAAAGATGGATTGATGCAGGGTTGACACAAACTTTCAATTTGTAAAAAACACAATATCTGCAAAGCACAGTAAGGCGAAATACAATAAAACAAGGTATAACTACACAATTTAGGCAAAAAACTCAATAAGCAAATTGGGGAGCATGGAAACAATGACCTGTCAGATCTATGGATAAGGGAAGATTAATAACCAAGCAAAAGACAGAGAGGACCACTGGAAGTAAAATGGATAACTTTGATTACATAAAATTAAAATGTTTTTGCACAAACAAAATCAATGCTGCTAAATTAGAAGGAAAGCAGAAAATGGGGAAATGTTTTTGTTTTTGTTTTTGTTTTACAGCAAGTTTGTCTGATAGTGGTCTCATTTCTCAAATATATAGTGAACTGAACTAAATTTGTAAAGATAAGAGTCATTCACCAAATGATAAATGGTCAGAGGATATAAATAGACAGTTTTCAGAAGAAGACATCAGAGTTATCAATAATTCACATAATCAATATTCACATAAAATGCTCTAAATCAATAATAATTAGAGAAATACAAATTAAGAAAACTTTGAGATATACCTCACACCTATCAAATTGGCTAATAAGAGAGAGGAAAATGACAAATTCTGGAGGATGTGGAAGAATAAAGACATTTATCTACTGATGGTGGAGTTGTGAACTGGTCCAACCATTCTGGAGAACAATTTGGAATCATGCCCAAAGGACTATAAAACTCTGCATACCCTTTGACCCAACAATAACTACAATTGCTGGATCTATATTCCAAAGAGATCAAAGAAAATAGAAAGGGACTTATGTGTACAAAAATATTTATAGCAGTTTTTTTTGTGATGGTAAAGAATTGGAAATTAAAGTGATAACACACAATTGGAAAATAGCTAAATAAGTTGTGATATATGATTATGAGGGAATACTATTGTTCTATAAGGAATAATGAGTGGGTAGGGTTCAGGAAAACCTGGGAAGACTTAAATGAACTGATGCAAAGTGAGATGAGCAGAAAACCAAAAGAATATTGTACATCATAACAGCAACAGTGTGATGATAAGCAACTATGAAAGACTTAGCTTCCCTGATCAATGCAATGATCCTCAAAAATTCCAAAGGACTTATGATGAAAGATGCATTCACCTCCAGAGAGAGAACCGGTGAACTCTGAGTATAGATTTAAGCATATATTTTTCACTCCTTTACTCCTGCCTTTTTTTTTTGGCAACATGGTAGTAGGAAATATGTTTTATATAACTCCACATGTATAATGGGTATTATATTGCTTACTTTCTCAATTGATAGGGAAACACTTAAGGGATGGAGAGAATTTGGAGCTCAAAATTTTCAAAGTGAATGCTAAAAAAGAACCTTTTTGTAAAAAAAAAGTTTTTTGTCTTGACTGCATGAATAATTCTTTCCTTGGTGTTTACTAATGATTTCCATTGACTTCAGCTATTCACTAGCCTGTACTATTAAGAAAAGTCTCATACAAGCAGTCCTACGAACTATCCTAAGATGGGTGAGGTACTGAGTGGTACAGTATAAGGCAGAGAATACCTCATCAGCTCCATGCTCTTGATACTCTCTGTCATATCTGTTTTATAGTATAACTTATAATTTTCCCTAGGATCATGGGACCCTGATTTTGCACATGGTGATGGAAGACATTCATCTTTTCAAGAGAGGTTGTTACATTTAATATTGTTGAAGGTCCTTACCAGGGTCCTTATAAAACTTCCTATCATACAGTTGTACTGTGAGAACCTCATTGTGGAATCTGATAACTTTAGATTCATCCCTGGGAACAAGATCTGAAACTGTTAACATCACCTCATGCTACAGAAAGTGGGATTAAAGTTATCAGGAAGTAGAAATGGCAAATAGTTTCCATAATATTTTGCTTCAACCATTAATCAGAGAATATTTCTGTGATTTCTTAGGGTAACTCCCTTAATGAATAGTTTATGACAGTAGATAAATCTTAGGGAATATCTGAAGCATGTAAAAATTATTTGACTTGCCCAGAGTCACACAACTAGTTAAGTGTCAGAGGTATTTAAACTTCAGATCTCCTGACTCCAAAGCTAGTATGTTGTCCCTTATATACCATGTTGCCTTTAATCAGAATTTACTAAATATTCAAATGGATCTCTCATCTCACCAGTTTGGGAATTCTCTCTAAGGATATAAAAATGACCCATTAGAGTTTAGGTTTAACACAATCATGTGTGTTGGTAAATGTTTAATAACCCACTCTCTTTGGGGGAAATGTGTGTATAACACAATTTTAAGTTTAATATACATTTTTAACATTTTCTCCATCACTTCCTTAAGCCTAGAGAATCAGTGAGACAAAAAATCAACCCCTAATGTGTAGCTTTTGTGGAGTTTCAAATAGTAAATGTTCACACTGAAAATTTCACAATCAGCTCTCAATTGCTGGTTTGAGCTGGTTCCTGCACACACCTGAATAAGCACAATATGATATATGTATCATTTCATACATATAACATGAAACAGAATCATAAAATCATAAGAAATTCAAGGTAAAGGGAACTTTTGGGGGCAACTTGCCAAATGTGAACCTATCTAGGAAACTTCTTTCCAACTTACTCAACTCGTGGTCAGCAAGGTTTTGTTTTAAGACTATCAATGGGGGCAGCAAGGTGGCACAGTGGATAGAGCACTGGCCTTGTATTCAAGAGGACCTGAGTTCAAATCCAGCCTCAGACATACAACACTTCCTAGCTGTGTGACCCTGGGCAAGTCACTTAACTCCATTGCCTAGCCCCCCCCCAAAAAAAAGACTATCAATGAAAAGGAAGTCATTTCCACTTAAAGCAGTCAATTCCACTTTTGTAATTGACTGATTTAAGTGGTAATAATGTCTAGTTATTCTTTGCACAAGTTAATCCCTTTTCCAATTCTGTGTATTTTCACTGGTTGTCTCCCATACCTAGAACTCTCTCCCTCCTTATCTCTGCTTCCTGGCTTCCCTGGCTTCCTTCACATCTCAACTAAAATCTCCCCCTCAGCAAGAACCTTTAATTCTAATACCTTCCCTCTGAGATTTTCTCCATTTATACCTTGTTTGTATATTGAGGTTTGAATATTGTTTCCCTCTTACTTTGCAAGGTCATTGAAGACAGGTACTATTTTCACCCTTCTATGTATTCCTGGTGCATAGCATAGTGCCTGGCAGCAATTAATACTTATTGACTTGACTTGGTTTCCAGAAGAAACTAGTGCTTGAAGACATCTATCATTCCTCCATGCTCAAGGTTGTCTATGTCTTTCCTAACGAATGACATCTAAAACAGAACAAATGATAGCCTAGAGATTGTCTGACCAGAGAAGAGCATCTTTTCTCATTGGAACATTTTGCTTCTTTCAATTTAGCCTGAGGTTGTATTAGGTATTTTGTATTGTATTTTGGGGTTTATATGGGGATTTTAGGCTTCATGTCACCCTAATTACTCATATTGAGCTGGTAGCAGTCTGTAAGTACCAGGTCTTTTGAACATATACCATAATCTCTATATATGACTATCTTCACTATATGTGACTCCAAGTCCAGGGACCTTTAGACCATGC
>NW_020954557.1:26053829-26070598 GCF_900497805.2 Vombatus ursinus
TGTGGTCTTCTATTCCCATTTAATCTCCTGAAAACTATCAAGCAGTAATATTTATGAATGAATATAATGAAGTTATTTATGAATGCCTCTATTACAACTAGGATAATTCCACCTAAGATAGTGGTACTCTGAACAGTCAAGTATCATTCATCACATTTTACTGTCTTTTTATTCTTTGGGTTCAATAAATTCACTTCAGTGGTCATTGTTAAACTGGGTAACCATATGGCTAAGAACCACAGAAATCAAACTGGCCTGTTTGTTATTCTCAAGGATTACATCCTACCCCTATATCTTTACAAGACTATTCCCAAGGCTGGAATGTTCCTCATGCCTCTTGGAATCCCAAGTTTTCTTCAAGGCTCAAGATCTACCTTTTAAAGAGGCCTTGCCCAATTCTCCCAGTTATTAGTATCCTCTTAAAATTATTTTGTAAATTTTTTGTACATATCCTGTATCTGCTTATACACGGACATATTATACCCCCTCAGTAGAATGTAAGCTCCTTGAAGGCAAGTCTTGTCTTAATTTTCTATCACTAAAAGTTCATGGCACACAGTAGACACAATAAAAGCTTGTTGATTATTGGAGGTTAGGTATTTTCAGACTGTTCACACGTAAAATCCTCTTCCAAGTCAGCTGATGACCAGGGATTGTTCTGTGGCTAATAGTATTTTCTTCTAAAGAGCTTCTCTGTTCTTTGATTGATACTCACTACACTGGTCTGTTTTCTATTGTAGTTTCTCCAAAGTTCCTACCTAAACAACTCTGTTTGAACTTCAGCCACTATAGCTCACCAATCAAATGCTTTCACTCATCAGATTATTAGAATCATGCACTGGGATTGTATTGTGAAAAAACCACTGGAAATAAGGCGAAAAAGATATAGATTTGAGTTCTGTCTCAGTTAGTTATAACTCTTTAAAACCAATGTATGATGCTGTTGTAGGTATAGAAGTATGATTTATTAATGTCCAAAACCAGAAAGTGGTCCAATCATGTAATTATCTCTGACCAAACTGCATTTGGAATACTGAAGTCAGGTCTGGGAATTACATTGACAAGTTAAAGTTAGAAACCATTCCAAACCATTCCACAAATGGAATAGGTTGCTTGAAATGGTTATATGTTCATTATCATTGGAGGGGTTCTTATAGACTGGACAACATCTTGTCATGAATGTAGGAAAATTGAGTCATAGGTCAGATGACATTTGGATAAGGATCATAGATTTAACATTAAAAGGAACTTCAGAAGTCATTAAGCCTAACCTTCTCATTTTACAGGTGAGGAAAATGAGGTCTAAAAAGGTTAAGTGACTTCCCAGGGTTATTCAACTATTAATTATCTGTGGCAGGATTTAAATCCAAGTTTTCCTGACTCTGTGTTCCATTCCAGCCTGAATTCTATAATCATATTATTCCACTTTCATGCATGTCAGTGAACCTAAAGTATAAAGTTTGGGGAACTCTAGGCACAGACAAGAAAGAAAGTATTTTCTGTCATTCCAGGGAATCAGGCAGACATGGCTTCCTCCCCCAGGATAGGCCCAGTGGATAGAGAAGGCATTACCTGTAAGGCTGAAAAAAACAAAATAGCAGAGAATTGACTCTCTCAGTAGGGGGCTTCCAAATCCAAAGTGAAGGACTGAGACAGGGGCTTTTAAATAACTGAAACACCTACAGTTTTGCTAACTGAATATATTAGCTCCAGGCTGGGCTCTGGGATATCTTCTAGAGGGGTTGGATCAGGGAATAAGATGTAGAAGTTGGGGTTCAGCCAAAGAGTCTAGAAGAGGGGCTGCAAAGAGCAGATATTAAATATTCAGACTGTGAGTTGCTGAAAAGATTTGTGGAAGTAACTTTTTTGCCTCTTAATCTGTTATTAGGTTTCTCCTCTCATATTTTTCAATCATAGTTCTCAATGATAAATCTGTTTTAGAACACCTAGGGCAGGAGTTGACTGCTTTGAAAGAGCAAATGAAAGGAAAAGAGTAGAGTGTTCTGTAGTGAAAAGTATTTGATTAGCAAATGAGGGCCCTTGTTCTTTCAATACATAACTATATGACCTTAGGCAAGTCATTTTCCATCCTTGGGCTTCATTTCCCCATAAGTGAGGATAATAATAGCTCATATTTCCTGAATTATAAACTTTAAAACACCATATAAAAGTGGACTCTTTATGATCAAGGTAGAAGAAATAAAAGAAATTATTAGGAATTATTTTATCCAACTAAATGACAACCTAAATGAAGTGGGATTCATATATAAAATATGTTGTTCAAAAGAAACACACTTAAAACAAAAAGATGCATACAGATTCAAAGTAGGGGCCTGAAGCAGAATCTATTATGCTTCAGTTGAGGTAGAAATGGAAGACTTAGCTTATCTATTTTTAGAGGCTGGCATATCATCAGTCTAGGCATATCTGTTCATTGGGGGGAAGTGAATAAGCATTTATATAGCATGGACTATGGTCTGACACTGTGCTAAGCACTTCACACATATTATCTCATTTGATCCTCACAACAACCCAATATTATCTTCATTTTGAGGGAACTGAGGCCCAAAGAGGGAAATGACATGCCCAGGGTCACACAACTAGTAAGCATCTGAGGCCAGATTTGAACTAAAGTCTTCCAGACCCTTGGCTAAACATTCTATCCACTGGGATAAAGCTGCATCATATATGCTCCTTAATTTACTCTACATATTCTTTTTATAAAGACTTCTTCTGGCCTCTGTTAGATTTTGATTATCAACCAATAAATGTTTTTTTTTTTTATAACAGCTTTTTGAGCCTTGTTTCAGGCCCCTGGTTTCTCATAGATCTGGCAAAAGATTTGACATTATTTTGGCACTGATATTACACTTTTGGCATCAATTACAACCTGAGCTCATAACGTCATGGGACCAGCCAGGGAGAGATTATTTCAATTTTCTGTCCAGTCTTCTCATTACTATCATGTAAAGATGCAGAGTTCTTGAAACTAGGATGCTGCCCTAAACCCAGAGGTACTATTCAGTAGTTCTGCTTGTTCTACATTCCCTTAGTTTCCTAACACCTTTGGCAAGATTTTCTTTTGGGCAAGAGATCATGGCAGAACAGTAAAATGTCCTGTGTGAGTTTGGAGAGAAGATTCTATTAATTGGCCAGAAGTCTGTTCAGGAGTGGACTACAAGATCAGTTATCTGGACAAACCAATAATGCTGGTAGAAAAGATTTCTGCCATCTTATTCTTTTCTTTTTAAAATTAAAACCTCAAAAATCACCAAATTTCAGGATCTCCCTCACATTACAGATAAGTAAAGTCTATCTCAAGGAAGTTAGGTGAATTTCCCAACATCACACAGCTGGTAAGTGGAAGAGCTAGGATTCAAACTCAGACCTTCTGACTCCAAATCCAATATTCTCCCTAACAACCTGCAGGCTCAATAGTAAAAAATGATCCCTTGTAGGGATAGGGGCACAAGGAGGGGCTTTATAGACTTTAGGGACTTTCTATTGTGCTTTCTGAAATCTCCGTACTTATTATTAACAAATTGTCCTTCATATTAGACCAGTTCCTCTCAAGCTTTTTCTCTTTAAAACTATGGAAACTTTGCTCTTCTCAGAAGATATTGTATCCCTAGGCATTCTCTCCAGTTCTTGAAGTATCTTCACTCATAACCCCTGACACACTGGATAGAGAGGAAGAATATCTAGATATGCTTCTTTCTCCTCATTTTCACCTCATGGCTGTATCATTCCCACCATCACTCAGGTTTTGGATGAGTTTTTTTTTTAATCATGGTTATCATTAGACTTTAAATATGACAGGCTAGGGCTAGGCTTTAGAAACCATCTGGAAAACATAGAAATTTGCCCCACCCAGAGATTCCCACTGTCTTTTAATCTGACCCATGATTACTGCTAACTATCCCCAGCTGTACTGAATCCATAAAAATCTTAACTCCTCTTTGTACAACTTTAACTCCTCCCATTTATTTCAGGAGTTTAGAATCAAAGATTCCCATTACAGAAACCAGAAATGACAGAAATCTGCACTGATGATAAGAAAGAATCAGGGGAGTTTGGGCTGACACATTGCACGGGATCTTGATTTCATCTTTTCAGATCATCCTTTTCCACCCTGCCCTTGGAGCACATGGCCAAAAATAAAAAATCTAAAATAATTAGGGCATCTTTGAAATTTAGGGTACAATGGCCAGAGACAGATAACAAAGACATCCTCAGTCTGATCAAGAATAACTGGACACCAGAAGCCCTGAACGAGGAACAGTTTGCCTTATCCTAGCCAGGATTTTATTTACTGGATTAAAGAGTGCAATAGTTTCTCCCACAAGAGTACATTTTAATATTATTTTAATTGGTTACAACTGTCATAGAAAAAAAACAGTCAGACAACTATGTAACTTACCAATCTCTCCTATATTTGAGTTTGTGTGCGTGTGTGCTTTAGTGGGTAAATATGTAAGGGTTTTTTTTTAATGTGTTTTTGTTTTCCATCTACTCCTATTTTATTTTTTTTTATGTAGGACCAGGGACTTAACACACTCTATCATTAAACAACCCCCTACTCTATTCTATTTTGCTTCCTGCTTTAACATTAACAACCAAATCAACAATGGCAAAGCTATTTTGAAGGGTATAACCATCCAAAATCCCTCTATGGCTAATTCAGAATTCCTGTGATTCACAATTACAATCTATAGTTTGGGTGTTTAGACCAAAGATCCCTTATACCAATCTATGTCAGCACCATCACTCCTATGTGTCTATAGTTCTCTTTTTAATCTGCTTTTCCATTGTGCTTTCTGAAATCTCTGGATTTATTATTAATAAATTGTCCTTTGTATTAGACCAGTTTCTCTCAAGCTTTTCTCCTTAAAATTATGGAAACTTTGCTCTTCTCACTAGGCATGTTCTTCAGTTCTTGAAGTATCTTCACTCATGACCCCTGACACACTGGAGAGAGAGGAAGAGTAGATATTCTTCTTTCTCCTCATTTTTACCTCATGGCTGTCTCATTCCCACCATCGCTCAACAACCTCTCCTATTTTGAGGTTTACTCCAACCAGATATTTCCAGCCTATCCAGACACTGGTAGCAGTAATGTTCTGTCCTTCATATAATTCTCTCTTCTTTCTCAAGGAATTCTATACCTGGTTCACAAACTTACTCTCCCCAAACAACCCCAAATCCTGCCTGGAAGCAGCTAGGTGGTACAGGGAAAAGTGTGTTGAACCTGGTATCAGGAAGGCCTGAATTCAAACTCAGCCTGCAGCATTTACTAACTGTGTGATCCTCAGCAAGTCACTTAACATGGGTTTGCCTCAGTTTCCTGAACTATAAAATGGGAAATAATAAAGGTGCCTACCTGGTAGTATTGTGAGGATCAAATAATAGAATATTTACAAAGAATTTAGCACAGTGCTTATCAATCAGTGGGTGCTATATTAATGCACATTCCTCTCCTCTATTCCCTTCCCTTCCTTTTCCTTAAAGGGGGGTAAAATGAATACAATGGGAGAGGAAGGCGAGGAAGGATATTCAAAATCATCTCACATAACTGGGATGTACAAATAGAAGTCTATACAACAAGAAAGGTTGCTGAATAGGCTGCACTTGTATATGAAATTAATTCTCATCTTAAATAGTCAAAGAAACGAAGAATACACAAGACACTCCCTTGGTCACAGAAATACACACACACACACACACACACACACAGAGCTGAGCAGAAAAACAGATTTATTCAAGTAGGGAGAGGCATTAAGGGAAAGGGTGGGAGCTAGGGTAGAGCAGAATAAGAGGGATGGTAGATTAAGGGAGGAATTAATGGTAAGCAAAACAAACTCACATAGGAGGCAAGGGACAAAGAGAAGGACAAAGATAAGAAAATAGGATAGAAGGAAACACACCATTAACAATCACAACTGTGAATGTGGATGGTTTGAACTCACCCTAAAACAGAAGAGTATAGTAAAATGGAATAGAAAATATAATCCAGTTTGATTTTTTAAAAGAAGAACAATTTGCCAGTATGAAAAATTAAAAAAAGGTGAATTTATGATCAAGGTAGAAGAAATAAAAGAAATTATTAGGAATTATTTTATCCAACTAAATGACAACCTAAATGAAGTGGGATTCATATATAAAATATGTTGTTCAAAAGAAACACACTTAAAACAAAAAGATGCATACAGATTCAAAGTAGGGGCCTGAAGCAGAATCTATTATGCTTCAGTTGAGGTAGAAATGGAAGACTTAGCAATCATGATCTTAGACAAAGCAACAGCAAAAATATGAAAGAGAAATTAGCTAAAAGAGATAAAAAAGAGAAATACATTTTATTGAAAGGTACCACTGCCAGTGAATTAATCTCAATACTAAATATATGTGTACCAAATAGCATAGCATTAAATTCCTAAAGGAAAAGTTAAATAAACTACAATTAAAATGGATAATGAAATAATAATAATGGGAGGTCTCAGATCATATCTCTCAAGAATTATCCTCCTAGATAAATTGACCCCTCCCTAAAAAAAAAGAAAAAAGAAATGAAGGAACTAAACAGAACTTTGGGGAGTCTGATGTGATCTGCCTCTGAGGAATATTCAATGGAAATAGAAAGAAGAATAAATATTTTGTAGCTGTGCATGGCACCTTCACAAAACCTGAACAAGTTTATTAGGCCATAAAAAACATAGCAAATAAAACCAGAAGAGAAGAAATATTAACACATTTTTATGGGTCATGGTGCTATAAAAGTATATTCAATAAAAAACCTTTGAAGTAAAGATTCAATATCAATCGGAGAATAGAGAATGAATATGTCAAGGAACAGATCATAGAAACAATCAACAATTTCAGTAAAGACAATGACAACAATGAAAAAACATTTCAAAGATTTTGAGAAGTAGCCAAAAATGTACTTAGGGGAGAATATTTGTCCCTTAACACTTTCATCAACAAAAGATAAAAAGAATAGGTCAAAAAATTGGTCATAAAACTTAAAAAAAAAAAAACAGAAAATCAACCAGTAACAACTCTAAATTAAATACTAAAATAGAAATCCTAAAAATCAAAGAGATTAACAAATTGAAAACAAAAAAAATCCAATTGTATTAATAAATAAAACTAGGAGCATTTTCTGGCAAAAAAAGAAAATAGATAAACCACTAGCTAATTTGATTTTTTAAAAAGAAGAAAAAGGTAAATTCATAGCCAATGTAGAAGAAATAAAAAAATTATTAGGAACCATTTTGCCCAATTAAATGACAACCTAAATGAAATGGATTCATATATGCAAAAAATGAAATACCCAGATAACAAAACAGGAAAAGGTACTTAAATAACCTTATGTTAGAAAAAGAAAGTGAAAAAGCTATAAATGAACTCCCAAAGGAGGGGGGAAATCACAAGACAGGTCCAGATGAATTTACAAGTGGCTTCTATCAAACATTTATAGAAAAATTAATTCCAATGCTAAATAAATTACTTTATGGGAGGGGAAGAGGAGGGGAAGAAGTAGTCCTGACAAATACCTTTAGACACAAATACCTAACCTAGGGACAATCAAACAGAGAAAGAAAGGCTTCATTTCTCAAATATATAAGGAACTGAATCAAAGTTATTAAAAAAAAGCCAATCCCCAATTGATAAATGGTCAAAAGATTTGAACAAGCAATTTTAGAAGAATTCAAAGCTATCTATAATCATATGAAAAATGCTCTAAATCATATTGATTAGAAAAATAAAATTTAAAACAACTCTGAAGTAGTATTTCATACCTTTCAGAACTGGCAAATGCTGGAGGAGAAGAGGGAACATAGGTAGATAATAACCTGTTGGTGGAGTTGTGAACTGATCCGATCATTTTGCAGAACAATTTGAACTATGCACAAAGGGTATAAAATTCTGAATACTCTTTGATCTAGCAATATCACTAAAAAGGACTTATATGTACAAATAGATTCATAGCAGCTCTTTCTGTGCTGGTAAAGAATTGGACTTAGGAGATGCTCATCAATTGAGGAATGGCTAAACAAGTTTTGGCAGATAATTATGATATAATATTTATATATTACAAGTTATAAAAATGATAAGGGGAGTGGTTTCAGGGAAAAAAAACACGTGCAACACTTATATGAATTGATGCAAAGTGAAGTAAGAAGAACTAGGAGATTGTGCACAGCACCAGCAATATTGTAATGATAATTGACTGCAAAAGATATCATTACTCTGATCAATACAATGATCCAAGATACTTCCAAAGGAGTCATGATGAAAAATTGTATCTACCTCCAGAAAGAGAACTGATGAACTCTGAATGCAAACTGAAACATAATTTTCTTACTTTATTTATCTTGCTTTATGTGATATGGTTAATATGGTAATATGTTTTACATAATTTCACATGTATAGCTGATATCATTTTGCCTGCCTTCTAATTAGGTGGGAGAGGATTGGTAGGGACGAAGGGAGTTAATTTGGAACTCAAATTTAAAAAGAAAAGAATGTTTAAAATTAATAATTTTAAAAAGAAAATGCTCAGAGTCAGGAGATGGAGTTTCTTGTTGCACAAATATCAAAGAAGCATTTGATAGAATACCAGTAGGGATGAGATATAAGGTTTAAGAAGACTAGAAATGTGGGGCAGGCAGTTATAAAGGGATTTGAATGACAGAATATTTTATATGTGATCTTTGAGATTATAGGGAGTCTTTGGAGTTTAACAAATAGGGAGTGGGAGGGTGACATGGTCAAACTGATGTAAGGAGAAACTTGTATCAGAGAGACCAATCAGCAGGTCATTGCAATTGTCCAGGGGTAAAGTGATGAGGGACTACAGCATGGTGTTGGCAATGTCAGAGAAGAAGGTGGGCAGGATATATGTAAGAAACGGTATGAAGATAAAATCAACAGGCAACATATTGACTACAGGAGATGAGAGTGACAAGTAGAGGATAATACCTAGGTTGTGAGCCTAATTTACTGAAAGGATAGTGTAAACTCAATAGTAATAGGTAAATAGGAAGAGGGGATAGTTTCAGGTAAAAAGATGAGTTCAGTTTTGGACGTGTTTAGTTAAGATGTCTATACAATATCCAGTTTAAAGAAATCTAATAGGCAGGTAGCGATGTAAGACTAGAGATCAACAGAGAGGATAGGACTGGATAAGGAGATTTCAGAATCATCAGTACAGAGATAATTAAATGCATGGGAGCTGATGACAACATCAAGTAAAGCAATATATAGCAACATGTCAAACTCAAATAGAAACAAGCCTCACTAAAAAATACATAAGGATCCCTGTGGGCTACACATTGACTTAGAAAAATATATTCTATGTTCTATTGTATTTCTTTTACTTTGTTAAAATATTTTCCAATTATATTTTAATCTGGTTCCAGATGAACTCTGAGTGACATGTATTTGATACCTCTGGACTCTAAAGGGACAAAGAGAAGAGAGTCCAGGGCACAACCCTGTGGCTTTGATGACTCACAAGGCCTTAGTTGTGCACAAAAGGCAAGTGATCTGCCTTCTCCCACAGCCCTAAGATCAACCATTTCAAGTCCCCTTTCCTCTTATTCCAAAAATATAATAGGACCTGATCAAAACATAAGTGAAAATGTATTCCAGTTGAGCTGCCCACAGCTCATCTGTTCACAGCCATTCCTATGCAAATTACAATTTTTATTGGCCTGTGGATCCTGTACATATGGGGCAGAGTGCCCAGAACTCTGGTTTCTGTTTTATCCAGTCATCCAGGTTGACATAATCATTTAAATGCCATTTAGAATGAATATATTGTTGATAGCTATGAAAATAATATAATGGTGTTCCATCAAACCACTGAATGTTAGAGTTAGAGGGAGCTATAAAGATAAAATAGTCCAAATATCCCCATACTATTTTATAAAGGAGAAAACTCAGATGCAGAGAAAGAAATAATTGACATCAGGTAAACTATACTGAAGTCTAGCTAAACCATCCTTTTCAACCCTCAGTATAACAAAGCATTGAATGTCACTGCCAAAATCAATTACACAGTTATCTGTATCATTTAAAGATGACCAAAAGAAATAAATAATCTATAATGTGGTCGATTAATTTCATGCCTGTAGACATGGTCTTAGTGGTAGAGAAAAATGAAACTTGGTTTCCTTCATCTTTTTTTTTATAACCACTCTTCAATCTGAGAGAAAAAAAAAATAGCACAGTTAATGCCAAGTCCCACAGCCTGAGAGAAAGGACCTCCCCAACTCAATGGAATGATTATGCATGGTCTCTTCTTATGCCAAAGTTTCTTGTTTCTTGTTTTCCATTTTGTTTTTAGATTGTAGATAGTATCTGCTATCCACAGTTTTCTTTTTTCTTGAAGCAGAAGGAAAGGGTAATCACTTGTGGCTACCACATCAGTAAACAATGGTCATTGATATGGCCAAAAGAACGTTTGAAGCATCACAGCCCTACAGCAAGGAAATGGGCTGGAATTGAAGCACTTGGGTGAAGTCCTTTGAGAAAACAATTTTAGGAAAGGGGGAAAATGACCAGGGTGCAATCTAACATTGTAGGATAAACTCTGAATTAATAAACAATCCTGGTTGGCAAAATCTCATCAGAGATGAGGAATGGAGATGGTTTATTATTTTTTTATGTTTTAGTAGACATGTTATGATAGAAAGTACTGGTGACAAGTGCTAATAAGACAGAAAAAGACAAGCTCACTGTTTAAGATAGCCAAGAACTGAAGAAATCATTGAGGTTACAGTATTCATGGCATATGGCATATATGTATATATGTGACTGTGTGGGTATGTGTATGTATATATGTTATATATATATACACACATATGCATACCTATATACCTATAGTATGTATGTGTATATATATATATCCCATCAAATATAATAAGAAGAATAACTTAGTTATGTAAAGTTTAAGTTTTCCCCAAAACAATACTTTGATTGAAGAAAGGCAAGTATTATCATTCCACTTTTACAGACAAAGGAGTTGAAGTTCAGAGAAGCCAAATCCCAAGGTTACACAACTAATGAATAATAAATTGTGAAGCTGAACCCATTTGTCTTCATTCTGAATCATGCCATTTACACTATCCTACATGGCTATGAATAACACTTTTTGTCCTCTGGTGGATCTGATCCTGTAATCAAAAGGCAACCCACACTTCTCTCATCCTCAAATGTTTATAGAATAAATTCCTAATCCAAGTCTCCCTAATCCAAGTCACATTCTGACTCTGACTTACCTTCTCACCTTCCACAAACTACTCCTTAATGCAGTCTACATTTGCTAAGTCAAAATATATGTGCTAAATGTTAGGGATACAAATAGAAAAGTGAGACAATCTCTACTCTCAAAGACTTTATACTGTAACTGAGGAAGGCAGCACATAAGAGAATTCAGTTGAAATGGAAAGATAATTTCCATCAGTTCAGATGAAAGGACTCAGAGGTCCTAAGAGTGCATTGGCATGAGAAATGGCAGAACCTATGACTCTTTATGGTAAAACAAGATATCTGTGTCAACTATAGCTGAGCCCTCCCACATATCTGCTCATCCTGGGAGACGAAAAGATTGGCCTCTTGGTGCCTGCTCTATCTGGGGGCCTCCAGGAACTACTGTGGGATCTTGCCCTGCCCTTTGTTATCACTAAGAGTTCCTCCATGAACCTCATTCCAGCTGAAAGTGGTCTCTTCCTCTTCAGATTTCTTCTAGCACTATGCCTGGTCCTCTTCTCCTTTACAATTAACATGCTTCCTTCTATCTTTATTTATGTAAATGTTTTCTCCCTGCCCCCATTAGCTTGTATGGTCTTTGAGAGATGAACTACCATGGAATTTTCTTTGTATTCCCCAAAACCTGACAGTGCTTTACAAATGGTAGGCAGATAAATGTTCTTTGATGTGAAATAAATGAAATATTTATGCTTGGTGAATTACCTATGTTATTGTGAATATTATTTGCTCAGTAGCTACTCAATTCTCAGTCCCTTGAAATTTGGCTTCTTAAACTGCCATTCTATTAAAATTTTTATTTTGAGATGACTACCAATCTGCCGAACTTTTCTAGGCCTTCTCCATCTTGACTTTTATGCCACATTTGAAATTATTGACCATTTTCCTCTTTTAAATATTCTTTCCTCCTTCTCCACTCTCACTTCTCCAACCCTAATGGCTTCCAAGACACTGTTCATATGAATACATATAATCTCAATATACAATGGTATTCCACCATCCACCTGTGTTTTGCTTTCCTATTAACTTTTGAATAAACATTCCAGTCAAGTGTTCCATCCCAAGTCTCAGTGATACCTATGAAGTCAAATGTGCTTTCTTGTGTAAGCATCTCTAGTTCACCTTGCTTGTTGCCCATACTTTGTCAATTTGTATATGGATATTTGAGCCTTGCTTTTCTGAGTATCTCTTCTGCCATCTGGCTTCCTATATTGTAGCTAGTCTCTACAGTATCTAGCTTAGTGCTTATGCACATGAATTGAACAAAAACATTTTTCAGGCATTTGCTGTGTTCCAGGCACTGTGTGCTGAAACTATAAATACAAAAGTGAAACAGTTCCTGCCCTCAGGTAGCTCAGGAAGAGTTTTGCTCTCTTTGAACGCTACCACAAAAAGATTGCATAGACTTTACTATTTTTTTTATTGTGAAGGAGATGGAGATACCATTTCACATTGTCAATTCATCTCAATCTTATAGTCCACTAAAAACCCCATAACATTTTCAGAAAAATCTAGCCATCTCTATCTTTCATTTACTTGGGAAATTGAATTTTATAAAATTGCATTTAATGATCCTTATTTGATTCATCTTGGACATCTTGTGGCACAGTGGATAGATTGATAAGCCTGGAGTCAGGAGGAATCATCTTCATGAGTTCAAATCTAGTGGCAGACACTTTCTAACTGTGTGACCCCAGGCAAGTTCAATTAACCCTGTTTGCCTCAGTTTCCTCATCTATAAAATGCTGTGAAGAAGGAAATGGCAACCCATTCCAGTATAATTACCAAGAAAACAAAAAATAGAGTTACAAAGAGCTGGACATGACTCAAATAACTGAACAATAACAATTTGATTCATCTTAGTAGATTTTCCTGTTGCTAAATTTATCCTGTCAAGTATGTTTTGAATCATGACTGTCATCTAGTGTGGAGGTACTCAACATGGGGCGCGTCAAAGCCTAGAGACATATAAGGCAAAGGAACTCTATATATTACTTTTCCATGTAGGAAAATAAGAAAACTAGGCTTTACTAATATTTAATAGATTAAAACTGGAACTCATTCAGGAGGTATGTTAGACTAAAACATGTTACTTAGCACTCTTTAGTAGCTGTGAATAGTGGGAGAAGTGAAAAGTGAATACAGTACAATTCATTGGTAACTCACAAAGGACTGACAATGTTCAGAATTCATTCAGTGAATGGTTCAGGGTATAAAAAGGGAGTTTTTTGCCCTACACAAACAACTTTAAATAGCACTTCAAAATTTACAAAATGATTTACAAATATGTCATTTAATCCCCACAACCATTTCAAGTAGCTGTTATTTGTATTTTACAGATGAGGAAAATCAAGGTGAGATGGTAAATGACTTGTTTAAGTTCATACAGCTAGTAAGTTTGAGGCAACATTTACATTCATGTCTTTCTGACTCCAAGTTAGTCTATCCACCATGCCACCTACTTGCCAATAAAGAGTAGATGATAGACATAATACTAGTAATGATATTTTGTTTTAAGGTTTGCAAAGTTCTTAACATATATTATCTCATTTGAAACTGGAGACAAAGTATTAAAAAGTCAGGGCTTCCAGTGGGAGGTAGCAATTCCAGAAATGTATGGATTTTTTTATTATTTTGAAGTTATTTCAGGGGTAAGGGAAGAGTGTAATAAGATAGAGCATAAAATAATACTTTTTAACTTACTAATCACCTCTAACCTTTGATATTTTGTGGGTTCTGGGGATTACATTCTATGAATCCCTTTCATTTCATCTAACTAAAATCAAATATCAAAATTAGATGACTTAGAACCAGACCTTAGAATTGCTGTATCTCAAAGCAATCTTATTAATCCAAGGCAGCGTATTCAATCACAATGTTCCCACTAAAATAATGTTATTAATAATAATATTCAGTGAAAATGAAAAGGGTTTTCAAACCAACAAAATAACTGCAATCATAAATATAGACTAATTTATAACTACACTTCCAAGTACACAATTGCTATAAACATTGGTCATATTTTATATATCTGACAAATTGACTTGAACTAATGTTACACTAAACTAGTTATGTTACCCTATACTTTGTGTCTTCTTGGTCATTCAACCAGTTCTGAATCCATCTCATTTTATTATCATCTATCATGCGTTATCATGTATCAAACATACGGAGTATAACCCATAATTATATAACTTCCAGTGCAACCTGAGCCAAATTGAAATGTAATTGGGGGGCAGCCAGTTGGCACAGTGGATAGAGCACTGGCCCTGGAGTCAGGAGGACCTGAGTTCAAATCCTGCCTCAGACACATGATACACACTAGCTGTGTGACCCTGGGCAAGTCACTTAACCCTAATTGCTTTGCCAAAAAAAAATGCTCTAAAATGTAATTGGGAATTGCTCAAGATAAATAGGGATCCTTATATATGATTTAGTGCCTCCCCCATTTCTTTTTGAGTTTGACACCATTGACCTACTCCACATCTCTTCATCCTGACCACACATATGGCATGAGAGACTTTGTCAAATTTTTTTCTCTTAAATTTAGACATCCTATTATTTCCTAGTAGCAGTCTAGTAATTGTTAAAAATGGAAATAAGGTAAATATCAGCTTTTCTTGATGAAGCCATGCTGGTTCTTTGGGATCACCAGTTCCTTTTCTGGATATTCACTAATCTTCCTTTTAATAATGCATTCTACACTTATGTTCAGAATAGGCATTAAGTTAACTGGATACTATAGTTCATAAACTTCATTCTTTTCCCTTTTGGAAAATTGAAACATTTGCCCTTCCCTAGTCCTTTGGTACCTCACCTATTTTCCACACCCCTTCAATTATAGTCATTAAGTAACAACATCTGCCATTTCTATCAGTATCCAAGGATATAACACATCTAGATCAGATGACAAGAACTCATAAAGTGCAGCTAGGTGCTCTCACTCTCTCAACTTATGGCATATAAATGGACCTTTCCATTTCAAAGATAATTATTCTATTTCCTCTTCTATTAATCTAGGCAGTTAATATTTTTTGAAAATATTCTTCCATTTCACTTAAATTGGTAAATTTATTGGCATATAATTAGGCAAAATAATTCCTTATAATTTCTTTGATATCTGCATTAGTAGTATATTCGTGCTTTTCATTTTTAATATTAGTGATTTGATTTTCTTCTCTCTTTTTAAAAATCATATTAACCAATAGTTTATCTGCTTTATTGTTTTTATCATAAAACAAACTCCTAGTTTTATTTGTCAATTCAATGGTTTTCTTACCCTCAATTTTTATTAATCTCACCTTTAATTTTTAAGATTCTCAATTTGGTGTTTAATTGGGAATTTTTTATTGCACACTCAATTTATTGGTCTGTTTTTTCTCTATTTTATTTATGATTTTATTGAAATAAACATCTAGACCTATAAATTTTTCTTCAATTAAATGCTTTTTCTGCATCCATGAGGTTTTGGTGTGTTATCTCATTATTGACATTCGCTGTAATGAAATTATTTATTGCTTCTATGATTTATTATTTAACCCACACATTCTTTAAGATAAGGTTGTTTAGTCTCTAATTAGCATTTAATCTGTATTTCCACGATCCCTTATAAAATATAATTTTCATTGCACTGTGATCTGTAATGTATGTATTTAACATTTCTCCTTTTCTGCATTAGCTATAAAGTTTTTATGCCCTAATATGAGGTCAATTTTTGTAAAGGTACCATGTATGATTGAGAAGGTGTATTCTTTTTATTCCCATTCAATTTTCTACAGTTATCTATTATATATATAGCTTACTTAAGATTCTATTCAACTCTTTAACTTCTTTCTTATTAATGTTTTGGTTAGATTTATCTAATTCTGGGAAAGGAAGTTTAAAGCCCCACACTATTATAGTATTTGTATCTATTTCCACATGTAACTCATTTAACTTTTCCTTTAAAAATTTAGATGCTATAGTATTTGGTGTATAGATTTAGTATTGATATTGCTTCATTTTCTATGGTACTTTTTTATCATAATATAATTTCCCTGTTTATCTCTTTTAACTAAATCTATTTTGGCTTTGACTTTGTCTGAAATCATGACTGTTACTCCTGCTTTTTTTTTTTTACAACAGCTGAAGCATAATAAATTCTATTCCATCTTTTGATTTAGCTCTGTGGGTATTTCTTATTTTTAAATGTGTTTCTTGTAAATAACATATTGTCAGATTCTGATTTTTAATTAATTCTGCTGTCCATTTCTGTTTTATAAGTGAACTCATCCCATTCACATTCAAAGTTATAATTACTAGCTCTATATTTTCCTCCATCCTATTTTTCCTCTCTACTGTCCTTCTCACCCACTCTTTTTACCCTTTCCATCCTCACAGTCTATGTACCTCTAACCACTGCTTCCCTAATCTGCACCCTTTTTAAAGAATCCCTCTATTATCCCCCTGCCCACACACACACACACACACACACACACACACACACACACACACACACA
>NW_020954557.1:26070608-26105160 GCF_900497805.2 Vombatus ursinus
ACACACACACACACACACACACACACACACACACACACACACACACATACTTCTTAATTTACCAGTCTTCTAAAAGTTGCTCCCTTCTCCTATCCCATGGGCATCCTATTTCTTTATAAATTTAGAAGATTTTTATGCCCTTCTAGTTATGTTATTCCCTCCTAAACCCAGATCCAATGAGAATAAGGTTCTAGTCCTCTATCCCTGCCTGCTTCCACTGTAACAGTTCTTCCATTCATACCTTATTTATGTGAGATGAGTGCTCTATTTTACCTCTTCACCCAATTTTATTTTTTAGTCTTCCTATCATATTTAACTCAACCCCAAGCTTTCTTATTTATGTATGCTCTTTCAAGCTACCCAAGTAATGATAACATTTTTAAGAATACAGATATCATTTTCCCATATAAGAAGTGAACAGTTTGGGGCAGAGCCAAGATGGTGGAGTAAAAGCAGTGACTTGCTTGAGCTCTCCTCCAAACCCCTCCAAATACCTATAAAAATGACTCTAAACAAATTCTAAAGCAGCAGAACCCACAAAAAGGCAGAGTGAAACAAATTTCCAGCCCAAGATAACCTGGATGGTTGATTGGGAAGGTACATTCTGCTGGGCAGGGAAAGGAGCACAGTTTGGTGTGGGCACACAGGCCACAGCGAACCTGGAGCAGGCCTCAGATGACTGAATAGTGGCTAGCTCTGGTGGTTTCCAGACTTTTCAACTCATGAACACCAAAGACAACTTAGAAGGTCAGTGGGAAAAGTCTGTGACTGTGGTGAGAGAGAAAAGCTAGGTCTCAGCTGCAAGTCCCTAGCGTGGCCCAGGGCTGCGGTTGCCTCCTGAGCTTCTGGCCCACAGACTGAAGGGGAATCAAGTGGCTGATCAGAGGAGGATTACAGGGATATCTTTGCCAGTGCTGAGGCAAGAATATCTTGCTTTGCCCCTTGGGTCACAGTTCTGAGGGGTGGTCCTGGGGCAAGGAGGAATGCTGACATGGTGGAGCTTGTTGTGGCAGAGGGGAGGAAACATCTCGCCCCTTATCATACCACCTTGGAAGAGCTGAAAATTTACATGTCCCTAGAAGTATCTCTGAAAACAGCTATACAAACCCTCAAAGCTTGGGACAGTACATTCTCCACACTGGAAGCAGATTCTTACCTTAACAAAGAGTTTAAAACTCAAGTAACTGGCCAGGATCATGAGCAAGCAGTGCAAAAAGAGTCAGACTATATTATCTTACTTTGATAACAAAGAAGATAAAAACATTCAACCAGAAGAAGACAACAAAGTCAAAGCTCCTACATCCAAAGCCTCCAAGAAAAATACGAATCAGTCCCAGGCCTTGGAAGAGCTCAAAAGGGATTTTGAGAAGCAAGTAAGAGAAGTAGAGGAAAAACTGAGACTGATGCAAGAAAATCATGAAAAACAAGTCAACAGTGTGCCAAAGGAGACCCAAAAAATACTGAAGAAAATGACACCTTAAAAAATAGTCTAACCCAAATGGCAAAAGAGGTCCAAAAAGCCAATGAGGAGAAGAATGCCCTAAAAAGCAAAATCGGCCAAATGGAAAAGGAAGTCCAAAAGCTTACTGAAGAAAATACTTCCTTAAAAATTAGAATAGAGCAACTGGAAGCTAATGACTTTATGAGAAATCAAGACACTGTAAAAAAAAAATCCAAAAGAATGAAAAATCAGAAAACAATGTGAACTATCTCACTGGAAAAACAACTGACCTGGAAAATAGATCCAGGAGAGAGAATTCAAAAATTATTAGACTATTTGAAAGCCACGATTAAAAAAAAAAGAGCCTAGACATCATCTTTCAAGAAATTATCCAGGAAAACTGCCCTGATATTTTAGAACCAGAAGGCTAAAATAGAAATTGAAAGAATCCACCACCTAAAAAAGATCCCCAAAGGAAAACTCCTAGGAATATTGTAGCCAAATTCCAGAGTTCCTAGGTCAAAGAGAAAATATTACAAGCAGCCAGAAAGAAACAATTGAAGTATTGTGGAAACACAATCAGGATAACACAAGATTTAGCAGCTTCTACATCAAGGGACTGCAGGGCATGGAATATAATATTACAGGGCAAAAGAGATAGGATGACAACCAAGAATCACCTACCCAGCAAAACTGAGTATAATCCTTCAGGGGAGAAAATGGTCATTCAGTGAAATGAGAGGACTTTCAAGCATTCTTGATGAAAAGACCAGAGCTGAACAGAAAATTTGACTTTCAAATACAAGACTCAAGTAGAACATGAAGAGGTAAACAAGAAAGAGAAAATCATAAGAGACTTATTAAGGTTGAACTGTTTACTGAACTTTCCTGCATGGAAAGACGATATTTGTAACTCATGAGACCTTTGTCAGTATTAAGATAGTTGGAGGGCAAAATTATATGTAGATAGATAGATAGATAGATAGACAGACAGATAGATAGATAGATAGAGGGCACAGGGTGAGTTGAAGATGAAGGGGTCATATCTGGAGAATAAAATTAAGGGGTAAGAGAGGATTATACTAGGAGAAGGAGAAAGGGAGAGGTAGAACAGGGTAAATTATCTCACAAAAAAAGACAAGAAAAGGCTTTTACAGGGGAGGGGAAATGGGGTAAGGTGAGAGGAAATGAGTGAATCTTAATCTCATAGGATTTGACTTAAAGAGGGAATAACATACACACTCAATTGGGCATGGAAATCTGTCTTACCCTACAGAAAAATAGGGGGTAAAGGGGATAAGAGAGTAGGGGGATGATAGAGAGGAGGGCAGATTGGGAAAGGAGGTAATCAGAAGCAAATACTTCTGAGGAGGGACAGGGTCAAAAGAAAGAATAGAATAAATGGGGGGGGCAGGATAGGATTAAGGGAAATAGAGTTAGTTTTTCACAGCATGTCTACTATGGAAGTGTTTTGCATACCTGCACATGTGTGACCTATATTGAGTTGTTTGCCTTTTCAATAAGGTGGGTGGGAAGGGTGTAAAGGAGAAAATTTGGAACCCAAAGTTTTAAAAACACGTTTAAAAAAGTGTTTTCACATGCAACTGGGAAATAAGAAATACAGGCAGAAATCTATCCTGCCCTACAGGAAAATAGAAGGGGAAGGAGATAAGAGAAGGGGGGGGGGTGAGATACAAGGGAAGGCAGACTAGGGGAAGGGGTATTCAGAATGCATGCCATCTTGGGGTGGGGAGAGAGGTGAGATGGGGTAAAAATTTGGAACTCAAAATCTTGTGGAAGTAAATGTTGAAAACCAAAAATAAATAAATTTATTAATAAAAAAAAGAAGTGAACAGTTTGACCTTATTGAGTCCCCTATAATTGGTCTTAAATGTTTACCTTATGTTTCTCCTGGATCTTATGTGTCAAATATTCCACTGAATTATGGTCTTTTCATCACAAATACCTGAAAGTCTTTCAATTCATTAAATATCATTTTCTTTTCATTCAGTATTATACTCAGCTTTGATGGATTTGTTATTCTTGGTTGCAAACCTAGCTCCTTTGCTCTTTGACACATAAGGTTCCAGCCTTTTGGTCTTTTAATGTAGAAGCTGCTAGATCTTGTAATATTCTGACTGTAGCTCCATAATATGTGTGTATATGTGTCTGTGTGTGTTGTGTATGTGAAGTAGTTTCTCCAGGATTAGTGACTTGCACTAACTGATCACAGTTAAGCAGCTTAGTACTCCATTATATGGCTCATTTTTGTTTTTGGTTCAGATCTGTGATTTCATCCATTTAGTGAACTCCCATAACAAAATTTCCCCTATTAAAGAAAACGTAAAACTACTATGCAATTTGTAATCTTCATCAGTAGCCAATGGGAGTAGAATGTAAAGAAGGTAGATACTAAGAGTTTGTGATGTGCACAGGGTTGCACACCCATTAAGTGTCAGAGACAGACTTGAACCTGGGTCATCTTGACTCTGAATCCTGCTCTCAATGCACTACTGTACACTGCATCTCCCTCTTTTGTTATCTTCTTATTTAAGTTTCAACTCCTTTTTAATGATTTTCCTATCCTCCCCATCTAAAGACCATTTTATCTTGAGAAAAAAAAAACTAAACCTATCTCTCTTTCATGTTATAGCTGTTCAAATACTTAAGACAGTTGTCATGTCATTCTTTCTAAGCTTTTCCTTCTCCATTAAAAATATTTTCCTTTGACCTGCCATCACATGGCATGAACTCAAGGTACTTAACTACCCTGTTTACCTTCACTGGTATGCTTTCATTATTAGAATGTGATGCCAATAACTAAACACAATACTCCAGATGTGGCCTGAAATAGACAGAGCATAGTGTCTTCTTCTACTATAGTATCATAGCATCTCTCAATGCAGTCCAAAATTACATAATTTTTCTTGGATGATATATACAATTCTTTATTTATATTTATATTAGTCTATTAAACTTTTTGTTTTTAGGTGAACACATTTCTAAATATATTACTCCCACCTTCAACATTGATTTTTTTGAATCCAAATTAATACTCTAAATTTTTTCCATTAAGTTTTATCTTATTTTATTTTACTTAGCATTTTAACCTTTCAAGGTCTTTTCCTTGATCCTGTCTCTGTCACCCAGTATGTTAATTATCTCTCCTGCCTTTATCTTATCTAAAAATCTCACAACTAAGCAACAATGCCTATTTAAGTCTTTGATAATAATATTGAAAAACACTGGGCCAAGCATAGACACCAAGGATATTATGTTAAAGACCCTCTAATTTGACTCTAAACCATTATTCTTTTGGTCTAGCTATTCAACTAATTTTAAATCCACCTAAAATTATATAATTATCTAGTCCATGTTTCTCCATCTTCCTGTAAGACTAGAAGGATAAGCCTGGTCAAATGCTTTCATAATATCCAGATAAATAATATGCATTATCAGTCAGTCAACAAGCATTTATTATATTCCAGGCAACATGCTGAGCACTGGGAACAGAAGAAAAAAAGATAATATTGATCTAATATTATCGTAACTCTTTCAAAAATGGGGAGTGTTAAAATGTCGTGACTTGTTCTCCCTGATGTTCTTGTTGCTTTTTTGTGATCAGTCATTCATTTTTGAGATACTCACTAACCATTCTTTTTATATATAATGGGCTATTTCTAGTCTGACCTTCCAGCTCTTGTGATAATTGCATATTACCTCAACCCCAATTATTGTTTTGTTAACTCTGTGTAATATTTACATTCAAATATCTTTTTAGTGATTCTGAGTTTTAAAGTTGAAAGATCAAATTTGGAAATCAAATATCCCTACTGGTAAGTGCCTAGAGATTAGCATCTGGGCATATTTGTATATCAAAACTTCATTTTCTGTTTTTATGATGACATCACTCAAAAATGTTGGAGAATAAAAAGTATATTTTTTTAAGCTTCAAATGTTGTTCCTAGTATAACTGCATAGACCTCTGTGAAAGTCTAACTGATTTCTCATTGTGACATGGAATGAACCTGGATTCTTGAAGGCATGCCAGTGGAATACAATCTCTGGCCATGCTAAAAAGACTAAGAAAATGGATCTAGCACCAGCCTATGCCTCCTGAGAACCAGTCTAGCTAAGTATACAGAGGCATGTTACCTCTTGGTAATGAATTATTTGGCTATGGCAACCTATGAAACAAAATAAGACAGATGTGTCTTTCTCTTCACATTCTCCTAGAGTTTTCTATATGAAATTTGTTAGATAGGGAGAAGAAAGGCAAGAACCTGGTAGTGATCTTCCTCAAAATGTTAACCTAAAGAAATTTCTGAGATGGAATTATCACTGTGAGAGATTAAAAATCAAAGGATGGCACTGTTTTTTTTTTAAATAATCATGTCTGGACACCACAAGAAACACCCCAGATACGGATTAAAGAGATAGAGCTTACAGCGGGCCGATCAGATATCAATCTCCCCATTCATTTGGAGACTCCCCTATACTGTCTTGGTTGGGATTTGGAGGGTCACAACCTCCTGGTTGCCAGAGATACTATAAAGAGCCTAGCCAAAGAAGGAAATAGGAATTTGCAGCAAAGTACTAAGCAGAAACTTCAAGAGGACAGCAAGTACCTTTCCTGGGAAAAGACTGAAATAACTCCTGACAGCAAACCCTGTGATTGTCTATATAATTGAAGTACCAGGAGGTGAAATGGATAGCAATAAGATTATTTATTCTTTGCCTCCATTGACTGCTAGAACTAAAAAAATATCATTAACGTATCAACATCAGCTTAGAAGTTCTCCAGTGGAGTTTCCCAGGGTTCTTTGTCCCTGCATTTTTAACATTTTTATCACTATTTTGAACTACAATATAATTGGATCAAAAAAAGATTTTTGAAAGTATAGTTTTAAAATGAGTTCCCATAAATGGTCATGGAGCACACTGGGAATGGGACTAAACTGAGTAATCTCCCAAAGAGGGGAAGAAAAGAGGTTTTTCCTTCAGATTATTACTAGAGAACGGAGAAGCCAGGGCTTTTAATCCTGTATTTTTTCATTTCTAAGTTTATGGGAAAAAATCCCTAATGTGAGCACATTATCCTATTGGATATTTAGAATTAGAATAGAAATGGGTTTTAATGGGATATGGAAAAATAATGACATGTTAAATGTACGAACTATTTTATGGTAATGATTTTACATTTTAAACCTTAGTTATCCAAGAAGAACACTAGTAGTCACTGGGACGTAGGGAGTGCTTTCCGGTACATGTGCAGAAATCTAGGCTAACAGCTTAAATTTCCACATGTGTGATCAAGGTTTGGATCTGATAAACCAAGCTCAGAGCACTGTCTGGTGGCTTATGCCGAGATTGCACTCTGAGTAACCAGATCACGCAGTGGAAGGGACATTGATATTGATGTTTACTAGATGCTGTATAAAGGGAGTTTCAAAATCCAATGAAAATTACCTATAGCACAAACTTCATGAACATATGGAGGCAGTCAGCTTGAAAAGAAAGAAGTATATAAAATGGCTTCAGTTTTATGTAGTTCCTTTCTACTTCTTTCATGATAGTGGCAGAATAGAGGAAAAAGATGTTGGGGAAAAGAATCACTCAATGTCAAAACTGTATTTAAAGACTATGTATAAGCAACAATTGTTAGTGTTCAAATTATGATTACCTTGATCAGTGACCAAAGAATATGTTGACAAGTCATAGGGGAATGGAATCATATCAGCCTTGCCATTCCAACTATAAATGATATCAGAAGACAAAATTGAGTCCCATTTAATAGAAGAATGATTGACAAGTTCTCTCTGAAGAGACAAACAAAACAGTTGATTGATTTGGTTTCATAGTAGGACAAGTAGTGATCAATTCAGATTTCATGATAAACCTTTTTTTAAAAAGACCAGTGTCAATATAATTGCTGTTTGCAGAACAACACCTGTGGCAGAAGAAGAAAAGGTAATGGTGTTAAGAACTGGATGAAATCAACCAAAGTGAATCAACATGTCCTTTATTACTTAGCAAATATAGATGCAAAAGTGAGGGTGAGAAGGATGGCAAAATATGTTGGAAAATGTTAATCAGGCATAAGAAACAAAAGACGCATAAAACTTTTAGATCACACCAGAAACTCTGACCTAGGTTAGATGAATACTTTCTCTAAGCAAAACAATTTTGAAAGCACCAAAAAACAGTATAAAACAAATTACTTATCTTTGTTAGGAAACAAATGATTACAGATATGTGAATCATTTCTGAATTAGCTATCTATAAACAGATCATTAATTTTTTCGATCATGATTAAAAATCAATACCAAATGAAAAGGAATAAAGACAGTAAGATCTGCCATTCAATTAAAATAGTTCCAACCTGTCCTATTCAAGCAACCTATTAGTGAACAAACAATGGACTAGACCAGGGATGAGGAACCTGCAGCCTCAAGGCCATATGTGGCCCTCTTGGTCTTCAAGTGTGTTCCTTTGACTGAATCCAAACTTCACAGAACAAATCTCCTTAATAAAAAGGATTTGTTCTGTAAAACTTGCACTTAGTCAAAAGGCTACACCCCAGGACCTAGAAGGCCACAGGTTCCCCACCCCTGGACTAGACATTTCCTCTGATTCCCATGACCTTTCAAACCTCTACAAAACAGAAATTAGGCACCAAAGTTTGGGGAAAAAATTGCCTTTCTCCATAGTCAAGGACACCCAGAATGCAAAGGAAGGCAAATAAAAAAAATGTCCCAGGAACTGATGCTCACTGACCCTGAGTCCACTCAGTACCTCTCCCCCACCTGTTATGCTACCAGCAGCAAGACTGCACCAGCAGACCCAAGGACATGACAGGGGTTTACATCAAATTCCACCCCAATACCATGCTTCCTTGTTACTCTTTTTAGTGCTTTGGAAAATCATGGCTCCAGGCTGTTGAAGTTTGCTTGGGCTTCAACAGTCAGCTTGGCTATCATGCTACAGGCTACAGGTGCAAAAGCCTGCCTGGGGTTGCAACCTGAAGCACCAGTACTACAAAGCTCTGCACATGTGAGGGAAAGTAGCCTCTTAATTGCTAGCACTGGGCCAGAGAACTAAGAAACAGAGGGAGTGGAACAGGTCACAGGTCACTAGAACAAAACACCAGAGTATGTGTTGGGTTGGAAAGATGAAAAAAACCTGAATGTACCAAAGTTTTCAGGAAGAAGAAAATTCAAAGACCTTGAACAAAAAACAGATAAATTAACAGTCACAACTGTAACAACAGAAAGAAATATAGCCTCCAGATCTAGTAAACCACTTCAGGCATCTATGAATAAATACTGCAAAATAAAGGAAAATGATCCAACACTTGAAGAGACTGAGGACCCTGGGGAATGTAGAACATGAAACCACAACAGGATATATTCCTAGGTAGTTTAGAAGAGAAATGAGAATTATAAGAGCAGAATTTATGTCCTGCACAGCACAAATAATGAACAGAATAGAAAAGTTTGAATCTGCAATGTCAATCTTCAACAAAGAAATTAAAAAAAACAATAGATTGGGAATGCAAATACAGAGAAATGAAGGAGAACCTAGAAGAATAAAATCAAAAGGCAAAAACATTAAAATGAAGTATGTTCACTATGAAAGCAAAACATACTGAACTCAAAGATAGGATGCACAGAGACAAAGGATCATTCATTTACCACAACATGGCACAACAAAAACGTTTAGCACTGTAATTCAGACAATAATAGAAAAGTACTGTCCAGAACTTCTAAATATAGAAAATGAAATTCTAATTGAAAGAATTCATAGATTACCTTCAAGAAAAAAAAAACAAGGCTGCAAACTTCAAAATAGTTATAGTTAACAATTGAATTCAGAAACAACAAATTCTGTAAGCCATCCAGAGAAAGACCTTCAAATACCAAGGAAAAGATATTTTGATATCACAAGACTATTCTGCACCCATTAGAAAAAGGAAGGGGGATGAAATAATTTATTCTGAAGAGTAATGGAGTTCAGGACACAGCCTAGGATGACCTATCCTGCCAATCTTATTTTACTCAGACAGGAAAAAAGATGGATATTCAAAGAGTCTGAAGCATTTTTAGAAAGAAAACCAGAACTGAAGAGTTTATTGCTTTAACACCCCAAACAGCAGAAAAGCAGAAGGAATGAATATACACAGCTGGCAAGGATAAGAATGGCCACAGAGTGACAAAGAGAGACTAATAAAAGACTTCATTTGAAATGTACACAAGGAGACAAGATAGAAATCTGGTAGAAGTAACTATGAAGAGGCAAACAGGGGGCATTATGTACAGAACCTGATGACAGCCAGCCACACGTAAATCATTGTTTTTTTGTGGGACAACATTACAATGTGGGAAGATACATAAAGGAAGGCAGGGAAACAGGTAGATACAGAGGAGTGAGCCTACAAAACAGTAGGAGAAGATGAGGGGAGAAAGAGTGTAAAAGGAGGGGCAGTAAGGAAGTCCTACTTTAGAGGTTAAAGGGGATTCCATTGATGAATGCTCCTATGGTTGAAGAGAAATGGTCAACAAAAGGAGATCAAGATCTTATACGTATAAGGCCTGGGGGATTTGGTGCTTGAAAATTCTACTTGTCCTGGGAAGGGAGGGTATAATTGGAACCCTGGGAGTAACTGATACTTGGAGGAGTAGAAGAGAATGGACACGGGGAGGAAACTTACAGGCAATTGGGGGGAGGAGGGAAGGTTAACAAGAGGGTGGTGATCAGTGGTAAGCTGCTTAATCAGGAATGTTGGAGATGGGAAAGGGTCTTACCATGGGACAAGGTCCTCTCTGAGACCTGCAATAATTGGTATTGTTCTGAAAGTAAGGCATAATGGAAAAGGGGAATCCATGGGGTAAGCCCTTTAAGGCAGTGGCAGAACAACTAGAAGGGAGATCCTAGAATAGGTACCCTGGAAGCTTTGATTTCATAAAGAAAACCGATAACTATGGAGTCTTGAATCATAGAATGAGGGTCTAGACGAGTAAAGAGAATGAGAGGATAATGAAGAGAGTGAGAGAAATTCTCTTTGGAAGGGGGCATAAAAATGAAATTTATAAACCAAGGAATAGGACAAGTTAAAGGGAGGAGAGGTAGGTGGAAAATAACACAAGAAGTGCTGATGGAGATGAAGTGAAGAGAGCTAGTGGGAATAGGGATACCTTAAAAAAATTGAAGTAAAATAACTAAAGGAACATAATACTCTGTCTACAGAAGAAGGAACTTTAAAATGAAAAGCTTCTGCACAGACAACATAAATGCATCTAGGATAAGAAAGGAAGTGGTCAAATGGGAAAAAATTTGTATCATATTTCTCTGATAAGAGTTATGTATAAGACATATGTAAATAATAAATGAGCGAATGAATGAACACATAAATAAATCAATGTGCATATATGTGCATATATACATATGTGTATGTGCAGGTATTTAAAACAGATAGCTATTACAGCCTTTCTTCAATAGGTAAATGGTCAAAGTATATGAACAAAGTTCCCCAAAGAAGAACTGCAGAGTATTCATAACCACATGAAAAATCTCCAAATAACTGATAACAAGAAAATACAAATCAAAACAACCCATAGTTTTTCAGCTCACACTCTAAAAATTGGCAAAAAATGACAAAAAATGTTTAGCCAATGTTGGACAGATTATAAAAAGATAGGCATACTAATATACTATTGGTAGAGCTACGAAACAGTACAACCATTTTGGAATGCAATTTGGACTTATGCAAGTAAAGTGACCAAATGTTCATACCCTTTGAACCAGAAACTCTGTTACTGAGATTGTGCCCCAAGGAAGCCATAATAAGGAAAAAGTCCCCATTTACTCCAAAATATCTACAGCAGTATTTTTTCGTGCTATCTAAGAACTAAAAATAAAGTAGATACCTATTAAGTGGGAAATGGCTAAACAAACTGTGGCACGTGAATGTAACAGAATAGTACTATGCTATAAGAAATGGTGTTTATGAAGAATATATAGAAGCATGGAAAGATCTATATGGAAGATGCTTCAGCAAAAGAGAGTGATGAAGAATATTCAGACAGTTGCAAAAAGAATGAAGAGAGAGTGATGTCATGGAAATACAGGAAGAAGTAACCAGGAAAAGATTATATGGTGATCAAAAGAGTCAAAAGTGGCAGAAAAGTCAAAATGATGCCATTTTCCATTACCTTTTGGGTCACCCATTACTTTAATTCTCTGGATATTAAGACTTAAAATGATCTAAAACAATATAGTAAAACAAAATGCTAAAACATGTACCTTTTACGAAGAATATTGGGATCCATCAAAACATTGTATAATTTCTCAAATGCACTCCATCCACCTTTTCTCTCTGGTTCCATTCTGGGCCCAGCACACTATCAATCTGTTTATCTATATGAAATATGTGTAAAGCTAGATCAGGTGTATTATAGACTAGTTATTCTTCATTTTTTTCCTGTGTGAATAGTTAGACCACATTCTTTTTAGGAATAGCTATAAATATCACTTAGGATGTCTTGAAATAATCTGGGGCTTCACAAAGGAGGCATCTAGGTGGTTAATGAATTGATACAGATACATGGTAACTACAGTAAGGGAAATGAAAATGGAAAGAACAATGACACACCAAAAAAAAAGTAAATGTAACAAAATTATAAAGATCAAGTGGGACTCAGTCAAGAAATATGAAAAGACACCCCTAACTTACACCTTTGTGGAGATGAAAGGTTCATAGATGTTTCATACTGCATATTTTCCAGACTTTTTCAGAGTATTGATCAGTTGTGCTAATTTTTTTTACTCCCCAAAATGTACTACTTATCATATGAGATGGTTTTCTGGGAGTGGAGAAGGAAAGAATACATGAGATACAAAACAGAAAATATCAATAATAAACATTGAAAAATAAAAAATAAAAAATAAAAACCCAAGCTACTAGCACCCAAAAAAGTAGAAATGATAAAAAGTAGATACGATATAAACTATCACATTTCCTAAGGAAATTGAACTGATGGAAGTCTATTGCCATAAAAAGGAAGCCAAAACAGCTTGGAAAACACCTTAACCAGTAAATAAGTGATCTCCTGCTAGATGGAGAGCAATGGAAATCAAGGGAAATACCAGTTTAGAATCCAAGCTCACTTATAAAATATTACATCAGTGGATGGTTGAACAATATAAGAAATATTACCTCATAAAAATAGCCAGAAACCATACAAGAGAAAGCTCTTAATCAGAAGCTTGCTGTGATATATGGTCAGATAAGTTCAAGAACATTTCAGGATGAAACTGGGAGGATAATAAATAATCAAAAGTGGAATACCTCTGTTGAGATCACTTTTCTTCATTAACAAATGTAACTAATGAATGTGGGCTTCAGCATAACAGTCTCTTGTGTGTAATATGAGTGAGTACAAATGGCACTAAAAAGAAAGCAAACATGAAAATAAGCAGCTGGATCAAATCAAGTATTCACAGAGGAAGTCCATGCTAGAGGCAACATAATTTGATTGTATTAAGGGATGGATTTTCAAGATATCTAAGAGATGAGAGAATATTAAAGACTTTGAGAAAAATTATGAGTGTTTTCACTAACCAAAAGTAATTAAGAAACTATCAAGATGTTGCTGACCCATATGCCTACTTTCCCATCTCCACCAAATCCATATGAGGATGTAACACATGCACATGGAGGGCACACTTGCTGAGAAAATAAACAGTCATTCACAAAATATATCTTATAGAAAATCTTTAGAGACAAAAAGAACACAGAGAATAGAAAATCTTTCTCTCCTTATTGTTTCTTAATTCTTAAATCAATAGAGAAAAATACCATCTTAAAGTCAACAAGGTGGCTTGAATGACTATATTAAATTATTATAAATTCCTTGAAAGAGATAACAAGTAAGTGTGATTGACAACTTTCTATTACTATCAAATAAAGTATAAAGAGGAAGATGTATGCTCATCTACGAGAAGGAGGTTCATCATAGGTTGTAAATGAAAGCAAAGTCCCCTATAGGTTGGTTTTCAACATTTTTGGTATTGTGGACCCCTTTGGCAGTCAATGAAGCCTATGTACCCCCTCTCAGAATAATGATTGTTTTTTTAATTCATAGTTGAAGACAATACTAAATTTCAGTAAAGAGTTAATGAAAATAGAGATGTAATGTTTTTCCATTCCTCGTGGAATTCTTGAAATCTTTGAATAGATCACCAGTTAAAAACCCCTGCCATAGAAGGAAAAAAAAATCTTCAGATAGTCTAGTTTACAGATGATCTGATAATTTTGTGAGTTGATGGTCATTTGTTCAGTTGTGTCCAACTCTTCATGATCCCATGAACTATACTATGCATAGGATTTTGTTGGCAAAGATACTTAGATACTGGAGCGGATTGCCATTTCCTTCTCTTTGGATTAAAAACTGACTTTGCCAGTGTCATACAGCAAGTAGTTTCTGAGTTAGATTTAAACTCAGGTCTTCCTGACTCAATGCCCAGTGCTCTATCCATTGAACCACCTAGATGCCTCCTTTGTGAAGCCCCAGATTATTTCAAGACATCCTAAGTGATATTTATAGCTATTCCTAAAAAGAATGTGGTCTAACTATTCACACAGGAAAAAAATGAAGAATAACTAGTCTATAATACACCTGATCTAGCTTTACACATATTTCATATAGATAAACAGATTGATAGTGTGCTGGGCCCAGAATGGAACCAGAGAGAAAAGGTGGATGGAGTGCATTTGAGAAATTATACAATGTTTTGATGGATCCCAATATTCTTCGTAAAAGGTACATGTTTTAGCATTTTGTTTTACTATATTGTTTTAGATCATTTTAAGTCTTAATATCCAGAGAATTAAAGTAATGGGTGACCCAAAGGGTAATGGAAAATGGCATCATTTTGACTTTTCTGCCACTTTTGACTCTTTTGATCACCATATAATCTTTTCCTGGTTACTTCTTCCTGTATTTCCATGACATCACTCTCTCTTCATTCTTTTTGCAACTGTCTGAATATTCTTCATCACTCTCTTTTGCTGAAGCATCTTCCATATTCTGCCCCCTAATAATAGCTTCCTGCTTGAGCTTCTGTCCCATTCTTTTTTTCTTCTTTCTTTAATGTATTCTTTTTCTTATTGATCCATCACTTTTTGGTGATACAATTATCATCCTATGCCTATGATTCCCAGATGTATATATGAGCCCTTGTCTCTTTCCTGAGCTACAGTTCTGCATTTCCAAATACCTATGAGACATCTTCCAGCAGTATGCCCCTCTAGGTATCTCAAATTCAACATATTCAAAGCAAAAATCATCAATATTACATGTAAATACACCCCTTCTCCAAATTTAATCATTTCTCTTGAAGGTGCCACTCTTCTAGTGAACAAGAGTTACAGCCTAAGACATATCCTTGATTCTTCTTCCTCTCTTAACCTTTATGTCCAATTAGTTTTTCTTATTAATTTTACCTCTACCACATTTTTCACATCTGCACTCTTTTATTTACTTATATAGTCACTAACATAGTTCAGGCTCTCCTTGCCTTTGCCTGGATTATTGAAATAGTTTCATAATTAGTATGCATGACTCTAGTATTTCCTATCTCCAATCATTCCTCCACAAAGTTGCTAAAATCTTCCTAAAGCCTAAGTCTCACCATGTAATACTTAGGTCAAATACCTTCAATGACTTTCAAATATCTGTAGCATAAAATACAAACTAGTGGAATACCAGCTAGTGGAAAGACCCACTTTAGCATACCAGGAGGAGATTCTGGTGCCTCGGCATTCTACAGCAAACAAGTCTCCCAATGCCTCAGCAAAAACAAGGGAAGCAGCACTACAAAGGGCCACAGGTGGATAAGCACCCAGCAACATTCATCTGAAAGGAGCTGAAGAAAGCAACCTAGAGGTGCCAAAAAGTTCCAGCCTTGTTGATTCCAGCCCAACACCAGGTAAGCTGTCACCCTACAGGCTCCAACTGCCAACCAGGAGGAGATCCCAAAGCCCAGGTGGTTGAGCAGGCAAATGCCAACAGCTGTACCTCTGAGTGCCTCAGTGAGGGTGGGGTAACTGGTGGAAACCAGCTCAGAAAACCACCAGGTGCCTCGGCATTCTATAGCAAAGAAGTCTCCCAGTACCACAACAGAAATAAGGGAAGCAACACTGCAAGGGGCCCCAGGCAGATAAACACCTGGCAGCACTTATCTAAAAGGAGCTAAACAAAGCTAAAGGAAAGGAAAAGCAGACAACCTAGATTTACCTCAGACTCCCAGCCTTGCTGATTCCAGCCCAACACCAGACAAGCTGCCGGAACCCTACAGCCTCCAATTGCCAACATAAGAGGCCGCAGCACACAAAGCCAGTGACCAAGACCTAGGCTCCCATCACAAGAAGCTTGGGTCAGTGCACTCTGCTCCCCAGCAGGAGAGCTTAATCTCTTTAAAGGCCAGGGAATAAAGAAACACCATGAGTAAAAAAGAAACATATGAGAGATTCCTGTCATGAGAAGAGTGAAGATCAAGACAGAAATTCTGAAGAGGACAACACTGTTATCTAAACCCACATCTGCAACATCAAAAGGGAATATGAACTGGTATGAAGCCCAAAAATCTTTCTTAGAAGAACTCAAGAAGGATTTTAAAAGTCAAATGAGAGAGGTAGAGGAGTCCTTTAAAAGTACAATTGGCCAATTGGAAAAAAAGTACACTGAAGAAAACAAGTCCCTAAAACACACAATTGGCCAATTGGAAAAAAAGTACAATGAAGAAAATAAATCCCTTAAAAATACAATTGACCAATTGGAGAAGAAAGTACAAAATCTAACAGAAAAAAACAATATGTTAAAAATTAGAATTGAACAAATAGAAACTAATGACTCTATGAGAGGGCAAGAATCATTCAAACAGAAACAAAAAAATGAAAAAATAGATGAAAATATAAAATACCTCATGGGTAAAACAGCTGACCTGGAAAATCGATCCAGGAGAAACAATTTAAAAATTACAAGCCTACTTGAAAGCCATGATTAAAAAAAGAGCCTGGACAATATCCTTCAGGAAATCGTAAAGGAAAACTGCCCTGACGTCCTAGAACCTGAAGGTAAAATAACTATAGAAAGAATCCATCGCTCCCCGCCTGAAAGAGATCCCAAATTGAAAACGCCAAGGAATATAATAATTAAATTACAAAATTACCAGATAAAAGAGAAATTACTGCAAGCAGGCAGAAAGAAACAATTTAAATATCATGGAACCTCAGTCAGGATTACACAGGACCTTGCAGCCTCTACATTAAAAGACCATAAGGCATGGAACATGATATTCCGTAAGGCAAAGGAGCTTGGAATGCAGCCAAGGATTAACTACCCAGTGAAAATGAGTGTGATTTTTCAGGGAAGGAGATGGATATTCAACGAAATAGGGGACTTCCAAATGTTCCTGATAAAAAGACCAGAGCTCAATAAAAAATTTGATCTTCAAGTACAAGATTCAAGAGAGACATAAAAAGGTAAATGGGACAGAAAGATACAATATGTTGTTAATAAGGGCAAAATGTTTACATCCCTACAAGGGAAGATGACACTTGCAACTCTTGAGAACTGTATTGTTATTATACCATGTTAAAGGAGTATACATAAAGGGGGTGGATATAAGTTGACTTTGATGTAATGATAAAAAATAATTTAATCAAGTGGGTTAAATGGATCCAAGTAAGTGGATTAGTCTGAGCTAAGAAAATGTACTGAGAAAGTAGGAGGCAGACAAGGGTAAACTACATTACAGAAAAAGAAAGAAAAACCTATTAGAGCAGAGGTAAAGAAGGGAGGGAGATGAGCATTGTTTGAACCTTACTCTCATCAGATTTGGCTCAAGAAGGGAATAACATAATCAGTTAGGTATAGAAATCTAACTTGTACTATAGGTAGTAGGAGGGGAAAGGGGAAAGAAAAGGGAGGGGGGATACAAGGGAGGGAAGAAGCAATAAGGGTAAAGGGGAAGAAAAGGGAAAGGGATAATAGAAGGGAGGTGGGACCCAAGGAGGAGCTGGTCAAAAGCAAAACACTAGTGAGGGGGGGAAAGAAGAAAGGAGAAAGAAAAGAATAAATGGGGGGAAAAAAGGATGGTGAAAAAGACACAGATAGTAATCATAACTGTAAATGTAAATGGGATGAACTCTTCCATAAAACAGAAGCGTATAGCAGATTGGATTAAAAACTATAATCCTACAATATGTTGTTTACAGGAAACACATTTGAAAAAGAGTGACACATACAGGGTAAAGGTAAAAGGCTGGAGCAAAATATATTATGCTTCAGCTGAAGTAAAAAAAGCAGGGGTAGCAATCCTGATCTCAGACAAAGCAAAAGCAAAAATAGATCTTATCAAAAGAGATAAGGAAGGAAACTACATCCTGCTAAAAGGCACCATAGACAATGAAGTAATATCATTACTAAACATATATGCACCAAATGGTATAGAATCCAAATTCTTAGAGGAGAAGTTCAGGGAGTTACAGGAAGAAATAGACAGCAAAACTATATTAGTGGGGGACCTCAACCTCTCCCTCTCTGAACTAGATAAATTAAACACAAAATAAACAAGAAAGAAGTTAAGGAGGTGAATAGAACATTAGAAAAGTTAGGTATGACAGACCTGTGGAGAAAACTGAATGGAGATAGAAAGGAATATACTTTTTTCTCAGCGGTACATGGCACATACACAAATATTGACCATGTGCTAGGGCATAAAAACCTCACAATCCAATGCAGAGAGGCAGAAGTATTAAATGCATCCTTTTCAGATCATGATGCAATAAAAATTACAAGTAACAAAGGGCCATGGAAAGGTAGACTAAAAAATCATTGGAAACTAAATAATTTAATCCTAAAAAATGATTGGGTCAAAGAACAAATCATAGAAACAATCAATAATTTCATTCAAGAGAATGACAATAATGAGACAACACACAAAAACTTATGGGATGCAGCAAAAGCAGTTCTTAGGGGAAGTTTTATATATCTAAATGCTTACATAAATAAAATAGAAAAAGAGGAGATCAATGAATTGGGCATACAACTAAAAAAAATAGAAAAAGAACAAATTAAAAATCCTCAATTAATCACCAAATTAGAAATATTGAAAACCAAAGGAAAAATTAAGAAAATTGAAATTAAGAAAACTATTGAACTAATAAATAAAACTAAGAGCTGGTTTCATGAAAAAAACAATAAAATAGATAAACCTTTGGTTAATCTAATTTTTAAAAAATCAGAAAACCAAATTACTATTATCAAGAATGAAAAGGGTGAAACTACCACCAAGGAAGAGGAAATTAAAACAACAACTAGGAATTATTTTGCCCAACTATATGCCAACAAATTTGACAATCTTAGTGAAATGGATATATATTTACAAAAATATAAATTGCCCAGATTAACAGAAGAGGAAGTAAAATACTTAAATAACCCCATCTCAGAAAAAGAAATTGAACAAGTCATTGATGAACTCCCTAGGAAAAAATCTCCAGGGCCAGATGGATTTACATGTGAATTCTATCAAACATTTAAAGAACAGTTAATTCCAATGCTATATAAACTATTTGGTAAAGTAGGTGAAGAAGGAATCTTACCAAATTCTTTTTATGATAAAAATATGGTGCTGATATCTAAACCAGGAAGAGTCAAAACAGAGAAAGAGAATTATAGACCAATTTCTCTAATGAATATAGATGCAAAAATTTTAAACAAAGTATTAGCAAATAGATTACAGCAACTTATCACACAAATAATACCCTACGACCAGGTAGGATTTATACCAGGAATGCAGGGCTGGTTCAATATAAGGAAAACTATCAACATAATCCATCATATCAACACCAAAACTAACAGAAACCACATGATCATCTCAATAGATGCAGAAAAAGCTTTTGACAAAATACAACACCCATTCCTATTAAAAACATTAGAAAGCATAGGAATAACTGGAGTCTTCCTTAAAATAATAAATAGCATCTATCTAAAACCTTCAGCAAGCATAATATGTAATAGGGACAAGTTAGAAGCATTTCCAATAAGATCGGGGGTGAAACAAGGATGTCCATTATCACCACTGTTATTCAACATCGTACTGGAAATGTTAGCTTTAGCAATAAGAGAAGAAAAAGACATTGAAGGCATTAGAATAGGCAAAGAAGAAACAAAGCTATCACTCTTTGCAGATGACATGATGTTATACTTAGAGAATCCCAGAGAATCAAGTAAAAAACTACTTGAAATAATAAACAACTTTAGCAAAGTTGCAGGCTATAAAATAAACCCACATAAATCATCAGCCTTTCTATATATTACCAAAAAAGCCCAACAGCAAGAGATAGAAAGAGAAATTCCATTTAAACTTACTGCAGATATTATAAAATATTTAGGAGTCTACCTTCCGAAACAAACCCAGGAGCTCTATGAACACAATTACAAAACACTTTTCATGCAAATAAAATCAGATCTAAATACTTGGAAAAACATCCGTTGCTCATGGGTAGGCTGAGGTAATATAATAAAAATGACAATTCTACCTAAGCTAACTTACTTATTCAGCACCATAACAATCAAACTACCAAAAAAAATTTTTATAGAGTTAGAAAAAATAATAACAAGATTCATTTGGAAGAACAAAAGGTCCAGAATATCAAGAGAACTAATGAAAAGAAATGCAGGGGAAGGTGGCCTAGCCATTCCACATCTTAAATTGTATTATAAAGCAGCAATCATCAAAACTGCTTGGTACTGGCTAAGAAATAGAGTGGTGGATCAGTGGAATAGGTTAAGTATGCAAGACACAGTAGTCAATGACTATAGTAATCTATTATTTGATAAACCCAAAGACCACAGCTTCTGGAATAAGAACCCACTCTTTGAAAAAAAACTGCTGGGAAAACTGGAAAAGAGTATGGCAGAAACTAGGCATAGACCAAAATCTCACACCATATACCAAAATAAAGTCAAAATGGGTACATGATTTAGATATAAAGGCTGATACTATAAGCAAACTGAGAGAGCAAGGAGTAGTTTACCTGTCAGATCTATGGAGAACAGAAGAATTCATGACCAAACAGGACATAGAGAACATTATGAAAAGCAAAATAGATAATTTTGATTATATTAAATTGAAAAGTTTTTGCACAAACTAAGCCAATGCAACTAAGATTAGAAGGAAGATAGAAAATTGGGAAAGAATTTTTACAACCAGTCTCTCAGATAAGGGCCTCATTTCTAAAATAGATCGAGATTTAAGTCAAATTTATAAGAATAGAAGCCATTCCCCAATTGATAAATGGTCAAAGGATATGAACAGACAGTTCTCAGATGAAGAAATTAAAGCCATCTATAGTCACATGAAAAAATGCTCTACATCACTATTGATTAGAGAAATGCAGATCAAAACAACTCTGAGGTATCACATCACATCTTTCAGAATGGCCAACATGACAAAACAGGAAAATGATAAATGTTGGAGAAGATGTGGTAAAATTGGAACACTAATGCATAGTTGGTGGAGTTGTGAAATGATCCAACCATTTTGGAGAGCAATTTGGAACTATGCCCAAAGGGCTATAAAAATGTGCATACCCTTTGACCCAGCAATAGCACATCTAGGGCTATATCCCAAAGAGGTCACACAAATGGGAAAAGGACCTCCATGTACAAAAATATTCATAGCAGCTCTTTTTGTGGTGGCAAAGAATTGGAAATTGAGAGGATGCCCATCAATTGGGGAATGGCTGAGCAAGTTGTGGTATATGAATGTGATGGAATACTATTGTGCTATAAGAAATGATGAACAGGCTGACTTCAGAAAAACCTGGAAAGACTTGTATGGTCTGATGCTGAGTGAAGTGAGCAGAACCAAGAGAACATTGTACACAATAACAGGATGTTGTATGATGACTAATATTGATAAACTTTACCCTTCCTGGCAATACAAGGATCTAAGACATCCCCAGAGGCCTTGTGAGAAAATGCTATCCACACTCAAACAAAGAACTATGGAAGCTGAATTGTTATTTTTTTTTCTCTTCTGTTGAGTTTTGTTTCCTCTTTCTGATGGTTCCTCCTATTGGTTTTAATTTCTACTTACAACATCACTAAGGTGAAAATATGTTTAATATGAATGTAAATGTATAGCCTATATCAGATTGTGCACCGTCTTGGGGAGGGTGGTGGGATGGAAGGGGGAGAAAAATTTTAAACTCAAAAGCATATGGAAGTAATTATTGATGAATCAAAATAAATTAATAAAAAATTTAAAAAATAAAGTAAAATAAAATACAAACTTATTATCTGGACATTGACATCCCTTTGCTACCTATCTCGTGCTGATCTTTCCAGATTAATTGCACTGCATTCCTCTTTGTGCATTCTACATTCTAACTGAATCAGCCTACTTCTGGGCCCTTGAACTCGGCATTTGATAACCTAATTTAATATCTTTGGACAAACTGCACCTCCTGTCCCTCATGCTTTGAATATTCTTTATCTTTACATTTTCCTCTGAATAGCTAGCCATCATTATGGTTATATTTTGTCTTATCTCCTATGGGAACCTTTTCTTGATCTCCTTTGTTGTTACTAATGTATTACACATCCCCCAAATTGTATACGTACACTGTCTTGTGTATGGTAAATATGTAACAAAATACTGTTTGACCAGATTGGGTTAGGTTAGAACAGCTCAAAAGGACTCTAATATGTTGTGTGTGCCCTCTGTGCTTCACAACAGAGAAGGTCAAGAGTCTTACGAGACTGGGGGGTGGAGCCAAGATGGCAGAGGGAAAGCAATGACTTGCTTGGGCTCTCTCCCCAAACCCCTCCAAATACCTATAAAAAATGGCTCTAAACAAATTCTAAAGCAGCAGAACCCACAAAAAGACAGAGTGAAACAAATTTCCAGCCGAAGAGAGCCTGGATGGTTGATCAGAAAGGTATATCTCACCAGAAAGGGAGAGGACCGCAGTTCGTCATGGGTGCGAAGGCCACAAAGACCCTGGAAGAGGCCTCAGAGGACTGAATCGCAGGCAGCTGTGGTGGTTTCCAGACTTCTCAACCCACAAATGCCAAAGACAACTTAGAAGGTCAGTGGGAAAAGTCTGTGACTGCAGTAAGAGAGGAGCTAGGTCTCCACCGCAAGTCTCCAGCCCGCAGCACAGAGCCACGGCTGTTTCCTGAGCCTCCGGCCCACAGCTTGAGGGGGAATCAAGTGGCTGATCAGAGGGGGACTGCAGGGATCTCTTGCCAGTGCTGAGGCAGGAATCTCTTGATTTACCAGTGCTTGTATCTGGGTCACAGTTCTGAGGGGCAGTCCTGGGGTGAGGAGGAACACTGATGTGGTGGAGCTTCTTGTGGAGGTGGAGAGAAAACCGCTCACCCCTTATCATAGCACCTTGGAAAAACTGAAAATTTTCAGATCCCTAGAAGTATCTCTGAAAACAGCTGTACAAACTCCCAAAGCTTGGGACAGTACATTCTCCACATTGGAAGCAGACTCTTACCTTAACAAAGAGTTTAAAACTCAAGTAATTGGCCAGGATCATGAGTAAGCAGTGCAAAAAGAGTCAGACTATATTATCTTACTTTGGTGACAAAGAAGATCAAAACATACAACCAGAAGAAGACAACAAAGTCAAAGCTCCTACATCCAAAGCCTCCAAGAAAAATATGAATCAGTCCCAGGCCTTGGAAGAGCTCAAAAGGGATTTTGAGAAGCAAGTAAGAGAAGTAGAGGAAAAACTGAGACTGATGCAAGAAAATCATGAAAAACAAGTCAACAGCTTGCTAAAGGAGACCCAAAAAAATACTGAAGAAAATAACACCTTAAAAAATATCCTAAACCAATTGGCAAAAGAGGTCCAAAAAACCAATGAGGAGAAGAATGCCCTAAAAAGCAAAATTGGCCAAATGGAAAAGGAAGTCCAAAAGCTTACTGAAGAAAATACTTCCTTAAAAATTAGAATAGAGCAATTGGAAGCTAGTGACTTTATGAGAAATCAAGACACTGTAAAACAAATCCAAAAGAATGAAAAATTAGAAAATAATGTGAAATATCTCATTGGAAAAACAACTGACCTGGAAAATAGATCCAGGAGAGAGAATTTAAAAATTATTGGACTATCTGAAAGCCATTATCAAAAAAAAAAGCCTAGACATTATCTTTCAAGAAATTATCCAGGAAAACTGCCCTGATATTTTAGAACCAGAGGGCAAAATAGAAATTGAAAGAATCCACTGATCTCCTCCTGAAAGAGATCCCCAAAGGAAAACTCCTAGGAATATTGTAGCCAAATTCCAGAGTTCCCAGGTCAAGGAGAAAATATTACAAGCAGCCAGAAAGAAACAATTCAAGTATTGTAGGACAACACAAGACTCAGCTGCTTCTATGTTAAGGGACTGCAGGGCATGGAATATAATATTCCAGAGGGCAAAGGAGATAGGATTACAACCAAGAACCACCTACCCAGCAAAACTGAGTATAATCCTTCAGGAGAAAAAATGTTCATTCAGTGAAATAGAGGTCTTTCAAGCATTCTTGATGAAAAGACCAGAGCTGAATAGATAATTTGATTTTCAAATACAGGACTCAAGTGGAACATGAAGAGGTAAACAGGAAAGAGAAAATCATAAGAGACTTATTAAGGTTGATCTGTTTACATTCCTGCGTGGAAAGATGATATTTGTAACTCATGAGACCTTTGTCAGTATTAAGGTAGTTGGATGAGTAAAAATTATATGTACATATATAGATATAGGTAGATAGATAGACAGACAGATAGATAGATAGATAGATAGATAGATAGATAGATAGATAGATAGAGGGCACAGGGTGAGTTGAAGATGAAGGGGTCATATCTGGAGAATAAAATTAAGAGGTGAGAGAGGATTATATTAGGAGAAGGAGAAAGGGAGAGGTAGAACAGGGTAAATTATCTCACAAAAAAACAGAAAAGGCTCTTACAGTGGAGGGGGAACAGGGGAAGGTGAGAGGGAATGAGTGAATCTTATTCTCATAGTATTTGACTTAAGAAGGGAATAACATACACAATTGGGTATGGAAATCACTCTTACCCTACAGGAAAATTGGGGGGGGTCAAGAGAGTAGGTGGATGATAGAGAGGGGGGCATATTGGGAAAGGGGATATTCAGAAACAAATACTTCTGAGGAGGGATAGGGTCAAAATAAATAATAGAATAAATGGGGGGGCAGGATAGGATTAAAGGAAATAGTTTTTCACAGCATGTCTACTATGGAAGTGTTTTGCATAACTGCACACATATAACCTATAGTTAGTTGCTTGCCTTATCAATGAGGGTGGGTGGAGAGGGAGGAAGGGAGAAAATTTGGAACCCAAAGTTTTAAAAATACATGTTTAAAAAAAATGTTTTTGTATGCAACAGGAAAATAAGAAATACAGGAAATAGGGTACAGAAATCTATCCTGCCCTACAGGAAAATTGAAGGGGAAGGAGATAAGAGAAGGGGGGAGAGATAGAATAGAAGGCAGACTAGGGGAAGGGATATTCAGAATGCATGTCATCTTGTGGTGGGGTGAGGGGCTAGATGGGGTTAAAATTGGAACTCAAAATCTTGTGGAAGTAAATGTTGAAAACAAAAAAATAAATAAAAATTACCATAAAAAAAGAATCTTACAAGATGGGAAAGCAGGGAAGGATTATGATCTTCATCACAGAAGGGAATATCCAAAATGTTTAAGTCATAGATTCATCCCAAGCACTGCAATGAGATGGGTAAAGGAATTAGGGGCAAATTTAACTTCTCTCCATTATTGGCAAATCATTTCCCATCTTACTCTTTCCTCATGTTGAGTAAATTATCTTGCATAATTTGAATAGGGGTCTCTTGATAGAACTTTGCTCTTCTTTATTTGCTTACAAAATCTCATCTTGATCAACTAAACTCTAGAGCTGTCAATATTGTTCCCAGGTGAGTTGAATTTGACATTTCTTTGTGAAGAAATCCTGTGAATTCTATCAATCCTGTGAATTTTTTCAATCCATATTTTCAGTTGATCTTACTATGAAAAATGTTATCATGTAATTTAGAAAATGCTGTTCAGAGTTCTTTCTTCACATTCTCTCTTTGGAAGAAAATTTGTTCCATATATAATAAAATATTCCTAGCAGCATCCCTGTATTAGCCCCAAATTAGAAACAATGTGGGTGTCTACAGTTTGAGAAATGTCTTAATAAATTATGATATATGAATATGATAGAATGGCATTCCAGAAATAAAAAACTGGAAATATGTAATATCCCAATAAATAGGAGAGAGCTTGATATGTAATGAGGATAAGCTAGAAGCATTTCCAACAAGCTCAGGGGTGAACCAAGGATATCCATTATCACCAGTGTTGTTCAATATGGTACTGGAAATGTTAGTTTTAGCAATAAAAGAAGAAAAAGAAATTGAAGGTATCAGAATAGGCAAAGAAGAAACAAAACTATCACTCTTTGCAGATGATATGATGATATACTTAGAGAATCCTAGAGAATCAAGTAAAAAACTACTTGAAATAATAAATGACTTTAGCAAAGTTGTAGGCTATAAAATAAACATACATAAATCATTGGTATTTCTATATATTACCAACAAATCCAACAGCAAGAGATAGAAAGAGAAATTCCATTTAAACTTACCGTAGACATTACAAAATATTTAGAAGTCTACCTACCAAAACAAACCCAGTAAACACAATTACAAAACACTTTTCACACAAATAAAGTCAGATCTAAATAATTTGAAAAACATCCATTGCTCATGGGTAGGCCAAGCTAATATAATAAAAATGACAATTCTACCCAAGCTAATTTACTTCTTCAGTGCCATACCAATCAAACTACCAAAAACTATTTTTTAGAGCTAAAAAAATAACAAGATTCTCTTGGAAGAACAAAAGGTCCAGAATATCAAGGGAACTAATGAAAAGAAATGCAGGGCAAGGTGGCCTAGCCATTCCATATCTTAAATTGTATTGTAAAGCAGCAATCATCAAAACTACTTGGTACTGGCTAAGAAATAGAGTGGTGGATCAATGGAATGGGTTAGGTATGCAAGACATAGTAGTCAAGAACTATAGTAATCTAGTATTTGATAAACATAAAGACCCCAGCTTCTAGGATAAGAACTTACTATTTGACAAAAACTGCTGGGAAAACTGGAAAAGAGTATGGCAGAAACTAGGCATAGACCAAAATCTCACACCATATACCAAAATAAAGTCAAAATGGGTACGATTTAGATATAAAGGCTGATACTATGAGCAAACTGGGAGAGCAAGGAATAGTTTGCCTTTCCGATTTGTGGAGAACAGAAGAATTCATGACCAAACAGGAGATAGAGAACATTATGAAATGCAAAATGGGTAATTTTGATTACATTAAAATGAAAATATTTTGCACAAACAAAGCCAATGCAACCAGGATTAGGAGGGAAGCAGAAAACTGGGGAAAAAATTTTACAACTAGTATCTCTGATAAGGGTCTCATTTCTAAAATACATAGAGAACTAAGTCAAATTTACAAGGAAACAAGTCATTCCCCAATTAACAAATGGTCAAAGGATATGAACAGGCAGTTCTCAGATGAAGAAATTAAAGCCATCTATAGTCATATGAAAAAATGCTCTAAATCAATATTGATTAGAGAAATGCAAATCAAAACAACTCTAGCTACCACATCACACCTATCAGATTGTCCAAAAAGATAAAACAGAAAAATGGTAAATGTTGGAGAAGATGTGGAAAAATTGGAACACTAATGCATAGTTGGTAGAGTTGTGAAATGATCCAACCATTTTGGAGAGCAATTTGGAACTATGCCCAAAAGGCTACAAAAATGTGTATACCCTTTGCAATAGCACTTCTAGGGCTGTATCCCAGAGAGATCATAGAAATGGGAAAAGGACCCATATGCACAAAACTATTTATAACAGCTCTTTTTGTGGTGACAAAGAATTGGAAATTGAGAGCATGCCCATCAATTGGGGAATGGATGAACAAGTTGTGATATATAAATGTAGTGGAATACTATTCTGCTATAAGAAAGGGTGAGCAGGAAAACTTCAGAAAAACCTGGAAAGACTTGTATGAACTAATGCTGAGTGAAGTGAGCAGAACCGAGAGAATGTAGTACACAGTAATAGCCATGTTGTGCACAACATGGCTATTACTGTGTACAACATTTGATAGACTTAGCCTTTCTCAGCAGTGCAAGGATCTAAGACATCTTCAAAAGTCATAAGATGGAAAATGCTATCCACATCCAAAGAAAGAACTATGGAGTTTGAATGCAGATCAAAGCATACTATTTGCTCTTTTTTTTTCTTCTGTTTTGTTTTGATTCTTCTTTCTTTTGGTTCCTTCTATTGGTTTTAATTCTTCCTTACAACATGACTAATGTGAAAATACATTTAATAGGAATATATATGTATAGCTTATATCAGATTATGTGCCATCTTTGGTAGGGTGGGGAGGGAGGGGGAGAAAAATTTAAAACTCAAAAGCTTATGGAAGTGATTGTTGATAAATCAAAATAAATTAATTAAAAAATAAAAAAATTGGAGAGAGCTTGTATGAACTAATACAAAATGATGTATGCAGAATTAGGAGGAAAAAAATGGATACAAAACTACCACAATGCAGATAAAAACACATTAAATTGAAGCCAAATTCAGGTTAATTTCAATGACCATCTTGAAACATAATGAAGCACACATTCCTCTCATGGTAGAGAGATTAAAGAATAGGCCGTTGGACTCATTTTTTTGTTTGATTTTGCTTAACTCTGTTATAGGACAGGGTTCAATAAAAGTGTGGATCAGTAAATACCAGTGATGTAAAAAACATAAGGCACAAATACAACTTGATAAATTTCTCTGAGCACTATCTTCTAGTTTTACCATCTTTGCTTATGAAAGTCAAACTTTTTCCGGTTAAGATGTACTGATTTTAAGAAAATTATCATGTCTCACCTTCTAGTGTAAGAACTTTCTCATAAGTTCCATGTTTATATTCAAGTTTAGCATATCTTTTTTAATCTGGTTGATTTTAGTAACTAGGTGGTTTTGTTCTGTTGTAATGATGATAGACTTTTTTAAACATCAGATCTTTCTGTATTGACACCAAAACTCTTTTGTTGCCTTCAAAGTGCTTTTTATTCAATTTGATATTTCCTGTTCCATTTTAGCCTGTTTTAATTTGTAGCATTTTGTTGGCATTGATTAAATCATGTTTTATTTTGTAGACTATGCTTTAGGATATTTTAAATTAATAATATTTGTCCATTTGAATGTAGATTTTTTCACTTTTGTTCATGACTTTTCTTTATATGAGACATTATTTTCTTTTGATAGTTTTTGTTTTTCCTCCTTTGCCCCCTCTCCTTCCTCATATTAATTATTCATTTATCTATTGGGTTTTCTAGCTCCATTCTTTTGTTAGGAGGTGGGAGGGACTGAGGACCTGAGTCCTTTGACAAGCTTGCTTTCTACTACATGACTGGAACTCTCAAAGAAAAACTTCCTAATTGTCCAAAAATGGAACAACTTCTTATAAAGGTAATGAATTCACTTCAAGTAAGAAGTATGCAAAGGATTAGTGCCCAATCAGCAGGGAATGGTAAAAGAGATTCATGCATGAGATTGCAATACCTGTAAGATTTACGGATTTTATGTGTCTATGGAGCCTTTTTGCTACAAATCAAAAAAGTTTTTATCAAATACTGAGGAGCATGAATTTTTCTTAAGTGAAATAAATAATAAGTCTTCATTTTTGTGCATTTGACTTCCAGAGTTTTCATTTACAACAAATAATCCCATCTAAACAGAAAACAGCCAAACTCATATGAATTAGAACCTTGAGTTTCATTTTTTTACCTCCATCTTTTCCCCTGTAGAGAAAAGTTTTATGACAGGGCAGCTTATTTTCATTAAAGGTACTGTGCAGTATCTTAAATGTAATACCATGGTATCCTCCTCTTAATTAACTGAGTCCATATTATTTATCTGGAACATCTGTCCAAGATACATGTACTGGAAGAACAACTGAAAGACTGACCAGCAACTACATGTCATCATGTGGACAATTGGCAGTATTCATCTATTTGGTTTACACTGTGTATTCTGTCATACCAATTTAAACCTATATAAACCTATACCAGTTTACAGTGACTGTTGAAGGGAAGAGGAAGTAAAAATATACACCAAAGGTTCAAGGCTAGGAAATGAGAGTGTGGGATTAGCATTGATAGACAGAGAGAAGTAAAGATGATGATCATGTTTAGGAGGAAGATAATGAGCTCAATGTAGGACATGCATACATGTAAGGTGACAGTGCAATATGTAGGTAGAGATATCTAACTGACAATCAGAAATGTAGATCTGGGACTTCAAAGGAAAGATGCTAATGATATAGATTTGGAAATCTCAATGGAGACTATAGATGAAGCCATGAGAATGGATGCAACTGTTAAAGGAGAGAGCATATAGAAAAAGCAGGGAACCCAGTCTAGAATGCTGGGATATGCTTTATTTTTATAGGAGGGAGAAGAAGAAAGGAACAATGGAGAAATATTAGGATGGAGCAGAAAAGATGGTTGGAATTTTTGGAAACCTATCAGCTAAGGCATATTAGTATTTCTTGTCTTTAATGCTATAACCAAATTATTGCCCACTGCAAAGATGAGATAGGGGAAAAGGTGATGTTAAGGAGGATTAATGCAGAATATGTATAATTATAAGTACAGCTTCACTATTTCCAGATACAGGTATTAAAATTCAATAGGTCCCATTGTTCTGTTGAATATTTATTCAAAGGAAATTCATATTGTAAAATCTTTGAAATACAGTGGGCAAATCTAAATAATCATCCATAGAATTAAACTGATTGCAGAATCTTACTGTATAAAGTTTGATAGTTGTAGTCAATCTCTGAATTGTGGGACATGGTATAAACTGGATTCAAAAGTCTGTTGGGTATAAGTGCCTTCACATGAATGATTACTGATTTTCCAAGTTTGACCTTTCCTCTTAAATTGTGTTTATCAGCAGATGTATGATAACAGCGCAGTGTCGAAGTGCTGTTGATACATGTTCAGTTGTGTGTGATTGCAAAAATAAGGATTACGTCTCCTCCTCTAAAATGGATTTTATTCATTGAAGACAAATTTTGCCTAAGATAAATTTCTATTTTAAGCATTCTTTATTGCATTCACGAATAGCTGCTGGGAAAAGATATTAAATTTGTATTGCTGGTGATTTTGAATATGTAACAAAAGAAATATGAGGTTTGAAGAACAAAAATAACCTTTAGATTTCTTCACAAAGAATAGGATTACTAGAACCATATAGAGTTTTAGTGATATACTTAAATAATTGATATTTATATTGAAATTTAAATACATGCATGTATATACATATATGTATGTATATATGTGTGTCTCTATATATATATATACAATATACATATACATATATATTACATATAGTTTCACTTGAGCCTTACAAAAATCTTATAAGATAGTTATTATAGGCCAATGAGAAAAATAAGACTGGGAGGTTTAGTGACTTGCATAGGGTAACACAGCTAATAAATGTCTGAGTCAGAATTAAAATAGCCAGATTTCAACAATTCCACTTCCAATTCTCTGTTGGAGAGCAAATAAAACATCATAGATTTAGAGTTGGAAGAGAACTCAAAAGCCTTTAATCCAACTTCCTCATTTTATTGATGAAGAAACTGAGGCCCAGGGAGGACTATGCAGGTCACACAGATAGACAGTGAAAGAGAACTCCAATTCAGTTAGAATTGGCAATCCATTCCAAATGTATAATGACAGGCAGGAAACTGTCAATTCAGTCAGGTAGGTAGAAATTGAAGGTTAAAATTACAGATCAAAAGCTGCAAACTCTACATAGTCATTTAAATTGCAACACATATAAGGTGAAAATTCCAGTAAAGTCTCATTTCATGTCCTCATTTTGGACTGGAAATGATTCTGAGTGGTACTAGTAGAATTTAAGCCTTGGAAGCTAATCCAACTGGGAAAACATTGAGCATGTGCCTAATAACAAATTGTGTATGTGTTGTGTTTTGGTTTTTTTGTTGTTGTTCAAGGACTACTCCTGCTGAATTGAATGAGACTCATTGTGAGAAGATTGGCCATTAAATAAATATGTTGCCCACAGTAAACAACTAAGAGATTAAATAGAGTTGGTTACCATTGGAAATAAGGGAGAGCAGATTCTAATTTGATGAAATCTGGGATCCAAATACCAAGTGTAACAATTAAGTAATGAGACTCATTTTTCTTTTTTTCTTTTTTCAGCTAGGCAGTGGGGTTAAGTGACTTGCCAAGGGTCACACAGCTTATAAGTGTTATGTGTCTGAGGCCAGATTTGAATTCAGGTCCTCCTGAATCCAGGACTGGTTCTCTACCTACTGCGCCACCTAGCTGCTCCCATAAAGAGGAGTCTTCCTGACTCCAGGACCAGCACTCTATCCACTGTGCTACTCATCTGCCCTAGAAACTCATTTTTCAAAAAATGGGGCAAATATTCCAGAATGTACAAATCGAAACAAGTATTGTCATAGAATCACAGAATCTCTGAGTAAAAGGGTATTTCAGCTGCCATCTGCTTCAATCTATGCCTGAATAAAAATCCCCTCTGCTTAATATCAAACATGTAGTCATCTTGTCTTTCCTTGAAGACCTCCAGTCGTCAACTACATGTCTTTCATTGGAGGCTTGGTACTTATTTAGATGCTACTATCATTGTTCAATGAATTTGTGAACTTTCACCATTTAGGAAACAACCTTCAGACCAAAGCCATGAGTTACACATAAAAATCAGTCTCAGTACTATAGGGGTCTACTCCATTCCAAGTCACTGATGAGATGTTTATTCCTTCATCCCTCTTTAGGGTATTCAATAGGCATGGCTCTGAATAACAGTTGGTTATATCCAGAAAAGCAAATCTACCCTCAAAGGATGAAAATTTGGCATCATTTATGATAAAGGTTTAGGTTATTTAAAAAAATGGGTCTTCTGAAAGCAATTTCAGAAAAGAACTTCCAAAAATGCTTTGAGAAATGATGGCATTGGTGAAATATATGTCTTGCCTCCCAAGGTGACCACTTTCAAGGGAATGAATAGTCTATGCCTTTCACACACAAAAAATTTTCTTTTTGATATCATTGATACAACATTTGTATTCTACCATTATACTAACACTATATAATTCTTATCTCAGTATTTCTATTTATTATTTAAATTAAACCCTTGTAGTTTTATAAGTTGTTTGGGATGAGGAAAGTGTAATTGCTCCCTATAGAGTTTATATTTAACAGTATAATAAAAACCATTCAGTTACTGAAATGTCTAGTAAAAGTATGGGATGAAATAAATGTATTACATTCTCATTATTGTTTAGAAATTACATCACTAAAACACCAGGAAAGGAACTTACATAATAATAAGATAAGTGTCAATGTCCCCAAATTCTTTATGTGAAAGAAAAAGTAGAATGGAGCTGCTTTGATTTTTTTTTTCAAGGAACCAGGAGAGCTGAGCTTTGCATTATCATAAGGAAACAAGTGGAGATAAGGATAAGAAAACTCAACGTAAAAGCAAGGGGGAGAAGCAGAATAACACAATGCAGACTATTTAATGGGAGGAAACATGTACTGTTTTAGAAGATGATTAGGAAAAATTAGAGGCTCCCCATGTATCTAAACTGAGCCCTGACATTTTAAAGAATATGACAAAATGAGAGCAACAACTTATAATATGAGACAAATTATTGGGATGCCTTCTGGCTTTTGTCATGTTATGAGAGAGCATTCTAAAAGTGACTGAAACAGGAAGGAAATTTCGGGCATTAGATGAGAGAAGAAATGCTTGGAATGTACCAAAGTCATGGGGTAGGTATCTATTCACTTGACTCACAGAAGGCTACCATGTCTTTTTGATTCTTCTCTTCACATATTCTGGATTTCAACTCCCTGTTAGACATTTTCCCCAATCTTTTCCAGTCTGAATATTGTTTTCCTTAACTAAAAATAGAAATATAATAAAAATTGAATAGTTAGTTCTTCCTTTTGTTGGTCATCCGGTATTTATTGTCCCTTGCTTCTAGAGCAAGCAATTACTTCCTAATTATGTCCTTCTTGTTCCCTTTCAAAAAAAAAGACTTATTGTTTTTGTTGATTGGTCTCTTATTCATGATCAACCTCAGCTTATTCTAACCTCTAGAGCCTGAAACTATTCACTGCATTACCATAATAAAGCAGGAGCCCAATCTAGAACCCTAGGACATGCCTTATTTTTTATAGGAGGGGAGAGAAGAGAAGGAACAATTGAGCAAGATAAGGGGGTGGGGAGTAAAAAACATGGCTGAAATTTTCAGAAATGTAAGAGTTAAGGCATATTAATATTTCTTGTCTTTAATATTGTGCCCAAATTTATTTCATTTTATTGTCCATTGCAAAGATGATATTGGAAAAAAGTGGGGTGGAGGGATCTCCATTGATTCCCACTCTAATGCTTTTTACTATCTTTCCCCTCTCTAATTTATTGATTTCTTCACATAAAAGAAGACTTGATATACAATGTCTTCCAATTCCTTTTTATCTATTCTTTACCCTTTGCATCAGATCTACCTTTACATAGATATAGTAGAATGATCAGTCATATCCCATTAAACTTCAGTGAAAACTATTAAGTCACAATTAACTCCTTGCATTAAGATGGCTACCCTAGTTTGTCCATTTTTCCAATATCATGCATAAGAGACCAATCAACAAAAACAACAAGCCTCTATACTAAAATTATTCTTACTTTGTTGTATTTGCTATTTTTTGTAGTATCCAACATGTATATGGTTATCTTTCTCCTTTACGCTTCATTTTCACCTTTAAACTCAGATGACTCTTCTCAAACATTCTAACCCTAAGTTCCTCATACCACTTAGTGGTATGACATACTCTTCCACCCTACCTTAATCACTCTCACACCC
>NW_020954557.1:26105170-26140845 GCF_900497805.2 Vombatus ursinus
ACACACACACACACACACACACACACACACATACACACACACCTCCAAGCAATTCTGAATTCTCTTTATCTAGCCATAATCTATTGACTTTCAATCTCTCCCATTGCCTTTCCCTACCAAATCCTATCTTTCATCCTCACTGTGACCTAGAACCTTTTGACCCCTAAATTCTCTCCCAAGGCATCTTGCCTTCACTAGCCATTCTCTTCTATTTTCCCCAACTTGACCCCTTGATGAACCAATTCAGCTCTGCAATGTCCTCTTCTCTTGAGTCCCTAACCTTATCATTTCACTGATCATGCCCTGCTAAGCCTCAGCCTTGGATCATTCCCGGCTTCCTCTACCTTTGCTCCTATATTGCTGAAAGAAAGTAGAGAAAATCATATAACCCTTCTGATTGGGTACACTACAACCTTGATTGGGCCCTCACTGATAGGCAATACTAATTAACCTCTCTTATCCACTTACTATCTCACTTTCCACAACAGCTGTTCCATATGTTTTCTTCACTCCTCAAATCTCCTGTGGTTCTCCTTTCCCCCCCACTATCTTAGCTAAGAACCTTGCAGAGGTCATTTGCCATGAGTTCCCTCTTCCCCTATTCCTCAACACATATCATTCATATGTCTTCTGCTACTGTCTCCTTCACCCCTTTCTCATGTGATGAGGTGGCCTTACTCCTTACCAAGGCTAATCCCTCTACTTGTTTAAGTGATCCTATTCCCTCCAGTCTCCTCCAACAGATTGCTCCTTCTGTCATTCCCACTCTATCACTTCTTTGCAATCTCTCCCTGTTTAATGATTTATTCTCTGCTGTCTACAAATAAACCTATGTCTTCCCTTTCCTCAAAAAATTCCCATTTGATCTTTCTATCTCCACTGTTTTCTTATACCTCTTCTGCCCTTTGTGGCTAAACTCCTAGAAATGGCCATCTATTCATAGGTGCCTTCATTTTCTCCACTCACACTCTCTTTTTTTATTGAGATTTAAAATAACATTTTATTTTTCCCAATTACATGTAAAGACAATTTTTAAAGTTCATTTTTTATAAAATTTGATTTTATCCTGCCTTCCTTTCCTTTTAACCCATGAACATTAAAGACATCTTAGAAGGTCAGTAGGAAAAGTCTGTGACTGTGGTGAAAGAGAAGCTTGGTCCCAGCCCCAATGCCTGGAGCACAGCCTCAGGGCAGCAGCTGTTTCCTGAGCTTCCAGCCCACACACTGAGGGGGAATTGAGTGGCTGATCAGAAGACAATTGCAGGGATCTCTTTGTTGGTGTTGAAGTAGGATTCTCTTGCTTTGCCTGTGCTTGGATCTGGGTCAGAGGTCTGGGTGGTGGTCCTGGGGTGAGGAGGAACCCTGGCATTCTGGAGGTTGTAGAGGTGGTGCAGAGGGAATCCTCCTCACAGTTCCAAAGCAAAAAAGAGTGCTTGTGCTCACTCATAGATCAGAGTATAAACCAGGAAAGGAGTAAACACCTCACCCTTGATCATACCACCTTGGAAGAAATGAAAATTTAGAGGTCCCTGGAAGCATCTCTGAAAACAGCTGCACAAAACCCTTGAAGCTTGAAATAGTATATTCTCCACACTGGAAGCAGACTCCTACCTTAACAAAGAGTTTAAAAGTTAAGTAATTGGATGGGAACATGAGCAAATTGCACAAAAAATTCAGACCATAAAATCTTTCTCTGGTGACAAAGATCAAAACATACAACAGAAGAAGACAACAAAGTCAAAGCTCCTACATCCAAAGCCTTCAAGAAAAATATAAATCAGTTCCAGGCCATGGAAGAGCTCAAAAAGAATTTTGAGAAGCAAGTAAGAAAAGCAGAGGAAAAACTGGGAAGACAAGTGAGAGTGACATGAGAAAAAATCATGAAAAATAAGTCAACAGTTTGCTAAAAAAAATACTGAAGAAAAGAGCAGCTTAAAAAAATAGCCTAACCCAAATGGCAAAAGAGGATCAGAAAGCCAATGAGGAGAAGAATGCCTTAAAAAGCAAAACTGGTCAAATGGAAGAGGAAGTCCAAAAGCTTACTGAGGAAAATAGATCCTTAAAAATTAGAATGGAGCAATTAGAAGCTAGTGACTTTATGAGAAATCAAGACACTGTAAAACAAATTCAAAAGAATGAAAAAATAGAAAACAATGTGAAATAGCTCATTGGAAAAACAACTGACCTGGAAAATAGATTCAGGAGAGAGAATTTGAAAATTATTGGACTATCTGAAAGCCATGATCAAAAAAGAGCCTAGACATCATCCTTTAAGAAATTATTAAGGAAAACTGCCTTGATATTCTAGAACCAGAGAGCAAAATAGAAATGGAAAGAATCCACCAATTAAAATAACATTTTACCAATCTCCTCCTGAAAGAGATCCCCAAAGGGAAACTCCTAGGAATATTGTAACCAAATTCCAGAGGTCCCAGGTCAAGGAGAAAATATTGCAAGCTGCCAGAAAGAAACAATTCAAATATTGTGGAAACATAATCAGGATAATATAAGATTTAGTAGCTTCTACATAAAGGGACCAGAGGGTTTGGAATATAATATTCCAGAGGGCAAAGGAGATAGGAGTACAACCAAGAATCACCTACCCAGCAAAACTGAGTGTGATCCTTTAGGGGAAACATGGACATTCAGTGAAATAGAGGACTTTTAAGTATTCTTGATAAAAAGACCAGAGCTGGATAGAAAATTTGACTTTCAAATACAAGACTCAAGACAAACATGAAGAGGGACTTATTAAGATTTAACTGTTTACATTCATGTATGGAAAGATGATATTTGTAACTTATGAGACCTTTGTCAACATTAGGGTCATTAGAGGGAAAAATTATACATATATATAAATGTATATATATGTATATATATGTAAGTATAAAGAGAGAGGGAGAGGGCACAGGGTGAGTTGAAGATGAAGGGGTGATATCTGGAGAAGAAAATTGAGGAGTGAGAAAGGATTATACTTGGAGAAGGAGAAAGGGAGAGGTAGAATGGGGTAATTATCTCACATAAAACAGACAAGGAAAGGCTTTTGTAGTGGAAGGGAAATGAAGAAAGGTGAAAGGGAATGAATGAATCTTATTCTCATTGTATTTGGCTTAAGGAGGGAATAACATCCACACTCAATTGGGTATGGAAATCTATCTTACTCTTCAGGAAAATAGGGAGGAAGGGGACAAGTGACAGGGGAATTACAGAGGGGTGTGCAGATTGGGGAAGGTGGTAATCAGAAGCAAACACTTCTGAGGAGGGACAGGGTCAAAAGAGAGAATAGAATAAATGGGGTGGGATATGTTTAAGGGAAATATACTTAGTTTTTCACAACATGACTACTATGGAAGTGTTTCATGTGACTATACATGTATAATCTGTATCAAGTTGCTTGCCCTCTCAATGAGGGTGGGTGGGGAGGGAGAAAGGGAGAAAATCTGGAACCCAAAGTTTTAAAAACAAATGTTAAAAATTTTTTTCACATACAACTAGGAAATAAGATATATAGGAAATGGGGTATAGAAATCTATCCTACCCTACAGGAAAATTGAAGGGGAAGGGAATAAGATAAGGGGATAGAGATAGACAGGAGGGCAAATTAGAGGAAGGTGTATTCAAAATACAGGCCATTTTGGGGTGGGGGGAGGGACAAGATGGGGAGAAAATTTGGAACTCAAAATCTTGTGGAAGTGAATGTTGAAAACTAAAAATAAATAAATTAATAAAAAAAACCCTTTCTTAATCTTTAGTAATTCCAACACCTTCCCCCTGTTAATTATTTCCTAATTATCTTTTTAGCTCACACATATATGTTTATTTGCTTGTTGTCCCTCCCATTAGGTTGTGAGTTCCTTAAAAGCAGGGGCTGTCTTTTGCATCTTTTTGTATCTTCAGAGCTTAGCACAGTGCCTGGCACATAGTAAGCGTATAATAAATGTTTAGAAACTTAGTGACTATTATGATATGGTGACCATTAGGGCCCTGTCCAGTTCTTAAATTCTATGAGTTTGGACTATCAAATGTTTGTAGTATATAGAAAATTAAGAGGCATTTGGTCAATAAAAATAAGGATCACCTACATAAACATGTTGCTCTCATCCTTTTTCATTATATTCTATGTCACATATTGTTGCATAGCTATCAACTTTGAAAGTTTTGAAAAAGCAATCTTCCATACTTTTTAGGTTAGTGCTTCCCCATGTTACTTAAAAGGATAATAGAATTTCCAGAATTAGCAAGGACTTCTGCAGCCACTGACCTAACTCACACCAAAAGAAATCCTCACTATAGTGCATTTGACAAATATTCATTAAGCCTCTTCAAAAAAAAATTAATAGGAGGGAATCTACCACTTCCTGAGGCAGTCCATATATCATGCAAATAATATATACATATATATAACCTCCATTCAAATACTCCATTATGGAAAAAGGGTTAGATTTGGAATCAGAGGCTCTATGTTTAAATCATTCCTTTGCTGGGCTTAGTTGAATTTTCTTATTTGTAAAGGATGAGGGGTAGGTGTGACCTGATTCTCTCTAAGGTCTCTACCAGTTCAAAATCAATGATCCTATAATTATGGTTGAGATTGCTTACTTTGGGAAGACATAACCTACGTGTTACGGGTTTTAATACACTTTTAAGCACTCTAAAAATAAAAAGAGTATTTTTTCCATTTATAAAACCCCAGAAAACATGAATAGAGTGAGCATCTTACTTTAAATTTTACAGTGGCAGTCAAACTATATCAGAATCAGCAACAACAAGCAATTGTTATTGGAAACAGATAAAATGGACAAAATCTTAAAACAAAGAGCATACAAAAAACAAAATCTCCAGCATTTTCTTTCAGAAAGTTGGAAACAATCTGTCAGTTTAATATAATATATCATGAAATTTTTTAATTGGTCATTTGGAAGCTAAATCTTTGCTGGTTTAATTGAAAAAGAGTATCATAAAATTATTTAGTATGACTAAAATGGGAGAAAACATTAAAACAAAGACAACATACTTAAAAATGAAAAACCCTTCAGATATATTCCTTCAGAAAATTGAGAATATTATTGGTAATTTGTTCTTTGTTGGTTTAAATGAAAAGAAGGATCATAAAGTCAATTAGCCAATGACTCCACTCTCAAAGAGGCATAGAGAGATGTCCCTATTCAACCTACACAACACTGAAAAGGACATTATCTCCCCTACACAATCTCCACTTTGGACAAAAAGTAGAAAATTGTCACGAAAGGCATTGAAAATAATTGGTCTTCTAGAGAACCAGTGGCATGGCCTCTATTTGATCTATTCGTGGTTTCAGGTGTAAGAATATTCTGATGAAATTTGACTTAGTGATACATTTCAAATAAAACAGAACTTTTCTTTTATTTGTCTGTGCCTACTTTTTCAGATTCACGTGATTGAATAGAAATGAATGCTCCTTGTTTACATATTGAGACACTCAAGTAATTCAAACTAACAAAGAAAAAGGTCAATGTATTTCATAATAAAGTCACTGTATATATATCTGATATCCTGTTCCATTATGTAACTGGGTGGAATATAAAGAACAATAGATTGCAATCTTCTATTCTGACTGCTGTCTCGGTCACCGTGCCAATGTTTTGCTTTTCCCATGATAACTTTATATGCCCTGAACCAAACATTTATGAATGGGGACAAAATGTACTTTTCTAAGAATTAACTTAAATATCTATTTTTGTTTTTTGTTGTTTAAACTAAGGGATACGTAAGTTATCTTCTCCTCCAGAGAGGGAAAAAGATAACAAATCTGTATACTGTTCCACATAGCACAGCCAAATAAGTACTTTGTCCTGAGCAATAGTGACAACATGAACGGAGCATAGAAGATAGTAGTACCATAGGGTATTAAATGCAAATATCCTTGTAACCATTGGAGCAGAGAATATGAAACATGGTACTATTGAGATTCTAGCAATCTGAAATAGTGTACTTTCCCTCAGCTAAATTTATTATGAACTGGAGGCCAAATTGTTAAATTGGTAAAGTTTGGTTAAGGGAATATTTCCATAAACTATGTAATTTTTCTATACCTTTTGCTCTGTCTCCTTGTTCTGCACCTTAACTTCTCAGTGGAGAATGAAGAAATTTATTGGATATATCCAATTATGGAGGAACTCTATGGACCAGCCACATTCCACACATTTCTCCAATTCCTCTCCTCCTTGAAAACCACATCCTTATTCAAGTACTACTTGTTATATTTCATGTCCCCAGTATTATTTTTCTCTTTCTTCAATGGTTTCAGCTAACTTATCAAGAACTCTTAAAATGATTATAAATTGTGTCTTTGCTATTTTTAATGTGTCTTCACATAACTGATAATATGTCTTCACATAATCCTTAATACTGTCTCCACTTGTTAACAATGGAGGACTAGGACATAAAGTATTCCATATGTCTGTATAAGACACACACATATACATATAAATATATACATATATACACATTTCAGAAAATGCTATTTTATATATATATATATAACTGATATCTTGATCTGTTATGTAAATAATATGGATTACAGTAATAATAACAATAGACTGTAATTTTTTGGATAGATGGATTATAAATTCAGCATTTAAGTGACTATTATGTGACAGGTACCATGATAATAAAAATAATAATCTAGTATTTATATGGAATTTTAAGGTTTGAAAGGTGCTTTACAAATAGTATCTCATTTTATCCTCATGACAACCATGGAGTTAGGTGCTATTATTATTCCTATTTTACAGATGAGGAAACTGAGGAAGAAAGAGGTTACATGACTAGACCAGGGTCACACAGTTAATAAGCATCTGAGGCTGAATATTTTTTCAAGTCTTCCTGACTCCAAGTCCAGCACTCTATCCACTATGCCACCTAGCTGTTAAGTGCTAATCATTTGTGATAAAAACATGAGCAAACAAGGCAGTTCCAACCCTCAGAGAACTTATAATGAAGAAGACAATAGATAAAGAAGAGTGGGAAAGAGGGAGAGGGAAGAGAACCTGTAGGGAGCATCTAGGAAGGAAGTATAGAAGTCCAGATAGTGAGCTAAAAAGAGAATGAAATAAACTTTGTTGGGGGCCCCCAAGATATGGTGATTCAGGTTAGGAAGACACCAACCAGGAGAATAGGTGTCAGGCAACAGATTTCTCTAAGATGGGAAAGTAGCTGTAAGGGAGCCAGAGAAGTCCTGAGAGTGAGTCTAAACAGGAATGATATGAGTAAGACTGACAGCTACTGGTGCTCCATTTTCCACTTGCATCCCTAATTTTTTGGGTGATTCTTTGCACTGAATGGTATGGCTAAATCTAGTTCATGCCATCTCAGCACACAGACTAGCCTCATAGGTGATGCTAGCTTTTGTCAGCACTTTTGATATATTATTTCAGTTTTATGTTCTGAGAGACCCTACAAATTCAAAAGTGGGCATCCAGATAATTTCCATTAAATTCCATATTTGTCTAGCTAAGAGGTCTTCCAGGATTTTAGTATTTCTATTGTGTTCCCAATCAGAACCTGTGCTGACATTTTCCATGGAAGACAGGGCTACTGTCCTAAAAAATCCCTTATATATGTATGATACATTTTTGTGTGATGTAGAAATTCTATCCTGGACATGACTGACACATGAAGCATCTTTCTCTAACTTGAGTTTATCAGTTAGTTGTTCTATTAGCAATCCTTCTTGTTTAATAAAATCTCCTGCTTTCCTATCATTTTCTCCTCTTCCTCCTCCTTTCCTGTTCCTCTTCCTCTTCCTTTATATAGGGTGGTCCAGGTAATGGCTTATATTGTCAACAGGAAGTTTTGAGTGATTACCAGAATTTGGTAATTCACAAAATACTGACTTAATAATGTTTCCTGGTCTTATGCTGTTAATTGTCATTCTACATTTCTCCAACTCTTTTTTTAGATGTTTTAAATCTTATCATGTCCTTATCTTTATACACAGGATTTATTTCTCAGATCAAAATGCCCTACATATAGTTCTACATGAGCCTGGATTTGATCCAGAATCAAATATAAAATCTTATATAATCTGGCTTCTTTCCACCTTTCCAATATTCTTACACCTTATTGCCTCCTACATACTTTGTGATCTAGTAACACTGCCTTCCTTGTAATTCTTGGCAACTCCATTTCTAATTGTCTTTATTCTGGCTGTCCCCCATGCTTGGATTGCTCTTCCTTCTCATCTTCCTTCAAGTATCAGCTAAAAATCTTGCCTTCTACATGAAGTAGTCATAAACCTTAGTTCCTTCCCTCTGAGCCTAACCCCAATTAATTCCACAAATGTATCATGTTTGTGAATAGTTGTTTGCATGTTGTCTTCACTATTAGACTGTGAGCTCCTTGAGAGCAAGGATTGTCTTTTTTTGTATCCCCTGTGCTTAATCAAGTATCTGGCATATAGTAGGCAATTAATAAATGTGCATTGAGTTGAAACTCCAAATCCTTTTCATTGTAGATACAATAACAATCCCTTAAAGTCTCAGTTCTTTTCTAACACTAGCTATACTCTCCTCCTTTCCCCATCTTGACCCTTTGGTGAACCAGTTTATCTCTTCACTGACATCTTCTTTTGAGATCTTAACTTGCTTATTATATCACAGATCTTACCCTGAGATGCCTCAGCCTTGGATCAGTCCCATCATCTACTTTCTTCACTCCTATACATGTTCTGCTGAATGAAGTTGGAGAAAATGTCATCATCTCCTTCATCCCTGTGTCTTAAAAAGAACTGGCCCTGTTCCAGGAGCCAAGATGGTGGAATAAGCAGTAAACAGCTGCAACTCTCCCATACTCACCTCCAAACAACCATAAAACAGAGACCCCAAATAAATCCTACAACAGCAGAACCAGCTAAAAGATGGCGTAAAACAATTTTTTAGCCCAAAAAACTTGGAGGATCAAAAATAAAGTTTTGTCTCACTCAGGTGGAGGGGAAGCACAATCCAGGATGAGAAGCATCCTAGCAAGTCAGTAGCAAGCCTCAACTCAACAAATAAATGAGAGATTCTGGCCCCAGAGTGGTGAAGCATGCAAATGCCAACACCAGGAAACCCCCACATCTTAGCATAGCCAGGAGAACTGGCAGATTCCAGCTCTGAGAACCATCACATGCCTGAGTGTAGCCCCAGGCAAACAGGCAGTTTCCAGAGGCCAGACTGCCACATGCTTCAGTGTAGCCACTGGAAAGTGCAAAAACACCACACCAGGCCTCAGCACATACCAGACACCACCACTAGGACTCCTGTTTAGCATCAGATAAGATGCCAAATACCTAGGCCTCCAGAAGCACCAGCCAACTCCCCAATCCACCCCTTAGTGCAGCACTGAATAAGAGGGTCCCACAGGGCCCTCAGGGCAACATCAGTACAGTACCAGGCAAATAGCCAGGCCCACAGGGGTGGGGAAACTGCGGCCTTGAAACCACATATAGTCCTCTAGCTCCTCAAGTACAGCTCTTTGACTGAATCCAAACTTCACAGAACAAATCCCCTTAATAAAGAGATTTGTTTGTAAAATTTGGATTCAGTAAAAAGACTATGCTCAAGGAACTACAAGGCCACACGTGACCTCAGGGTCACAGGTTCCCCAGGGCCTGCAGCCTCCAGCACAGGAAGCCTGAGACAGTACCCCTTTCTGGGAGTAGAGTTTAAAATTTAAAAAAAATATAAGAAAAAAAAACAAAAAAAGAAGAATCTGACCATGGCAATTATTATGGTAACAAGGAAGACCAAGACACAAACTAAGAAGAGGACAACAATGTCAAAATACCTATGGGCAAAATCTCAAAGAAAATTGGGAAATGTTCTCAAGCTCAGAAAGAACTAATGGAAAAACTCAAAAAGAAGATTAAATATTATATAAGAGAGGTAGAAAAAATTGGGAAAAGAAGTAAAGTTATGTAAGAGAAGTATGAAAAAAGAGTTAACAGCTTAGAAAACTGCTTAAAAAGTAGAATTGACCAAATGGAAAAGGAGATACAAAAATCCACTGAAGAAAACAACTCCTTAAAGAGTGAAATTTTCCAGAGGGAAATAAAACCTTAAAAGTTAGAATTGGGCAAGTGGAAACTAATGATTCTATGAGACATCATGAATCAATCAAATCCAAATAATGAAAAAAATAGAAGAAAATGTAAAATGGGAAAAATAATTGACCTGGAAAATAGATCCAGGAGAGATAACATCAGGATGATTGGACTACCTGAAAGTCATGATCAAAAGGAGGACCTGGACAGCATCTTTCAAGAAAGTATCGAGTAAAACTGTGTTGATTTCCTGGAACCGGATGGCAAAGTAGTCATTGAAAGAATCCAATGATCACCTCAGGAAAGAGATCCCAAAAGAAAAACCCCAGGAAAAATTATAGCCAAATTTCAGAACTATCAAGTCAAGGAAAAACTATTACAAGTGGCCAGAAAGAAATAATTCAAATATTGGGATACACAATCAGAATCAAACAGGACATGGTAGCTGCAACATTAAAGGATCAGAGGTCATGAAACATGATATTCTGGAGGGCATAGGAGTTAGGACCACAACCAAGAATCACTTATCTGGCAAATTTCAACACAGTACATCAAGGGAAAAAATAGTCAGTCAGCAAAATAGAAGGATTTCAAGCCTTCATAAGGAGACCAGAAGTAAACCAAAAATTTGATCTGCAGTATCAAGACCCAAGAAAAGCAGGTAAAAAGAGAAAAGAAACATATAGGATTCAATAGAGCTAAACTATTTACATCCTTACACAGGAAGATGACACTTGTAACCCTTAAAAATTGTGTCACTAACAGTATATAGTATAATTCCATGCCATTTTAACTAGCAGTATATAGAAGGAATATACATAAACAGAGGGTATGAGTATAAGGTGAATTTGAAGGAATGACATAAAAAATTAAAGGGTGAGAAAGGAGTACAATGGGTGTGGAAGGAAGGGAAAGGTAGAATAAGGTAAATTATCTCACATGAAAAGGTGAGAAAGATATATTACAGTGGAGGGGAACATGGGAGGGTGGGCAATGGGTATGGCTCAAACCTTATTTTCATCAATATTAACTCAAAGAGGGAATAATATACACAATAAGTTGAATACAGAAACCTATCTTAGCAGACAGAAGTAGGAGCAGAGGAGACTAAGTAAAGGGGTGGGGTAGGGACTGATTGAAGGGAGGGAAGATCAAGGCAGGTGGTAGAAGCAAAACACTGATGAGGTAGAAGGGTGAAAGGAGAGAGGACAAACAGGAGAAAGAATAGGATAGAGGAAAATACACAGGTAGTACTCATAACTGTGAATGTGAATGGAATGAACTCTTTCATAAAACAGAATAGGATAGCAGAGTGGATCAAAAGCCAGAATTCCACAATATGTTCCTTATAAGAAAAACACATGAAGCAGAGAGACTCACACAGAGTAAAGGTAAGGGGCTGGAGAAGAATCTATTATGCTTCAGCTAAAGTAAAAAAAAAAGTAGGGGTAGCAATCCTGATCTTAGACAAAGTAAAAGCAAAGATAGACCTAATTCAAAGATTTAAGAAAGGAAACTACATCTTGCTGAAAAGTACTATAGACAAAGATGCAGTCAAATTAGAAGAGCAAGGAATCTATGTCAGATCTATGGGCAGGGGAAGAATTCATGATCAAAGAAGAGATAAAGAGCATTATGAAATGAAGACTAGATAATTTTGATTACATTAAATTAAAAAACTTTTGTACAAATAAAATCAATGCAACCAAGATTAGAAGAAAAGTAAAAAGATGGGAAACAATCTTTACTGCAAGTATCTCTGATAAAGGCCTTATTTCTCAAATATATAGAGAACAAGTTAAAATTATAAGAATATAAGCCATCCCCAATTGATAAATGGTCAAAGGATATAAAGACAGTTTTCAGACAAATAAATTAAAGCTATTTATAAGCATATGAAGAAGTGTTCTAAATCACTTTTGATTAGAGAAATGCTAATTAAAACTGCTCTGAATTACCACCACACACCAATCAGATTGGCTAATATGACAAGAAAAAAAGGAAATGATCAATGTTGGAGAGGATATGGGAAAATTGGGACAATAGTGCACTACTGATGGAGTTGTGAACTGATCCAAACATTCTGGAGAGCAATTTGGAACTATACCCAAAGGGCATGCATACCCTTTGATCCAGACATATCACTACTAGGTATGTATCCCAAAGAGATCATTAAAAGGGAAAAGAACCTACATATGTAAAAATATTTATAGCAGCCCTACCCATGGTGGCAAAATATTGGAAACTGAGGGGATGCCCATCAATTGGGGAATGGCTGAACACCCTGTGGTATATGAATGTAATGGAATACAATTATGCAATAAGAAATGATGAGCAGGTGGATTTCAGAAAAACCTGAAAAGACTTGTATGAACTGATGCAAAGTGAAATGAGCAGAATCAGGAAAACATTGTACACAGTATTGGCAACATTGTGTGATGATCAACAATGAAAGACTTAGCTCTTCTCAGCAACACAATCATCCAATACAAGTACAAAGGACTCACAAAGGAAAATGCTATCCATATCCAGATAAAGAACTGGTGGACTCTGAATGCAGATCGAAGCATATTTTCTTTTACTTACTTTATTTTTTCTTGTTTTTTTTCTTTTGATCTGTTTCTTTTTCCACAACTGTGATGAATAAGGAAATATGTCTTACATGATAGCACATGTATAAACTACATCAAACTGCCTACTATTTTCAGAAGAGGGGAGGGGAGGAAATTGAGAGAAATTTGGAACTGAAAATCTTGTAACAATGAATGATGAATATTTTCTTGATATGTAATTGGCAAAAAAATACTATTAAAAAAAATAGCTGGCCCTTCCTCTTACCAAGACAATCCTCTCCACGCACAAGTGATCCAATTCCATACAATTTTAACTAGCAGATTATATACTCTATCATCTCTGCTGTCTTACTAATCTTCACTTTGTCCTAGTTGTTTCCCCCATTGCTTAGAAAAACAATCATGTCTCTCATTCTCAAAATTCTCTCATTTGAGCCATCTCTCCCTACTCTCATCCCATACTCTCCACCCTTTTGTGACTAAATTCCTTGAGAAGACCCTCAACAATAGATGCCTCTAATTCCTTCCCTCTGACCTCATCATTCAACAGAAACTGCTCTCTCCAAAGTTACCAGTGATCTCTTAATCAACAAATCTAATGACCTTTTCTCAATTGTCATTCTTTTTGGTCTCTCTGCAGCTTTTGACACCATCAATTACTTCTTCTCTTTATACTCTCTATTTTGGATATTTTTTAAACTTCTCTCTTCTAACTTTCAGCCATTCTTTCTCAGTCTCTTTTGCTGGATGTCAATTCACATCATGCCTACTAACTGTGAACGTCTATAGTCCTCTGTCCTGAGTCCTCTTTTCCTCTCCCTGCATATCATTTTACTTGGTGATCTCATCAGCTCTCATGAATTCAATTATCATCTCTGGGCTATTGATTCTCACATCTACTAATACAATCCTAACCTCTCTGATTAACTCCTGTCTTTCATCTCCAACCTCCTATTGGACATTTCAAACTGGATGTCCTATAAACATCCTAAATTCAACAGTGCAAAACAAAATTCACTATCTTCCCACCAAAACCCCTCTCCCCCTTCCAAATTTTCCTATTGCTGTCAAGGGCATTACCACCTTCGCAGTTAGTCACCTAGGCTTACCTGTCACCCACTGAATCCAATCTGTTGCCAAGGCCTATAAATTTCAGCTTCATAACATTTCTTGCATATGCCACCTTCTTTTCTGTGACTCTGCTACCACCCTAGGGCAGGTCCTTATCACCTCATTCCTGGACTATTACAATTGCCTTCTGGTTCTGGTTGGTCTCCCTGCTTCTAATCTCTTCCTACTTCAGGGAGCTATCAAACTGATCTTCCTAATACAAGCCTGACCCCCCCCACACTCAGCAAGTCTTACCATGTCACTTCCTTCCCACCTGTGCCCTTCCCTACCAGTGGCTCCCTGGCACTTCCAGGATCAAACATAAGATACTCTGGTGTTCAACTCCTTATACAACCTACCCACTCCACCATCTTCCCAAGCTTCATACACTTTACATCCCTCCCCTCACCATGTACTCTGTGATCCTCAAACAAGATATTGCACTTCTTGTCTCTGGACATTTTCACTACTTGTCTCTCATGTCTGGAATGTTCTCCCTCTTCAACTTTCTCTGTTGACTTCCCTGGCTTCCTTCAAATTAATGGGGAAAGAGTAAGGAACTGCTAGAAGTACCATAAATATAATCCAATAAACATTTATTAAGCATCTACCTTGTGCCAGGCACAATGATAGGCACTGAGGATAAAAAGGTAAAACTGAACAGTCTCTGCCCTCAAAACATTTACATTATTTTGTAATAAGATAATCCACATGTGGCATGGGCACTTTAAAAATATCTTCTCCCCAAATAGGATTGCCTTTAAATGTTTCTAATCCCTTTGAAAAAGTGGTCACCCCATCACACCTAGGTTGGAAGAGCAGGGGTCATACTGATTTGCCCGGAAACTTTGACCTGCCCCATTTGTGATTTGAGTCAATTTACCCTTCATTAAGCAAGCTGGTGACACAGCCCTCCCCCATGCTAAGAACTAACCATATTGATATCCAATTTGGTTTTCACACCTGATCTGCATAGGCCACAGAGCTCAGCATTCTGGAGCTTAAGAGACTCCAGCTTCAAGCTGAGATTACAGGCCTGTGCCAACACACTTACTTGGAGTTGCCTTCTACACTAAATATATTCGCGCCTAAGCCCTCCCTATTCTGGCATCTAGATGTCTCTGCAGGAGATTAGGATTGATTCTGTTCCCACTCCTACCTGATACTAGTGTTTAAAACAGCAAGGCTTGGGAAGAAATCTCTATTCCTCATTGTCAGTGAGAATGGGAAAATCAAGAGTTAATTGATGACTTTGAAAGACTGATGATGAAGCACATGTCCTACATCTTGGCATAAAGGTTACTGACTAGAGGTAGAGAACTAGATATGCATTCTCAGACTTGACCAAGGTGGTGATTTGTTTTTCCTAGGCTCTATGTATTTGTTAGGAGCCTTCTTGGGGTGGGAGTGGAGGGAGAGAGATGGGTGTGTGGGTAGTGAGAGATGAAATTAAAACTGGAATTGGAAATTTGGATGGGTTCTTTCTGAAGGTAGTGAATTTCCCATCATTGGAAACTGTAGTACCTCAATAAAATTAGAAGCATTTACTCCTGGGGCTTTTTTTCTAAGTGTTTACTAATACGGATATTTTTAAAGAGTCATTTTCATTATACATATGTATATATATGTGTATATATATATATATATATACATATACATATACATATAACTATCAAGTTCACTCTCCCCTATTCCCTTTGTGTTCAGAGGAATGTTAGTCAGAAAAATGCCATCGTCCATGCCTCACAGTCTCTCTAGCACATCTAGACTGACAATTTAATTTGATTCAATTCAACAAACATTTATTAAACACATATTACATGTAAAGCACTATATCATGTGCCATCTGTTCTGCGGCTACCCCCCTCTCTCTACCTAAAAAAGCATTCTCTGAACCAGATCTTCATATTATCTATACCTCCCTGCCCCTGAGGAATTAACCCACTCAGCTGTGGAGCTTGGCTCTGGGGCTGGGCTCTCTAGATTGGTGAGTCAGTGATTGCAAATTCATCTAACGTATTTGTCTATCCAGCTAGTTTGGTCTCAGCTTCATTTCCATCTACCCTAGACATCTTCCCATTTGATAGTAGCCCTCCCACCCTCTCCATCCCATTTTCCACCTCAGGCTCTGGGAACAGCAATCATATCAATATGACCATTCTTTCTGAAAAGGATGGCACAAGTGATTACCTTTGACTTCATTCAATATTATTGTGATTTTTCAGACCAACATTCCCCTTTCCATTAATTCCATATGTTGCTTCCCACTCCCCCTAATTCCATCAGAAAGTAGTTTCCTAGAGGGCAAGGGACTATCTCACTAACATCCTATACCACTCTAGTGAATAGTAACTAGAAGTGCTTAATAAATGCTTTTCCACTCATCATGGAACATGGCACAGTCTTAGCCCTCAGTAACTAAGTCTATTGAATGAATTTGTCATTAACTGAGGTAAGAAGAATATAAGATTGAGTAAGATAGAAATAAAAGAGAGACTTGGGCTAAATGATCTAGGAAAATAGGATAGAAAAATTATTTCAACTCGATCAAAGTCTTCACAAAGGAGGTGAAACCTGAGTGACTTACCTAGCACTACATGGCTAGTAAATATGGGAAGTAGTTCTTGAACCCAGGACTTCTGACTCCCTGTCAAGTATTTCAAGAACTATACTTCACTGACTGTTAAAACTAAAATATGATAGTTTTATTAGAAAAAATTTCAAAACTATTAAATTCCTCATTGGCTATTCTGGACAATAATATAATTATTTTCCTAAAATTTATTTTCTAATTTAAAATAGTCAATGTGATATAGTTAACAAATGACAAGTGACACCTTACCAAATATTTATGTCAATTACATGTAATATGTGTTTTGGACAGGGCCATACACATGTTAGGACATTTGAAAATGACAACTCACTGAGAATCCTCACTGAGGTGCTTTGCATTTTTTGCATGTCCCAAAACTATTTTGGAGACTCCTTTAATACCAAATCCCTAATTATTTATAATAATAAAAACATTGAACATTCCTAACAGAAGTTACTAGACTCCATCTTGTCTTATGATTATTTATTTCATAAACAAATCAACTGGCCAAAGATTATTATCATGATCTGTCCAACTTCAAGGCTGATTTTGAAGATAGAATCATCACTATACTCCTAAATCATCCTCCCATCCCCACCCCAATCTTTCTTGGTTCCCTTTTTTAAAATAATCTTGTTTTGAGGTAGCATCAGTTTCCATAATATGCCCCAATCTAGTTATGCTTTATACTTAACATTCCCTGAAATTTTGTCTTTAGTGCTTCAGAATTTTGAACCCTGATGAAGTAATGCTCAAGAGAATTTGAAGTAAAGGAAAACCAAGTATTTCCTAAACTGAGGCTTACCACCTGCCCCCTTGAAAAGACTGAATAGATTACTATCTTTGGGCCACAATTTTATGTATTTCTAAGTCAGTACATACTAAATCTATGGTGATATACATAAAACATAACCACTGTCCATCTGTCCACATGTGAGAGAATAAAATAATGTATTGTTTTTAACAAACACACATCAATGTCTTCAATGGATACATTATTAGCTCTTCCACCACTTTCATATTTGCACTCAGTCCCTCAGCTTCCAACATGCAGAACAATTCTGGTGAGTTAGTGTTTCCCTACATGCTGTGGAAATGCTCTGCTAGCCACCTGATCATCAGGACCAAGGACCATTGAGTCCATCCAGATGAATGTGGCCAAGGTTGACAAGGTTACAGGCAGATTCAATGAGCAGTTTTAAACTTATACAATTTGTGGAGCAATTCACAGAATGGGAGAATCTGATGACTGTATTCTCCAGCTGGCAAAAAAAGATGATATTGTTTCAAAGAACTTCTAATTGAAGGAATCTTGTGGAAAATATCTTAATAAATCAGAAAAAAATACATTATTACAAAAAGGAGTAAACAAAAAAATGGCCAACAGTGCTGAACACAGTTCCATGAATATCATAGACTATCAATAAATATCTGCAGATTAAATTGAGTTGATGAATGACTATAGTTATTTAGAAACAGTCATCATTTTTTACATAATCCCCTTGCAAGGTACATTTATCTTTTTTCTCAAATAATGCATTCAATTTTTGAGTGTGATAGAAATATTAGCAATGATGATTTTTTATAAAAATCTGAAAAAAGGCAACTTCTCATTTCTGATTGAATTTTTATAAAGTTTTTTAATTGCCAAAATATTTTGAATTTTCAACAAACCTAGCCTTAATTTGCTCAAACAAAAAGACAAACTTTAATTGAACAAAAGAAATTTATGAAACACTGACAAGTCTTTCTTCCATCAAGTAAGCCCTCTAGCTTGATCCTCAACAATTTCATGATCCTTCTTACTGGCTCAAAATTAACTTTAAAAGTCAGTCTCATGATTCATTATGAAAATGACATGTCAAGACTGACAATGTCCAGTTCAATTCAATTTAACAAAAAAATTATTAGGTGCCAACTATATGCAAGTCACTCTCCTAAATACTGAGGATATAAAGGAGAAAGGAAAAAGGAGAGAGAGAGAGGGAAAGAGAGAGAGAAAGAGAGAGAGACAGAGAGAGAGAAAGAGAGAGAGAAAGAGACAGAGAGAAAAGAATCTAAATGAAAAACTAGTCTCTGCCCTCAAGTAATGTAATCAAAGAATTAAAGAACCCACATATCCAGCTATTCTAAAGCATCTTTCCAAAATGCTGCTGTAGTGTGTTACAGTGGACAACATCCTAAATTTGGAGTCAAAGAACTTGTGTTCAAATCCCGAAACTTCCACTTACATCTTTGACCTTGGGCACATCTTTTAAACTCTCTAGGCCTCAATTTCTTCATTTTTAAAATTAAGTGGTTGGATTTGTGGATCTCTGAAATTCTTCCAAGCCTTAATATGTAATCTTATAAATATTATTTGATATTAGCTCAGTCAATAGCAGTAACATCCTGCTTGAATATTCAAACTAAATCACAACATTGTAAAGGAAAAAAAAAAAACATTGAAAGACTTAAGAACTCATTAGTGAAATAACCAATTAAGTCTCTAGATTACTAATATGAAACATACCCTCTGCCTCATGATAGAGAAGTGATGGATGGTAGGTACATTTTCAGACATGACTAATAAAACACTAATTTGTTTTTCTTGACTACATTTGCTATGAGGAAAGACTTTTATGAGGGGAGGGATGTGTTAGGATAGTGAGACTGACAAAAAAAAAGATAAACAAAGTCAAAAAATGTTTTAAAAAATATGCAGAAGAGAGCAGAAGGAAGTTCAGAAAGTGACAGAGACAAACAGGGTAATGTTGGTACTACCATGTAAAACTGAATAGTTTTTTAAGTCATATGACTATATTCATGGTAAATATGCATCACATATTTTTCAGCCTTATTTGTACACAGAAATGTTCATGTTTGTTGATGGTTATCTACTTCCTAGTAATTTCTTAAATTAGTACCAACAATTAACTCCCTTCCTGAAGCTAGGAAAAGGGACACCAAAATGTAAACTGTCACTGCAATCATAGGAATTGCAAAGGAAAAATAGGCAGTAAGTCTGTGCCATGTCCAGGAGAAAAGGTGCACTGAATAGCTAACAAGAGGACCTGCTCTGGGCAAACTTTCCCTACATGGATGATATTTGCTCAACAAGCAGCCTTTTGATCTAAATTTGATTTCCCAAGTAGGCCTCCCTATTGGGAAGAGATCACTGAGTGTGCCTCAACCTACTTAGCTATTAGGTTTCACACTAAATGAATAATTAACTTTTTCATAATAATATCTAGCATTTATATAGTGGTTTAAAGTTTGTAAAATGATTTAATATGTTATCTCATTTGATCCTCACAACAATGCTGTAACATAAGGGCTGTCATCATTTTACACAAGAGAAAATTGAGGCTGAAAGAGATTAAATGACTTCTTCAGGGTCACACAACTAGTAAATGTCTGAGGCAGGATGTGAACTCAGATCTCTTTGACTCCAAGTCTAGTTCTCTATCCACTGTACTACCTAGCTGCCTCTCAACTTTTTAGGATAAATTATTCTTGGTTTAGGTGAAGCAAACACCACATTTTCAGAACTGTAGAGATGAAAAACCAAATACAAAGTTACAAAGAAAAAGCATGGTCCCAAAGGAGAGATTTGGAAGACCTTCTCACCTCATTTCTTTGCAGAGATGTTAGATCCAGGGTTATTATTCACCACATATGTTTTCATATTTTTTCAAAATATTGACCAGCTTTGTTTATTTTTTAAAAATCTTTTAAAAATATTATTTGCCATGTGGGAAGTACCTTTGGGAAAGGGAGAACTAGGAGTATTGAGGAAACTTTTAGTAATTATATGTATATGTGTATATATATATATATATATATATATATACACATATATATGTAATTAAAATTATAAAAATGTACTGTTCTACCTTTCCTGAATATAATTTACCTCCCTAGTACTATACTTACTATGCTCCAAATCTCTTTGAGGACACAAAATTTTGTTTCTCCAAAGCTCAAATTTTTCCAACTTGCTAATGTCATTTCTAGGACATATATATCAAAAGATAATTTTAATTATCATATTTTAATTACCCATGGCTTAATTGCTTTTAAACTTGGGCTAATTTCAAAACTAATACTAAACTGCTCAGTTGACCAATTAGTTCTGGAAGGAGATAAAATGGAGCTGAGGGCCCTACACTTCTGTAGCAGAGCACTCGTATTTCATTGACTTCATAATATGGAGGGGAAGCCACTCCCATGAGGATAGCAACACAGTAGAATAGTTTTGCATTTTTCTTTGGATTGAGAGTCTTTGGTTGTAATGACATTCTTTACATAACTAGACACCCTTCCCCCTCCCGCCAGGACCTACTGTAATTGAAGCATCCTAGGTAGGGCCAGCCACCAGTGCAGGAGCTATTGGAATTTGCAGAGCCACACTGGGTACACTGCCAGGGAGACGGTTGGACAGACTCTTCTCTCTGTGCTTCGACTTGCTTTCCATAGAGAATTCAATCGCTCATTTCATACAATGATTATAGACTTCCAATTACCTTAATAAATAAAAAATGTGGTTTTCTTGACTGCAGTTATTTTTGTAGATTGAAAATATTACCATTTTATTCACCCACTAGTAAGCAGTCATCTGAGTAAGCACATAGATTTTACAAGTCTGGTTTTTCCTCACTTCAATCAAATGCATTTTCTGTACTTTCTCATACAGCAAAGATTTTATTGAAAAAGAATTGTTTGTGACAGAATGTGACATTTATATAATTTTCTGTATTCCTCTTCTGTTAAGGGGAGCAATGGGCAGAGTACTGAGCCTAGATTCAGGAACATGAGTTCAAATCAGCCTCAGACTCTCACCAGCTGGGTGATACTGGGAAAGACATTTAATCCCTGTCTGCCTCAGTTTCTTCAACTGCAAAATGTGCATAATAATAGCACCTAACTTTCAGGGTTGTTATGAGGGTCAAATGCAATAATATTTCTTAAGCACTTGGCCCAGAACCTGGTACTTAATAACTGCTTAATAAATGCTTATTTCCTTCCCATATTGTTTCATATGTATGAGGGGTGGCGGGGTGTGAAGAAGAAAGAAAGAAAGTGAGAAACACACAGAGAGACTCTGAGAGACAGAGGAAAACAAGAAATGGAAAAAGTATATGTGTGTGCATGTGTGTGTGTGTGTGTGTGTGTGAGAGAGAGAGAGAGAGAGAGAGAGAGAGAGAGAGAGAGAGAGAGAGAGGGAGAGAGAGAGAGAGAGAGATTATAATATCTAGATAATTTTTGGTCTGGGAAAGGGGTAACCAAATAACTTCTGAAGGCCAAGAACAGTTGTTAATTCACAGAAGATAAAACTAAAACAAGAAGCAGATGAAGGGATGAGAGCAAGCACTGCCAAGCATAAGAAGGGCATAGGCTAATAATTAGAGAGATCAATTGAAGGGTCACTGTATCAGTGGAGAAAGGAAGAGCAGGAACTCGAATGCAGGCCAGTTCTATTAAGTTAGAGTCTGAGTCAGAAACAGAAGCCAAACAGAAAGCCAAGGAAAACTGAAACAATCTGGAAACAGAGGATCTCACTGATTAGCAGGGTCTCTTTATGATAGAGCTATACACATTTCTTAATGCCGCACTGCCAAATACATATGCAGACCAGGCCTTCTTTATGTTGTGTCCTTGACAACATCTAGCACAGCATTGGTTACACAGCAAGGCTATGATTCATACCTGGCAGATTGATGATATCAGAAGATCTAGAAAATGAAAACAGAATGGATCTGAAATTGTCTTTATTGTTTCTGAGGCTGAAAGACAGGGAAAGAAGCATGGATGACTGAAAGTTTCACTAAATCTAAATCTAAAAACTTCACTCCATGGGTTGAATTCAACTTATTTGACTTAAGATCCTAAAAAGTGATAAAGGCAGCATGATATTGTAGATGGAGAACCAGTCTCAAAAACAGGAAGACTGGGGTTTAACTCCTACCTCTGACACATAGTGGTATGTGACCCTGGGCAATTTACTTAAGCTTTCAGTGCTATATGCAAATCTTTAAGTGTAAAAGCTCCAGAGAAGGCTCTGACCTTTTTAGTAGAGAGAGTTTCCTCATCTTGGAATTTCCTATATTGTGTGCTGGAACCAGCTCTTACCAACTCCTGAGAGCTTAATGTTAAATTTTCAATGTGAGCCTTTACACCTCAGAAATTGACAATAACTACAAATCATGGCTTGATTTATTGTTTTGTTTGTTGTCTAGACTTAATAAAATGTTATTGTTTTCTTGAGAGTCCATTTGTTAAACATTTACTAGCAGTCTCTCCTTTGCTTCACAAATGTTGCTTAAGCTTGGCACCGGTGCAGTAGATGTCTCAGAGAATGAAGTCATCACCAGACTAAAGGCTTGGTGACTGGAGGCTAAGCATAATAATAATAATTGGCATTTATACAGTGTTTTAAGCACTCTACAAAGAGCTTTATATCCATTATGACATTTGAGCAACACAACACTCTTGAATATGCCAATGAAATCACTGATCATTCCTATTCCCCTAACAAGTGATACCATAACTAGATCTGATTTTTCAGATCTTTAACCTTCCTAGTTTTTGGTAATAGAGTTGGAGGGTGATGACCATAAAAATCTAAGAACAATTCTGATTTTTACTAAAAATAAGATACGATATAACAAATACAATTTTGAAATCAAAGTATATCTTTATATAAAGGTATTTTAAGAAATAATCATCTCACATTTAAATAGTGCTTTTCAATTAAGAAAGTACTTTCCTCATGACAATCCTGTGAGGTAAGGTAATTCAAGTATCATGATCAGTTTTACCTATAGATAAATTGTGTTTGAGAGAAATAAATTCACTTGCCACATTAATAAATCGTGGACTCAGGACTCAAACCCAAGTCTTCTGACTCAAAGTACAATGCTTTTACCCCTACATCATGATTAAATATAGCCTGTTTACGATAATCTATGCATGAGTTCCATGTTGAAGAAAGAAATCTTTTCAGTTAATATGTAAAAGGAGATAAATATCAAAAAGAAATCATAAGCCACTGGTAATCACAAAAATTAACATGCCATTTTCTTGGGGTTTGGGTGGGGAAGATGTAGACATTTTGCCCGATGTCTATTCAGAGAATGGATAGGATTCTATAAAATGGAGAAACTGATTTAAGTGATTTGTTGACAATCACAGAGTAAGTGGCAAAGATTGGACTAGAATTGAGGTCTCCTGGTTCCTCTGGTTTAAGCCTCTTTCCAGGAAACTACTGTCTCTGCTTCATCAATTACAATCTGTCAGCTGCAATCGGAAGGGATTTTGTAATGACACATTGAAGCAATTTGAAACTGTGAATAGCTGTAAAATAGTAAAGAATAAACCTGATGACAGGCAGTACTCCAAAGTGGAATTATTTATTTTGAGTAAAGATTTAAGGCAGCATGGGCTGCCAGAGAGCAGAGGTGTTTAAAATGTAGGACTCTACAAACTGAACAACAAAACACAATTTTCTCGGCTCTGCAAGAGAAAGCATGCTAGTCACATATCAGCCTTCCACCATATTTCAATGGTGTTCTAACAATTTTCAAAACAGGAAGGACAGTAAAATTGTTTAAAGTTGACAATAGAGAAAAAAAATGATGTTTAACATGAATTTTCACTGCAAACAATAATCTAACAATATGGAATTGGCTATGTTACTTAAAACAATTACCTTGTTCTTAAGGGAAAAAATATGCATTGGCCCCAAGTCACCAAGAATGGTCTGTGTTGTGCTAGAGTTGACAGTAAAACACAAAGACTCACACAAAAACATTTTAGCAAATATCTTTGGCTTGCCTTTACAAATAAGGCCCATGGAATTAAATCCAAAATATTTTAAAGTTGTAAATAGCTTTGAAGTGCAACAGTGAAGAATAAAAAAGAGGTTATCTGATTGGTCATTCTCTCATTTCCCAGCATGTCTCCAAAACATCTCTGTAAGTCATCAGATCATAAATGGTAGAATGTTAGAGCTACAACTAGCAGCCAAGAGATCTTGAATTCCAATTGTTTCATTGTACTGGTGAAGAAAGAGAGTCCCATGAAAGTGAAATGATTTGCCTAAGGGACTTGTCTTGGGCGAATCACCATGTCTTCTAATTTCTAACCATATGCTTTCCCCACTACACCATGCTGTATATATCCAATTTTTTTTATCTCATCAGAAAATAAAGGGCCAAGGAAAATGCTATTGATATCATGTTTAAAGAATGGTTGAAAAAGCATTGTTTGTTTCTCTAGACAACTCCTCTGGAGGGTACTGGTGCAACAACAGTAACAGCAGCAGTGTAGAAATGAGATGATAATTCTCTCGTAAAACTAAGCAGGGGCAGCTAGGTGGTACAGTGGATAGAACAACCAGTCCTGGAGGCAGGAGGATCTAAGTTCAAATCTGACCTCAGACAATTACTAGCTGTGTGACCCTGGGCAAGTCACTTAACCTCAATTGCCTCAAAAACAAACAAACAAGCAAAAAACTAAGCAAAGGGATTTCCAATCACATGATCTACCAGACAGAGGACTGACTTTACATTTTCCTATCTTCAAGATATAGAAAAATTCTCCAAGACAGGAATAATGTTCTAAGACACCAAGAACCCCAATGAGGCAAAAACTTCATAAAAAGGAAAGAAGGCTAATCCTTAACCTCTAAGTCCCTTACTCAAAACTCAGTTCCCCACTAACCACCATGGCCTGGCATCACTGTACAGGGTAATTGCCAGGATTGCAACAGAACATTATTCTCCCCCTCCCCACCCATTCATCACTTAGACATGAAAAACAAAAAGTCAGAAGCATACTCTAGTTGGGACAGCAGAGGTCTTTACTGCCACAGAATTCAACTGAAAAGCTAAGAAACAGAAGTCAGGACACAGATGGATAGAATGTTCATTATGCCTGAGGGAAAAGGTATGGGTATCCAGCTAGGCCACTTAAAATAGAAACAAGTCATTACTAACCTTTTGAAAAAAATGCAACATTATAGTCTAAATTCAGAGCTTCCAGGGTAAAAAAAATTGGAAACACCCAGAAAAAGAAGAAAAAACAACAACAACACTAATTCAACTACTAGAAAATAAATGTCAAGATCACACAAGATTTAGCATTCGCCACCCTAAAGGAACAGAGAAATTAGGATATAGTATTGCAAAAGAGAAAAGATGGGGAAGCAAACAAGAATTTATTTAATGCCTACTATGTGCCAGGAATCGTGTTAAACACTTCATAAATATTATCACATTTGATCCTCATGACAACTCTGTGAAGTAGGTGCTGTGATCTGTATTTTACCATTGTAGAAACTGAAGCAGTTAGAGGTTAAGTGACTTGCCCAGGGTCACACAGCTAGTATTTAGTCTGGATTTAGTCTCAGGTTTTCCTGACTCCAAAGCCAGCATTCTATCTATCAGACCACCTATCTGCCTCAAAAGATACATAGGCTTATATAGACCAAGTAAACTTACCCAGTAAAACTAAGTATAATATTAGAAAGGGATAAATGGATCTTTAATGAAATAGAGAACTACTGAAAAGTTCTGATAAAAATACCACAGCTAAATTTTTTCTCTTCTTTTTTTCTTTTAAATTTAGAAAATATTTTTGTGATATTTCTCTGGAAGGGGAAAGGGGAGAAATGGTGAGGTAAAATATGGTGACTAAAAAAAGACAAAAATTTCTTTAATAATACAGGCAAAGAAGCTGATAATGGAGGAGGAAATTTTTCCATAACTCTTTACAATGTAAAATCACACTTTAAATATTCCAAAAAAGGAGAACTCCAAAGTAGTAGAAGTTCTTTCTCTTTGTTTCAAAATGTTTCAGATATATTCTTCTCTTCTTTTCTCAAGAAAAAAATCAATGGATAACAAATGCTTTTTAAATAAAATACTTCTGTAGCCAAAGGAGAAATGTGGAAAATATTGTTTCAGTGTTGAGTTACAAAACTAAAATAATTTTTTAAACTTAGCCATAACAAGACTCTTAAGTTAAAGCAGCTCTAGTTTCAGTGGTAAAATATCAACCTGGCCAATTATAGGCTAATCAACAATACAAGATTGGTATCATCTTTTTAATCTTACTCTCAGCAGGAAAAATATTTGACATCATTATCATTAGGTTGCCTATCATGTGCCTTTAAGTATGTCCTGTATATAACCATGGGAGAATCTGTATTCCATTTCCAAAAGTTATTTTTAGACACAACAACATAACATTCCAGGGATGAAAAAGATGAATGACCAAAATAATTCATTATTAGTGCTGCTCATTCAGGGGGGCAGAGGGGGATGACATCTGAGTAGGCATGACTCACTCTGAAAAAAGATGCCACATTAAGACAATGACTTCATTAGATTCTAATTATTAAAATCATACATCCTATATTACTTTTTAAAATTTTTATAGTGTATGCAACATAATTTTAGATTTCAAAATAAAATATCTATCATTATAGAATCAGAAATACAAGGTGAATCAAGAACAAAGATTTAAAATGTTTATGAACATGTGGACTTTATAAACTTCTACATATAGAAACTATTAAACACAAATTTATTTCAGAGACATTAGTGACTGAGTTTAATGAATAATTTTTATGGTATCACTGTTGAAATAACATGCAACTGATCTAGGGAACAAATTCAGTCATATACTTTTGTATCTACAGTGGAATAAGGAAGAGCACAGTAGATTCAATGCTGGATTTGGAGTCAAAGACATGGGTTTGAATCCTCACATGGTTCTACCACTTGTTGAGCTGAGATTCATTTAGTCTCTTTGAGTTTGTTTCTTCATCTACAAATTCAAGATCCCTTTAGCTCAACCATTTTTCAATAGCTTCAAGATTGAAAGTACTATAATGGAACCAAAAAAAATTCACTTCTATAAAAATGATATATAACATATAACATATATAACATATGAGAAGAAACATGAAGCAAATAAGAAATGTTTTGGATTTCAAAATGAATAGATTTGTTGCTCAGACTAAAAAAATCCATTAAAATCAATCTTAATAATTCACATTTATATAATACTTTAAATTTTATGAGGCACTTTCTTCATAACAACCCTGATCATTTTCATCATTTATAGAGGAGTGAACTGAGACTCTAAGAGGTTAAATGAATGTCTTGCATTCTCACTGTTACTCATTGTCTCAAGGCAGGTTCAAAACCCAGGTCTTTTGATTTGTAGTTCAACACTAGGACTCCCTCCAATACCAATCTTCTCCTGGGCATTTATGACCCATATATTTCCATAAGCCCCACACTGAGGAACAATCCAATAATATATCTAGAGGTCTTTGCATAGATTGGTTTTTTGATTTTTTTTTAACTTTTCAACACTTGGGCTGTCTATCTGTTATCCCTTATTCTCATTATATGATTATTTCACTACCTATTCTACATGTAGTTTTAAATGTCCTTTATGAACTTAAGTCATTTGGGGATAGTAAACTTCAGTCCTCTTCAACCCTCATATCTTTCCATTGTCCTATTGGTTATTTGAAATTGTGGTGATCCTAGTTTTGGAACACCATTGAGAAATGATTATGGTTAAATAGATGAGCTTTTGGGGAAGAAGAGGGAGAATCATTTAAATGCTTTGCAATTTCTCAAGGATGATCCAATCAGACTTAAGAGTCAGTCCTAATGCTGGTTTATGTCCAGGGTTGACCAACTGATAGAAGAACTGTGAGCTGCTCATCCAAATATATATCCTAATCTGGAAAATATTAATTCTTAATCTATTTGATTTTTCTTGTGTAGATTGCTAACCAGCCCTTTTGAATAGCTATGGATGCCACAAGTAAGCACTGTAATATCCTGGGCTCAATGACATAAATTCCATGTCATTTGCAAAAAGTAGCCTTTGCAGAACTCTGTGTGTGTGTGTGTGTGTGTGTGTGGTTATGCAGTAGTTTTTTCATTTGAACTTTGAACCAGACACTGACAAGCATTTTTCACAAATACAAACTTTTTGTTTCATTAGTTGATAGATATCCAGAGAATTGTTGAACAAAATTATATTGGTGGTTGCAATTTTCAAGGAATGTTGTATGATATGAACATATCAAAAGGAAATACCTTTTTGGAGGAAAGTCTAAAAGAATATGTTTTGCTCTTCTGAGTCAAATGCTGTTTTACCTTCAAAAAAAATAAACACAGCAAGTTTGTGTATTTTAATCAGTTTTTGACTGTGGATACATGGTTTCCTGTGAAAAAAAAAATCTGTGAAACCTTACCTCTTCTCCAGACCCTCTCACAAAAAGATCCTGCTGGAGGATGTGGACCCCAAGTGGATCAAAGACAGAAATAAAGGTCCCATGTACATATTCATATTTATAGTAGCACTATCTGTGGTAGCAAAGGCCTGAAAGCAATGTAGATACTCATTGGAGAGTAGTTGAACATATTGTGGAGCATGAACGTGATGGAATATTATGATGTCATAAGAAACAATCCACAGGAAGAATTCAGAAAAGCATAGGGAGACATATAAACTGATGCAAAAGCAGGAAAACAGTAACTACAAAAATGTAAATGGAAATAACAAAGCTGAAAGTAAATAATCTATAATAATACAAATCTAGCCTAGAAGATATATGAAAATATACCTTTCTTCTTTGTAAAGGTGCAAAGGGTAAGAGGAAGAAGTGGTACTATGGAGAATTGCATATACTGTCAGATTAGTGTCTTTTGTATACTTAATTTCAGGAGATGGCTCAAGATTGGAGAAGGGAATTTGGAAATAAAGGTGGAAAGCAAAACATATCAACAACAGTTTTTTTTAAAGAATGTTTGCCTATTTCCTCTGAGGAATCCCTAAATGAATGTAAAGATTGTTCTCATAAAGATTTCGACAAGGTGAGAAAATAGATATATGCCTTAGTCAATAATTTGCTGATTGTCTTAGACATCTTTTTAAATAATTGTATTGTCTGTGATCTTGTCTATTATTTTAGTATCTTCTCTTCTTTGAGATATTTTGAAAATCAGCCTTTGAATGCTTTTAAAACTGTGGTACTTTCAGCAAGTACTTTTTTGTATAAGAATGTATCTTCAGACCAGCCAGGCTTCCTGACTTCATCTTCTTAAGTGTTCTAGTTACTTCACATAGTGTATTGAATACTGAGCTATTCAGGTAAGGTAGTTCTGTTCTCAAAAATCATGAGGAATGCTCATTATAGTAATACTGATCAATCTTTCTATTTCATATATATCAATTTTCCTCCTATTATTCTTTTCCATTTTCTTCAGTAAATGCCCTTGGAATCATTTGTTTTAATTGATTTTCATGCCATGTTTTCTGCAAGTGCATTTTCCCTTTCATTATTTGTTTGTTGTTTTGTGAGGTATTTTTTTCTTGTAACCTTCTGTTATCCTCCTCTGTAAAGTTTTACAAGTTGTTTTATAGTTTAAACTAGTGTTGCCCTTGGCTGCCATGTCTTTCCACTTGGCAAGGAGAAAAAGTGTTTGTTGACCTCTTTTTGGAATTTCACAGCTGCTATACATTGGTAAAACATCTCTAAGAAATGGTGATAATTTATAAGCAATGGCTTTACTTTAATCAGTTCCCTATTTTTCAGTCAACATGTATGAATTCTTCAATAATGACAATGGATCTCTATTCACATTCATAAGGGTACTCTTTCCCTTAGGATGAGCACATGTGAGTGTAGATTTGATTTAACCAACTTTAAAACTCTTTGTCAAGGTTGACCCTTTGTTGCCTAACTCCATTGGGAAATAATATATTTCTGTGCTCTAGTAGTTCAGGAAGCTTTATGATTCTAGTTTTGACCCCATTTCCATTTCAGACACCACTTGTCACCTCTGATTCTTCAGGTCTAAGATCTATTTCCGATTTTATTTACCTGGACTTATACAATTAATATTCTGCCTGAGTTTATAGAGCAGCATTTGAGAATTCAAAGAAACTTCAAAGTCTTAGTCCCACCTATGCCTAAAATAGAATCACCTTTTCAATATATCCAACAAGTGGCCAACCAGCTTTTGTTTGAAGTCTTTTAGTTTTCACTCCCTCCCAAAGGAGCCAGTCCACTTTGGGGTAGCTCTGATTGCTAGGAAATTAATACACAAGTAAGAACTTTCAGGAAGCAAAAAATAATTATTAAGTATTTTCAAGCACAAAATCACAGACTTTGATATTTGATAGATGTCAGATCACTAGAATGAGCAATACTGAAACCAAATGAAATAAATATAGAAGAAATTATTTCTTGACCCAACATTAAATGTGCCAGTTTCTCAATAATGACAGCAGAACTTTTTCACAACAAAATGAGTAGTTTGAAATTAGTATTTATTCTGGGATAGATTTACGGAAAGAAAATCTTTATTTCAGGCTTTTTTCTGTTGAACTCATTTAATAGATTGCAATTCACTTATATTGTTGTGAAATTGATGACTCTTCTCCTGTCTCTAGTTGTTCTCTTGAATGGTGGAACCAGATGGACAGTTTTGTTAATTGATTTGAGTGAGAGCAATGATTCCCTGAATCATTTGCCCCCAGGAGTCTGTATAGCTTTGTTATCTTTTTGCAAATTTATCATTTATACATTCTTAAGAGCATAGGATCATATAAACATATAAGTAGAGCTATAAAGGACTTCAGAGGCCATCCTCTCAGTAAATTTGGTTGAACCAAGGCCCATGAAGGTTAAATGACTTGCCCAATGTCACAAAGGTAGCAAGCTTTAAAGTAGAATTTGAATCCAGGTCTTTTTAATCTAAAGCCAGTGTGTTCTGATCAAAGACCCATGCTATGTCTCTCTGAAATTATCAATAAACTAAACAGAATAACTGAACAATAAAACAGTAAACAAAACACTAAAAACAAATCAGTTTTGACTATATGTTACAATATTATATGCATGAACTACATATATAAAATGTATGTATATACACATGTGTTATATAAACCATATATGTAAATACATTTTACACTTAAATATAAACTTATATATTCTCAAGAAAATCCATCTGAACCTGCAACTAAACAACCAAATAGAATATTATTTTTATTTAAAAAACAAAGTATGATTTAAATGCAATATTAAAACATTATTATAAAGTTTTAATTAAAAGTATTATTTAAAACCATGATAATTAAATTAATTCAACATTTAAATTATTAAATCATCATTAATTATTATTGAATACTAATACTACAAAGTATAATTTAAATACTATTCACACACATTTGGTTATAGAACTAGGTTGTACATGTTACAAAACATACAGTTAGCATTATGCTTGTTAAGTTGACCTTAGAATATTTCCTTATGGAGATTATAAACTGGGGTTATGTGTTTCTTATCCAATCTTCTTGCCTATGTAATCCTATTATAAAGTGAGAGCAGAGGCTAAATCTGTGTCATTTTTTTAAATGAAGAGAAGTCTAAAAATCTTTTATATGTCATCATCTAGAAATAAAGATTTTATCCATCTTCTATTTAGCAATAGGTGGAAAAACAGCTCATAAAACATAACAACTCTGGAATAAAATTGTATGGTATGTAGTAGTTGTATAGGAAGTCTCAATAACTCATCACTAAATGACAAATGTTGATGAGGCTGTGGGAAAAGAGACAAATTTATGCACTGGTGGTGGAACTATGAATGATCACAGCTTTTCTTCTTTTTTAATTTCTCCAATTATGAAGATCTTCATTTATTATATTTTATATAATTATTACATATTATATAAGTTATTATATATTATAGTATTTTGTGATTATATTCAGATAGTTTCTACATGTAATTCCCCAATTACATTTCCCCAATTTTTTTAAACATTTTTATTTAAAGTTTTGAGTTCCAAAGTCAATCCTCCCCTTCATCCCTCCCTTCCCCCTCCCTGAGATGGAAAGCAATCTGACATAGAGTATGCATGTGCAATGCTGTAAAACATTTCTATATTAATCTTTTTGTATAAGAAGACTTGAATAAAAAAAGAATGAAAGTGAAAAACATGTTTCTGCCTGTGTTCAGACAGAATCAGTTCTTTCTCTGAAGGCAGATAGCATGCTTCATCATGAGTCCTTTGGAATTGTTTTGGATTATTGTATTGCTGAGAATAGCTAAGCCATTCAGTGTTCTTCATTGGACAATATTGTTGTTACTACGTATAATGTTCTCCTGGTTCTGTTTACTTTACTTTGCATCAGTTCATGTAAGTCTTTGCAGATTTTTCTGAAATCATCCTGCTTGGCATTTCTTATAGCACAATAATATTCCATCACAATCATGAAACGGTTTATTTAGATATTCCCCAGTTGATGGGAATCCTCTCATTTTCCAATTCTAAGCCAACATAAAATGATCTACTATAAATATTTTTGTACAAATAGGTCCTTTTCTTCTTTTTTGATGTCTTTAGGATAGTGATCTATCAAAGGGTATGCACAGTTTGGTTGCCCTTTGGTTTCATAGTTCTAAATTGCTCTCCAAAATGGTTGGATTAGTTCACAACTCCACCAACAGGAGCACAGCTATTTCTTGAAAGCAATTTGGAATTGTGTTCCAAAAGTCACTAAATTGAACATAGTCTTTGATTCAGTGCTACCAATAATAGGCATATATCACCAAAGGGTTCAAAGAAAGAAGAAAGGGACCCATGCATACACAAATGTTTACAGTAGTTCTTTTCATAATAGCAAAAAAAAACCATAGAAATTAAAAGGGGGCTCATATATTGGGAAATGGCTAAACAAATCTTTGCATATGAATGCAATAAAATATTATAGCCCATAAAAAATGATGAAATGTTTGGTTTCAAATGAATTTGAGAAAACTTCTATGAACTGATGCAGTGAAGTGAGCATAATCAGATGAATAACTTATGCAATGACAACATTAAAAAAGAAAATAAATAACTATTAAAAACTTTAGAGCTCTGTCAACAAAATAACAAACCAGAAGAATGAAAATGAAGCATGCTACTCACCTGCAACCAGAGAAATGATGAACTTTGAATGAAGTATAGAACAGACATGTATGGACACGGCCAATTTGTATGAAATGCACATGAACAATATTTGCTATGTGAAAAGGATGTCATCAGTTACTATGGAGGAAAAATAGATAACAAATATACATCACCTGATTTAATAGGCTTTATGTCTATTAAGGAAGACAAAATGCACCTAATTAACTATAAGACAAGGTAGAATCAAATAAATATAATTTATAGGAGAATGTGACAGTTCAATAAGTAAAACATGAAATACTTTGGGAACTCATAGAATGGAGAGATTACTTGCCACTGGGAAAATTAGAGACATCTTCATGATGGCAATAATACTTGACTGGGGCCACCAAAGAGATAAAACTGGTAGGTTGGAGAACTGATGGGGGGTAAGGAGAGACATTTCAAGCAGAGGAAATAACATGAGCTAAATAAATCTTTTCCTTTGCCTGGATCTGTAATGAAGGTTCTAAGCTTCTATTTTAAGTTTTTGCTGGTGTTCGGGGCTAATTTCTGAGCAAACCATGCGGTAATCAACCAAGTGTTTATAAAGATTTAGTGTTAATTGTGTTAATACATTCGATTTAATTATCTAGGAAGACTTGAAATATTAGGAAAATATAAACTACAGCCCTGCATGTAAGGGATTTCACCATAAAGAATAACTGCATAATCATGGCATTCATATCAGAAGGAATTCTTATTGTTGCTGTTCAGTCATTTCAGTCATGTCTGACTCTTCATGATCCCATTTGGGATTTTCTTGGCAAAGATACTGGAGTGGTTTGCCATTTCCTTCTCCTTCATCTTACAGATGAGGAACTGAGGCAAACAGGGTTGCCAGGGTCACACAGCTAGTAAGTCTCTGAGGTCAGATTTGAACTCAGAGAGTTGAGTCTTCATGACTGGTGGTCTATCCACTATGCCACCTCGCTGGCAAGAAATGCTTACATCACAGATATATACTGTGCCTGCTGTTCTGCACTTATTCCTCACACCCATTCTCCACATTTATCTAACCACCTCTGTATTCTAGAGCAAAATTATGTTTATCCACGTCTGTCAGAAGCTACAAAACTCTTTCTGCAATAGCATATAATCTTCAAGTTACTGTCCTAACTGTTCATATTCCTATTTGGTGAAGCTTTGAAGCTCTTTAAGCCTTTAATAAAAAGCAGATGGAACCCTTGTCATTAGGTCGTGCTTGCTATGCAGCACCACAAGGTTAGAGAAACAAGTAACAATTAAACAGGGAATAATGAAAAAGAGTCATTTAAAATAAACAGGGTCTTGACCTAATTCAGCACAACTTTAGGACAGAAAAACATACAGGATGGGAAGGCGCCAACCAGCAAGCTTTCCTATCTAATCAGCTATGTCTATGATAAGGGAGGAAATAAACGAATGGGAGGAACTCTAAAATACTTAAAACAATCCCGAGACCAGTTCTCTAGTGTACAAGCTGTATCTTTGGGATGGCAGCCAGATGAACCACCCATTCTACCAAATGGAGGAAGTTTTTCATTTGTAGGAACTCAATACCACATTCAGATCATGCTAGGTTCCTTTTTTACCTTGCTTACCTGCTGAGTAATGTATAATGTTACTAAATGTCACTTTCATATTAATGATTGGCATTAAATATGGGAATATTAAACTGTTTTTACTTCTGGTTTTTTTTTTTTTTTGCTAAGTTGAAACTAAAACTGAAAAGGAACTGAATGCTATCAACAACTTTACTCAGGCTTATCTGCAAACACAGTTGAATCAATGTTTCTTAGATCACTTAATTGTGAAAGCTTGGGCTGCCTCCTACTCTCTCTGGCTACCACAACTCTACAAATCCTTCAAAATTCAACTCATGTCTCTTTTCCTCCGCAAAGTCTTTCTTACTTGACTGCTGAAATCTACACTGATATGTTCTTCTTTGAACTGCTGTAATTTGTTCATTAATTCATTGAAAATGCCTGCCCCTGAGACATCACTAGCTGTTTAATCCTGAGGAAGTCACTTAACCTCTCAGCACCCTAAGAAGGTCTTTAAGACTATAAGCAGATATGGATTGGTAGAGGAAGTCCCACACCAATGAAATAAAAAATCTGAACGAAAAGCCAAAAAACAACTAAATAAAAGCAACTTGTGAGATACAAAAATCTAATGTTCTGAATTAACCCCGTAATGTTCTATTATATCTAGGATCAAATATTAACTTCTCACTTGGAATTTAAAGCCCTTGACAACCTGGCCCTAATCTACCTTTCCAATCTTGTTTTTTATACACACACACACACACACACACACACACACACACACACACACACAC
>NW_020954557.1:26140855-26202393 GCF_900497805.2 Vombatus ursinus
ACACACACACACACACACACACACACACACACACACACACACACACTCACATATATAATTATTCCCCATTAAGGCACTCTATAGTTCACTTAAAGTGGTTTTCTCACTGTTCGTCTTGCAAGGCATGCCAAATCCTCTCTGTGTCTTTGTACAGATAACATATTCCCTCTCACCTTTGTCTCTGAATTCCTCTTTTCCCTCAAGCATATACTTCTACACAAAACCTTTCATACAGGAAAGGGTTGATGGAATAGGAACATAAAAATATACAGCATTCTGATAATGCTCGTACTTTTTCACCAGAGGTGATAGTCCTCCCTGAATACCTTTGGTGTGAGGGTTTGCTGAGGGCTGCTCATCCACCTTTGGTGTCTACTTTCACCCAACTCTCACCTGTGGCTCCAAGACATGATAGCATACGCAGGAGCCACATCCTATCTTGGCAGAAGGTCTAAAATAGGTTGAAGATAACCACCAGGCCTTGAACCTATTGGTGAGTTTGGGGGATGTCTACCCCAAGCATGTGAAACTTTCCCTGGCAGAATGGGCAGATGAAAATAGTTTATTCCAATGGCCATGAAGGCAGCTGTGGAGGCCTTAGAGTTTGGTCAGGCATCAAAGACATTAAGACCATCCACCACATCCTGGGTCATCACCAATCATTTTGACTTTTGTCCTGACCCTGAACTTTGATGACTCAGGAAGAGGTGAGTGAGGCTGACACCTATATGCAACTCTGCCTCACTTAAATCCAATTTACACAGAAGTGAAGATACCACATATGATGTCATTGGTCCTCTTCTAAAATGAAGGAGGAACAACAACTCCTTCACCATCACAGAAATAAATCAACATAGCAGAAAACTGGCAAAATAATTTGTGAAGTTGGGAAGATACTAGATGGCCTCTTTATTAGCCATCTGAAACAGAATTCCAGATGAGGTCTTTCATGGCCCTCCTCTGAGGCCAACTACAGCTGGATCCCCAGCAGTATATTCTCAAATCCCAGTGGTTTTTGTTCTCTCCCTCACCTGAACTGATATGCCCTGAGCAACAAATCCTATTTACAATTCAGGCTACATATAATGATTACTAATTTATTACTTTTTTCCCCCTACCTTAAACTGTGTGATTAGGTTCATCTCTGAAGCAAAACTTACAAATCTAGAAGAATGATATTTTCCATGAGGAGAGGCAAAAGAAAACTTCCTTAGCAAACTAGAGGATTAGTTTTAAGCAGGCAGTTTAAGTAGGTGACTGTGTTGAAGCAGGCAGGTAGGTGATCTTGCTGAGAGTAAAGATCAAAGTTTGAATCCTTCTTCAAAAAAATAGCTGTGTGATACCAGTCAAGCTACTTAACCGCTATCAGCCTCAGTTTCACATCTGCAAAATGAGTATAATGATATCTATTACTTCATAGGGCTACTAAGGGGATTGAATGAAATACCTAGCAAAATGCTTTGCAAATTTTAAAGCATTATAAATGTTACTTAGTATCATCATCATCATCATTATCATCATCACACAAGAAGGTTCCTTGTCAGATGGGAAGTAAAGTATTGTGCTGGTCAAGAATTGCATTTTCAGGGAGTAATTAATAACAACTCATTCTTTATTTTATCAGAAAGGATTATATAGACCTGACTTTGTGTATGTCAATCAAGTGTTAGTCTATATATTTCTGGTTTAAACTTGCATAGGAAATGTTATGAGTTTATGTTTATGACTTTATTCTATACAGTAAAAATTGCTTTCATAACTCAAATAAAAGCAGGTGCCATGCTATACTTATTGAATATAGTTTATTCCAATTTCTTCTTGAACAGATCAATTTGTTAAGAACCTAATTAAACTAAATTACATAATTCCTATGTGAAATTCTTTAAAATTAGATTAGATAAAATTTTATTTGTACAGAACAAAGAATTAATAATCATACACAGGTGAGCTATAATTTTATTTTAAATGTTTTAAAGGCAACTGCTTTATATTTTTTAAATTTAATAACTGTGTTTTTTAATGGTGAGGACTATTGGATCTTTTCCCATTTAAATGTGAAGGCAGAAATAGTATTTTCTTAGTCTAATGATTTCCTAGTTCCTTCATGTGCTATGGTCTGGAACTTAGTCAACATAATAAATTTTGATCAATGGTACCATCTAAAGATTGGCATTGCAACAAAAGCCAGTTCTTGAAAATAAATTTAAAGGGAAAAAGTATAATTTATTAGGAGAAACATTTTCTGCTTTTCTTGGTAAATGTCGATTTGACTACAGATTTCATAAGAAATTTTAGAAATGTTAAGTTATAGATAATTTGATTTTTAGATTCAAAAATCTATAGAAACAAGTAATTTTATTTAAAATTTATTGCTATTGTAAGTACTAACACAGCTGAATCTAAGCCACTAGGATGAAAGTATAGCTCAAGATGGGAAAATAAGATCTGGACATAGAGGAAGAAGTAGGTTTTATCAAGGGATAAATTCTTTTATGAATTTATCCCTTGATAAATTGACTGTTAGAGACAGAAGAAAGTTTATGAGTGAATTAATCCAGGTGAAGGCTCTGTCAGCAACCTTTTGGAAATAAAATGGAGAATTTAGACATTCATTAAAGTTTCTGATATTATGACTAGTCTTCAATATTTTAATTCTTGAAAGTGGTTATTTTTTTCACATATTCTATTTTGAACTTTTCTTTCCTTTCTCATATTATCTATGTAAGCCTATGTGATTCTGACTAGTAGTCTTTGACTATTTCTTCTGGAAGACTTGCACTATTCCTTTTTTGACCATGCAATTCTGAGGTCTGGCAAACGCATTTCTGGATTGCCAATTTTTTTTCCTCCAGAATCCAGGGAATCTATTTATTTTCACTTTGCTCTCTGGTTCTAAAATTTCTGCTCATATATATTCTACTATTTCTTGAAATATAGCATACATTTTTTTCCTTAAGTGATCATTCATCTTATTTTCCATGTCATTTTTAAAATAAATGGCAACATTATAAATATAAATTGAACAATGGCAACTGGGGTTCAGAAGCACATTTTCTTCAATTTTTTCAGTCTTTTGACTTTGTTCTAATATTTCTTATTAATTATTTTATTATTAACAGGAAATTGAATTTTGAGCCCATACCCTTTATTTTCATTAATATCTATTAATTTTATAAAGATATCCAATTTCTGTTGGCTCTTTATCTTTCCCTTAATATCTCTCTTGAATTTTTCTGCTTTCTATCCCCTCTTTGTTTCTTTCTTACCAAATCATCTTTTTCCCTCCTGATGTTCTATCTACCATTATTGTAGTATTATTCTCTAGGCAAATTTTATATTGGGGATCTTTGGATTCATAATATTTCTTCATTTGATTAAGGGTATTTTATGTTTGCTCATACAGGGTGGCTAACTTTCCCGTGTTTTTGTCGCCAATATTGTTTCAACTTTGAGATCATGAATTACCTGGTGGAATGAATTGCTTTCCACAGTGTGGAGGTAGTAACCTCTGAGAATCAGAAATAAGTAGAAGCTCTGGTAAATGAGAAAAAAATTAAGATTAAAACATTATTTGGCAATGTGGTTTAGTAAAAATGCATTGGCCCAGGAGTTAGAGAACCTCCATTCAAATTCTATCTCTGATGTTTACTACCTATGTGACTTTGAGCGAATCGCAATCACCTTGGGCCTCAATTTCCTCATCTGCAAATGGGTGGAGGTGGAGGGAGTTGAACAAAATGACCTCTGATGTCCTTCCTAACTCTAACTCTATGATCCTATCATAAATAATTCAGTTACCTCATAAACAACAATTTTCCCAATGAACTGAAATTCAACTATACTTTAAACTCTACAAGGGTAGGGATCTTTTTCCCCCTAAACTTTATATCTCCCCCAGTACCTAACATAGTTCTGCATTCTTGATATATATTTAATAAATGATAATTGAATGAATGAAGAATGTAATTGCTGCATATTTATTGGTAATTTTCCTTTTTTTCTAAAATGTTTCACTTCTTTTTTTTACAATTTTTTTTATTAATTTATTTTGATTTATCAATAATCACTTCCATATGCTTTTGAATTTAAAATTTTTCTCCCCCTTCCTCCCCACCACCCTCCCCAAGATGGCACACAATCTGATATAGGCTATACATTTACATTCATATTAAACATATTTTCACATTAGTGATGTTGTAAGTAGAAATTAAAACCAATATGAGGAACCATCAGAAAGAGGAAACAAAACTCAACAGAGAAGAAAAAAAATAACAATTTGGCTTCCATAGTTCTTTCTTTGGGTGTGGATAACATTTTCCATCACAATGCCTCTGGAGATGTCTTAGATCCTTGTATTGCCAGGAAGGGTTAAGTTTATCAATATCAGTCATCACACAATGTCCTATTATTGTGTACAATGTTCTCTTGGTTCTGCTCATTTCACTCAGCATCAGACCATACAAGTCTTTTCAGGTTTTTCTGAAGTCAGCCTGTTCGTCATTTCTTATAGCATAATAGTATTCCATCACATTCATATACCACAACTTGCTCAGCCATTCCCCAATTGATGAGCATCCTCTCAATTTCCAATTCTTTGCCACCACAAAAAGAGCTGCTATGAATATTTTTGTACATGTACGTCCTTTCCCCATTTGTGTGACCTCTTTGGGATATAGCCCTAGAAGTGCTGTTGCTGGGTCAAAGGGTATGCACATTTTTATAGCCCTTTGGGCATAGTTCCAAATTCCTCTCCAAAATGGTTGGATCATTTCACAAGTCCACCAACAACGCATTAGTGTTCCAATTTTCCCACATCTTCTCTGACATTTATCATTTTCCTGTTTTGTCATGTTGACCATTTTGATAGGTGTGATATGGTACCTCAGAGTTGTTTTGATTTGCATTTCTCTAATCAATAGTGATTTAGAGGATAAAATGTTTCACTTCTAAAATAGAGAGGTATAGGGAAAATAGAGATTGTGTGTTAATCTTGCTATAATAGGGGTAAACTGAAGTACTCATTGTGCTAGGGCTGTATATTTTCAAGGAATGAGTCCTCTCAGTGCCAGCCATCATGGGGTTTAAGAGAACATCCTTGTTACTTGCTATTTTAAAATAAATAATTAATAAGTATGTATAACAAATTTATGTTCTCTTGTTTACAACAGAAAGACAAGTGAAATGTTTTGGTCATTTTCCTAAACTTTATATCCAATTTTTTTTTATCATAAGTGGATAAAATGTTGATATATAAATCACAATACTACAAAACATATTTATGCTTGCTACAGACAGGCATCTTCCACATCCACTCCCATCTACAACTCCAGAGATCCTGCCTTGCCCAGGCTTTTCTATATGAGACAGATTGCCTTTCCCCACCTCTATCATCCACCACCTTCAGGTAACCCCTTCTTCTTGACCTTTACTAGCCACACAAAGCTATCTGATGCTCTGGGATGATTCCACCTGTCTGTCAGTCAGTCAAGAAACATTTATTGAGCCAGACATTGTGCTAAGCACCAGAAATGCAAAAAGGCAAAAGATAGTCCTCCTCAAGGAGTTCACACCTAAGGGAAAACCCTTGTGAACAATGATAACCTACCTTTGCAGAGTGCTCCTACTTCTCTATCTCTCATCTCATATCACTCACATGCCACCATTGTCTCTTGCCTTACATGAAGAAGTGGCCCTTCTTACCAAGGCAAACCCCACTGCATGTACAAGTACATTTCCATAAATCTTTTCCAGCAGATTGTCCACTCTCTCATCCCAGCTCTTTAATTAATCTTCAATCTCTTCTTGGGTTGCTTCCCTGCTAATTTCAAACATGCCTTTGTCTCCCTCATCCTCAAAAAAAACCTCTTACTTTATCCAACCACCCCCTTTAGTTATTATCCAATATCTTTCCTCTTCCCTTTTGTGGCTAACCTCCCAGAGAAGACTGCCTAAAATATGCACATTCTCTTCCTTTTCTCTCACTCTCTTTTTCCTTCTTGGCAGTCTGGTTTTCAATCTCTTTATTCAACCCAAACTACTGTCTACAGAGTTATTAATAATCTCTTAATGTCCAAATTTAATGTTTTTTCCCTCAATCCTCTTCTTTCTTTATCTCTCTGAAGACATTGATACTACAATCATCCTTTTCTCCATGATACTCTCTTCTTTCTGGGTTTCTGTGTCACTACATTCACCTGGTTTTCCTTTTACCTACATGATCATTTCTTCTCTTTTTCTTTGGTTAGATCTTCATCCAGATCACACCTCTTGCTGGAGGATTTAGGGGGGAATAGGTTCTTCCCTGGGCCTTCTTTTTTTCTCCTATACTATTTCATTTGGTGATCTGATCAACTTCCATTGCTTCAATTATCATCTCTACGATGAGAGTCATCAAATGACTCTCAGATCTATTTGTCCAACTCTAATCTCTCTACTGATCTCTAGTCTCTCATCTCTAACTATCAGATTATCTCAAACTGGATCTCATAGCCATCTTAAACTCAACACATCCAAAACTGAACCCATTATCTTTCCTTACCATACTGTCTCCTCTTCTTAACTCTCCTGTTGTTGTCAAGGATACTGCCATCCACCTAATCATTCAGGCTCACAATCTAGACATCATCCTGACTCCTTAATCTTTCTCATCTCCCGTATCCTGCTTGTCATTTTCCCTCCTCATAACTTCTGTCATATGTATCCCTTTCTCTACTCTGGTGCTGCCACCATTTGGGTGCAGGTCCTCATCACCTCACATCTGGACTATGGCAATAATCTGCTGATTGTTTTTTCTGTGTCAAGTCTCTCCCCATTCTAATCCATCTTCTACTCAGTTATTAAGTTAGTCTTCCCAAAATATAGGTCTGATCATATTACCCTATATTCAATAAAATGAAATAGCTCCATACTACCTCTAGGATCAAACATAATACCTTCTATTTGGCTTTTAAAGCACTTAATAATTTCACCTTTTCTTAGCTTTCTAGTTTTATTATACCTTACTCACCTCCATGTACTCTGTGACACTAGCCTCCTTACTGTTCCTTGAGCATGATCCTCCATCCCAAGACCCTGAATGTTTTCACCATCTATCCACCAAGCCTGGAATTCTCTCCCTCCTTGTCACCACTGCTTGATTTCCTTCACGTATCACCCTAAGTCCTACCTTCCCCAAGAATCCTTTCATAGTTCTTAATCTTAAGGTTTTCCTCTGGGATTAACACCAATTTATCCTGTATATATCATGTCTATAGATTAGTTGTTTACATGTTGCTTCCTCCATTAGATCATGAACTCCTTGAGTGTACAGACTATTTTTTTTGTCTTTCTTTTTATCCCCATCTATTAGCATAGTGCCTGGCACATAGTAGGCACATAGTTAAGTAGGACTTAACTAACTCCTAGAGGAGTAAATCAAGAGGAAGAAATTAAATAGTGAAGTATTAAAGGCTCTAAGGTAAATTCTCTTTTTTATGAGAGAATATAATTTCCTAAAAGAGTAACTTCATTTTGAGAGTCTGGAATTCTTAATTCCCAGGGAGTATACATTTTGTTATCTTAATTCAATATGAAGAAGATGGTCATTAATAGTTAAACCAGCAGATTCAACTTTGTTATACAAAATATGTGGGAAATAGTATCAAAATTATACCACAATGAAAATAACTCATGATTCATAGAGAATTATATTTTCTTCTTGCATTGGAGAAAATTAAACAAAGAAATAAACATCTGAATTACTTTTATGGGAAAGTTACATGCATTTACTAAGTGCTTATTATTTACCAGACACTCTGCTAAGCACTAGTGACATAAAATACAAGCAAAATAAAGACAGTTTATTCCCACAAGGAACTTAAATTTTAATATGGAAAGCTATCATTTAAAAAAGAGCTGAAAAAAAGGTAGAAGGAGAGAAGGAAAGGTATTTGGACCTTAAAGAATTCCCTTAAAAAAAAGAAGAATTCTCTTAACGTCTTTGCAACTCACATTTTGCCACCTGTACACTGGGAACAATAATAAATACACTACTCCCCTCAAAGAGGATCAGCTGAAACAATGTATGTGAAAGCATTTTATAAACTGTAAGACTGTATAAAAGTACAATACTGTATTATGTTTCCTTTGAAAAATCTCCATTTGGAGTTTATGTCTATGTGCATGAAATAAATGGGCTGCAGTACAAGTGATCCATGCAGTTTGACTTGCTCATTAGAATCATAGAATGTTAGCACTGGAAGGGACCTGGGACATCATTTTGCCTCAGCCCTTCTTTTTATTGATACTGAGGCCTCAAGAGTTTATATGAATTGTTTAATGGATTACAGTCATTTAGTGGCAGATTCAGTATTAGAACTCAGGCATCTTTACTCCCAGTCCAAAGCTCATCATGACAGCAGTAAGGTAAGATGACAAATCCCTTGTTTGATGCAGAAAAATTCGGAAGCTGTTTAAAATGCTTGGAAGAGGGGAGAAATAAAGTCAAAAGAAGTTTGGAAAGTGTTCTTAAATGCCATCTTGCTAACTGAGTGGAAGAAAAATAAGAACAGTCTCTCCCACCCAAATCTTTGAACAAGGTTGCTAACCAGAAGAAAGCCTGAATGTTTTGTGTTTCTCCTTATTTTTTTCTTTTCTAAGATGCATGTGTTTCCCAGGAGTGAATTGGCCCAAGGTCAGAAAGCAGGGAAGGAGGAGAAGTAAATAACCTGATTACCAAATTGAATAGAATTCAGAGTTAAATTACTTCTGTGCTTATTGCAGAACAGGGACAAGTCATTTCCTTATCCTAGGCAAGGCCTGCAAATTACACCCCCTATGTGTGACTTTCATCTACAGGCTTTGTGCCTCTCTTATAATGCATACAAATTGAATGATCACAAAAGAAGCAAGCACATATCCTAGAGAGCAATCTTTTCTACCATTAAAAAAATGTACATTCATATAAAAAATAGTACTCCTAAAGACTATCCTAGCTCACATGGCCCTTGTATTGGATAATTCCTTGCCTACATAACTTCCTGTTATGGCTCTTTCTGTAGAATGTCTAAAGCTTCCTCCTTAGTCTACATGTTGTCCTGGAATAACACTCCAGCTTGTGGGGGATAAAAGGATTGAAAGCTGCAACTATGAAGATTCACATTGGAAAACTTTATTTGGAAAACATCAAAAATTCACTGTGTGACCCTGGTCAAGTCACTTAAGCCCGTTTGCCTCAGTTTCCTCATCTATAAAGTGAGTTAGAGAAGGAAACGACAAACCACTCATGTCTTTGCCAAGAAAACCCCAAATTAGGTCATGAAAAGTCAGTCACAACTGAAATGAACAAATAACAACAAAAAATTACAGTAAAAATAGTTCTGTAAATTATCAAGTTTTTCCAAATTCTTTTTGCTTCTCAACCTTATAGAACACAAAGGAGCAAGAGAGGGTGAGCTTTAAAGAAGTGAGCATTTTAGGAGCCTCACACTCTGAAATAGAGTATTTGGAAGGAGCAAGATGAGACAATGCACATTGCCATCCTACAGCTCCTGGGATTTGCAAGCAAAAGAATAATCAGAAAGTTCTGCAAAGAATGTTTTATTACATTTAGTATTATTGAATGAGGAGAGACTTGGGCCAGCTTTCCCTAATGAAGGTAGAGACAATCTGGTTTGCTTTGGGGATCCATGACATTAGAAATTTGTCTTTTGTGCCTTGCTGGTTCACATCCCTTTGAGCTGTCTACTTAATTCTCATGGGGATCCTTCCTGTTCTTTATACACTGAGTCATATTATGTACTCATAGATCAAAAGGACACCCTCATAGTACTAACCTCCCCAGAGGATACTCTGGCTAGCCTTCAGAAAAGCAAAGGAAACAACCATTCTCCTCCCTCTTCTTTTCTTTTTCCCAGACTTTCTTCCCTTCAATTCATTCACTGCCTAGCGGAGAATAAAACAGACCCCTGAAGGACCCCCCCAACCCCTATATTCTATATATCTTATAAAAGAATAAAATATACTTGACTCTTCAGGACTTTTGTTGTTTTGTTGCTGCTTCCAGACATTTTCATAAAGTAATGTATCATGTCATTAAATGTTATTATCTCCTTCTAGATTATAAAACATTAGCATCCTTAAAGAAATAAGAAAATAATAGAAGAAAAAAGTATAATTATTCCCCACTACCCCTAACAACATGTGGCTGTGTTTTCTACAAATAAACTAGCTATCAGAACTGCAATCCAGACCTCTTATAACTATCTCAGATATTGGCATACTCCTTGAATGTCTCTGATGCCTTTAGTGGATTTCTTGTGACCCAAGAGATTGCCAGCTCAATTTATGAAGCGCAAGAACACTTAGCAACCTTTGCCTATCTGACTGCTACCCTTAAATACTCTGTGCTGGGAGGTCATTCTCTGGTATCTCTGGAGACCTATGTGCAAAAAAGTGATTTCTGGCTATATAAATAAATATGAAATGAAATCCATCTTAAATACTTAAGAATTAATTCAGATGTTTAACCATGTTCTTCAATGTTTTTCATAATTTTCTTTTGTTATATATCATAGATATAGACATAGGAAAGAAACTCAATTTCTCAGAGATTGTAACAACTTCCAAAAACTTATTTTTAAAGGACAGCGTTCAGAGAAGAAATTATTTGGGAGATAAACATGATCAACCAAGAGACAAATAATTATCATGTCCCAGCTATGTCCTATGTATTATGCAATTGTCCGAGCATATAGAGATATAATGAAATAGTCCTTGGCCTCAAGAAGTTTACAGTCTATAAAGGAAAACAATATGCAAATATATAAATATATACAAGATAAATATACTAATTTTTTTTAGAGAAGGCACTAGCAGCTGAGCAAATCAGAGAAGGCTTCTTATAGAAGGTGGTACTACTGGGGTACCACTAGACTGTAAGCTTTTTATAGACTGGAGTTTTTTATCTTTGTTTCCCCAGCAATGAGTACAGTGCCTAATAAAGATTTTTTTAAATTGAGTTGAAGGAGAAAAATTGAATTGAATTTAACATACATTTATTCTATGTACTACATGTTATTAGACACTGTATTAAAACTGAAGACAGAAAGATGAAAAGCTATATAATCTCTGGCCTCAATGAGCTTATAATTTAATACAAGGACAATGGGAATTTAAAAGATATAAAAAAAGTTAAAATAACTAAATTCATGAGAGAGTGGCATGAAGTATTAAGGACAAAAAGATTGGTTCTAGCTGGAACAATCAGAGAAATCATCATGAGAGAGGTGACATCAAAGTTGAGAATTGAAGGAAGAACATGATTTCAATAGTTGAGGTTGGGAAAGGAGCCCAGTTTAGGCACAGCATGGAAGGGATGCAGGGTATTGCATATACAATTAATGGAGGGAGGAGAGAACAACAAGTGTGATTGAGGGCCAATGAATAGTTGTTTAGCTAGAGAACACAGGGCTGGGAATACCATAAACTAAGGGTGAAAAGACAATTTGGAACCAGATTGCAGAAAGCCTTGAACGTCAGTTTAAGGAGTTTATATTTCACCTGGTAGGTAACCACTGAAGGTTTTTTTTAAAAAAGGGAGCAATGTATCAGATCAATGCATTTTGAATATTCCTTTTGCAGCTATGTGAACGATGGATTGGAGAGGGGAGAGTAGGAGCAGGGGGGCTAGTTCGAATGTTTTTGTAGTAATTTTAGATAGAAAGATGACCTCAGTGGGTGCAAGGGGGTAGTAGCAGTGGGAATACTTAGGAGGGGAGAATGGAACCCAAGAAGTATTTAAAAAGTAGAAATAACAACCACTTTGGTGTGAAGAAAGAAAAAAACAGTTTTATAAAATAATACTAAGTAAAGGAAGTCATGCGTTTCTAAGTACTACATTAACTCTTTAGAACAAATATTATTAAACTATTATTACATAGATAAAGCTTCTGTGTGTGTATTTTATGTTGTATATAGTGGAATATAGCCGCTTCAAAATCATTTAATTTCAATAGCCCACTGACCCAATCAACTTTAACTGGTTCTAGATTAGTGTAATTGGTCAGGGTAATTGATCATTAGACATATTTTTTGGTCTTTGAGTTTTATGTTGCTGAGTGAAAAGACTCTGGCTGATCAATTTGACTGAAAATCATCATGGAAATAATAGCTTAGATTTGTGCAGCACTTTATACATTGCAAAGCATTTTCAAACTATTATTTTCCCTTATTCTCACAGCAGCACTATGAAGTGGGAATGGTGAGTAGTATGATCCTTATGTTACTGATAGGAAAATTGAGAGGAGGGGCAGGTAGGTGGCACAGTGGATAGAGCTCTGGCCTTGGAGTCAGGAAGACCCGAGTTCAAATCTGGCCTCAAGACACTTAACACTTACTAGCTGTGTGACCCTGGGCAAGTCACTTAACTCCCATCACCTCACCAAAAAAAATAAAAAAAAATAATAAAGGACAATTGAGAGGCTGTAAAAGAAAGCTTGCACTCATTGAGCAAAAAGAAATAGGGATTAGGACTCAGATCCCTTGACTCCTAAAATCTCCAGGCTGCACTCCAGACCTTCTCTATCATTCCATAGAAATGTCTTCAGCCTGGAAGCTCACTCCAGTTCTGGAATTTACACATTGGAAGTATCCTTCACACTTGCATACTCTCCTTCTGATTGGATGGCTCTTCCCAGAATCTACATTTAAGGAAGGCATGCAGGCTAGCCATATCTCATTCCTCTCCAGGCTTACACTCTAATTTTTTTTCCTACCACGCCCGTATGCTAGCATTCTATTGGGTACCTTTATTCCCCCACCTCAACTTCAGCTTCCTCTTATGTGTTGTCTTCTCCTATTGTAATGTAAGTTCATTGAAGGAAGAGGCTATTTTTATTTCTGCTTATATTTTTATTCCTAGCAGTTAGCATAATGCCTGGCAAAACATTATTAATTTCTTGTCTATGGATTTGGACTTTGTCTATTGAATTGCTGGCATCTGAAGCTATAAATAACTAAGGAGGGGCAATGACTTTAGCTACAAGTATCAAGTGAAGAGTCCAGAAAGGTAACAGCAGGACTGAATGCTTTAGAAATTTAGAAATTTTAGCAGCCATAGGAAAATAGCTACTATCAAATCTTTTTTAAAAGTCCTAGTACATTTTTCCTAAAAAAAAAAATGCTTCATTAGCCAATCTCTAATGCATTCCATTGAGTTAATTCCTGTCGGTAAATATCATTGAAGATGTTCTTAGCTTCTTTGACAAGTTTTAATGGAAGAGAACAAACTTGTTATGCTATTAATTGAACACAATCATTATAATGTGAGTAATATTTAATAGAGGCTGTCCTGAAAATCATTTTTCTTTTTGGACAAATTGGCAGTTTTGATTTTAAGAATGCTTTAATTGGTAAGAAGATTCCTATGCTTGTCTAATACCAACCATGAAAGTAATCTAAACCTCTTGCAGTTTTTTTTTCATTTAAATTGATGAATACGACTTGTCTTTCAGATGTGGAATAAACATAACTAAATCTTTAAAAGTGCAAACTATCCATAAAAAGGCCTTTGCATGTAATAATAATTTCACAACAGCTCTACATTTTCAATGATAATATGGTTTTTATGGGTTATTAGAAGCAGAGATTCATCAGATATCTTTAACAAAAGGGATAAAAACATGTCAATATATTGTGTGTTAATTCCATGAACATCATTTTTATTTGCATGGTAAGTTAGCATATATATAATATATGTATATTAATATGGCATAATACTCATTGATGATAGGGACTATATTTCAGTATATTTGTGTGTATAGAGAAAGCATCACAGAGCACATGAAATAAACCATAAGAAAGACTGTAATTTTATGACTTTGTTATGGAGGCATGAAGAATAAATAACATTATTTATGTAACTACATTTATCTTTTTACCAGTGTATTTAACTTTTGTCTGATTGTTAAAAGAAGAGTGGTACATTTACTGCTGTTTTCAAAAATTAGCTGGCTGAAATAGGCAAATAACTCAAAAGGACCAACACTTTACATTACTGCCTAGCACCACCTGTTGGGCACCTAAAGAAAGAATGTGATTCCAAGCCTTTAAACTCATAGGTGACTAATGAGGTCCATGTATTTTTCCATGATCTTAATAAGTGCAGTTCCTAAGTGTGACCCAAAAGTTGCATATATATCTCAACAAACTGTTTTCATATCTAGAACTCAGAGTTTCAACATTCTGCGATTCAATTCATGATTTCACATTTTAAATGTGTTTATGTGGAGATTACAGGATGTAGTTCCTCTTCAAAATATGTGCAGTTAACCCTAATCAAAGAGAATGAATACATCCTATACCCCTGCCACCAAAGTATCCTCTTTGCTTAGTCCTGTGACTTTGACCTCTTGAAGCCCTGCTTTAAGCTACGTCACTTTGTGATGATGTCTCAGTCCTTCAAGAGGCTATAATTGGGTGAGGAAGAAAAAGTTCTAGTAATTCTACTCAACAAATAACTATATCCTATTAATGTCAGCATATATTTATTCAGGCCTGTTGCTTTTTCTCTTATAAGAGATTCAGGCCCATTGATTAGTCATTCAAAATAATAACAATAATAATAACCACCATCACCAAAGCAATGGGATCTTATGCTTTTGACATAATGCCTTACCTATACTTAAAAGACACAAAATTAGCATTTTTGGTGGGTATACAATGATTGTAATATCTTTCCACCAGTATAGTAGACATCCATAATTAAGGATGGATGCTGACAAGATAGAGAACATCAGTAGGAGGAAGACCAAGAGACTTTTCTCCACCTTCTTCCTTACTCCTTAGCACCCCCAAAACTCCCCAGGCTAGTGTCTTTCCTCTGAGACTACATTCCATTTTCTCTAAATATATTTTATGCATAGTCACTTGCTTTTGTTGTCTCTATCATTAAAATGTAATCTTGAGGGCAGGAATCACACTTTTTCCTCTTTTTATCCATAACACTTAGCACTTCGGACAATGCCTGACACATAGTAAGCACTTAATAAATACTTATTGACTGGCTGACTCTTAGGAGGCATTAATCAAACATATTCTGCAGTCTCATAACCTTTAAATTATAGTACTTGATCAGTCAGTCATTCAGTCGACAAATATTTATTAAGGGTTTACAAATTGTCAGACATTGTGTTAACTATAACTGATTTCATTTTGCCTGTAAACATCTACACTTGTCTGTTTTCTGAACACATATTTAATTCAAAACACCCTCAACTACTTTTCAATATATCTAGATGAATTTTTTAATAACTCTATCCAAACTCCATCAACTTAGGCAACATTTTTAGTTTGAGAAAGAATTTTTTTTTACCTTGAGTAACAGAAGACTAATATTATTTGTATGTACAAATTATCTTCAGTAATTATTTTTAAATGTGCTACATTGATCATTTCACAAATAAGAGGGTTCTGCTCCTATTATTCTCACCTTTAAAGATACTAAGACATCTGAGCTATGGTTCACTTAAAAATCCTCCTTCACAAATTTTAATCTCTATATGTGGTCAAAACTCACCATTACTTCAGTTTTAGAGATCGAAAAACAGACTCCCCTCTACCCTCCTGCTTTGTTATAATCCTGTATATGCTACTTCCTATGTGATCATGCATGTTAGAATGTCACATCATTAGAACGTAAGCTCTTCTAAATCAGAGACTATCTTGCTATATCATTTGTATCTCCAGCACTTAGCAATAACAGTGCTTTGAACATATTTGGTTGATTGGTCGGTTGTTCTTCATTCCTGAGGAGGATGAAAATGATATCACTATGTTAGAGTCAAGTTACAGTATGTCTGATTGTGGCTGATCAGACCAGTATGAGCTCAGAATGCTCTACAACTGGTTGGGCACAAATAATCCATGTGAACATTTGGTGTGGATTCTCTAAATTTGCACATCTTGAATTTCTGTTGCGCTATTTCAATTCTGTTTGCTCATAGAGAACAGCACCTTCTTTGATGAGGGTACACCATGCTGGGCAGTCCTGTGCCAGTGTCTCCCATGTTATGCATCCATTCCAAAGTTCTTAAGGGGGATTTTGAGAGTTTCCTTGTATTCCTTTTTCTGACCAACATGTGAGCACTTGCTCTGTGTGAGTTCTCCATAAGATTGTCTTTCAGACAAGCATTGGTTTGGCACTCAAACAATGTAACTAGCCTATTGGAGTTGCACTCTCTGCAGTAGAATTTGAATGCTTGGCAGTTTAGTTCAAGAAAGGACCTCAGTGTCTGGTATCTTATCCTACCAGGTGATCTTCAAAATCTTCCTAAGACAATTCAAATGAAAGCAATTCAATTTCCTGACATGCTGCTGGTATACTGTCCAGATTTCACAGGTATACAATAATGAGGTCAGCACAATGACTCTGTAGATCTTCAGTTTGGTAATCAGTCTAATACCTCTTTTCTCCCACCATTTCCTCAGAGCCTCCCAAATACTGAGCTAGCTCTAGCAATGCATGTGTCAACCTTGTTATCAATGTGTATATTCCTGGAAAGTGTACTGCCAAGGTAAGTGAACTTATCCACAGTATTCAAAACTTCTCCATTTGCTATAAGTGATGATTCCATGTATGGATGGTGTGGTGCTGGCTGGTGGAGTACTTGTATTTTCTTGGTGTTAATTGTTAGGCTGAAATTAGCACAAGCAGGAGAGAATCAATCCATACTTTGCTACATCTCAGCTTCAGAGGCTGCATTGAGTGCACAATCAGCTTTGAATATAGTTAAGTACTTAATCAATGCATTTTCATTCTTTCATAAGTGAATAATGTGGAACCTCCTAAAACAGAATTTCTCATCCCTTTTTGAATCATGGACTCTTTTGGCAATCTGGTAAAGCCTCTGGATCCCTTCTCAAAATAATGTTTTTAAATGTATAAAATACAAGTTACATAGGAAGCCAATTAAATTAAAATAAAATTATTAAACTTAAAAATTAAGCCCCCACACAAATTCAAGGGCCCCAGGTTAAGAACCCCTACCCTCAACTGAGCCCAAGACTTCCCAGGGAACAGATAGGTATGGGTTGGGTATCTAAATAACACAGACAATATGCTTTTACTTAAAGAAAAAAAAATCACCTGCTCTCTCAAAGAGTATAAATGATTACTTCCCTCCTTATCATTGATATAAGCATCTTCTTATATGTAGTTGTACAGATAAATGGTATGGTTGGAAAAAAATCAGATCCTGGTATATGTTAACAGTGATTTTATCATGGAACACCCTGGATCATCCTGATGCCTTTCTGAAATGGCCTTCCCAACCCAGGGTATTGCTATCATACTTGATAGTATTATATAGGGAATAAAATGTTGGTCAGAGAATCAGGAAACTATAGATTCAAATCCTGCCTTAGATATTTACTGGCTAGGTAACCCTGGCCAAATCACTTAACTCCTCTGGGCTTTTATTTCCTCTTTTTTTTCTAATGAAGGGCTTATATTCAATGATCTTTATGGTCCCTTTCAACTTCAAGTCTATAATTTGTGATATGCTAAGGATTAGACAACTTTATGGAATAAGACCTCCTGCAGTGTCTTGCATATTAAATGCCACTTTTTTTTTCCTGAAATGTTTCTGAATCATCAAACTAGAAATAATGAGAAGATTGGATTAAATGGATTCTAGATTCATTCTAGTTATAGGTCTATGATCATATGGTTCTATGTTATAATAGTTATGAAATCACTCTGGTTATAGTTTCTACTTTCATTATTTAGAGGAGCACCCTCACGGTTGGTTGTAAGAGAGAGTTCAGTGAATATTTTAAACAAGTATCAAATTCTTGATTTCTTTTTTGGTTACCAAGACATGATGATGATGAAGTAATGATGAAGCTAATCCAAGAGAGGAGTCCTGAGAAGCAGGGCATATATGCATTTCAAATGGAAACAGAGTGAAGACAATTTTTTTTAATAATACAAGATGTTTAGGAATAATAATGATTTTACAACTGTTCTTTTCCCCAGATTCATGCTCATCTTGTAATCCTTACCATTACTTCAGGTAACACTGTTTCATAATTATGCAGATGCTATCTGCCAAAAATTATGGATGTTTTCTTTTCTCCTATCTTGCCCAAGCAAAGTATCATGTTTGGAATGAGAGTCCTGTCTTAGCAACACTTCCCGTAAATAAAGGAAATGGCTGTATCATCCCAAGTGGTAGCAACATTTAAAGCTATGGAAAATCTGCAGAGGAAATCTTTTGAACCTTAATAATTAGTAGCTTTGGGTGGAGCACTGGAATAAGGCGTTATCTTACTATATTAATTTCTCAGCTCTGGAACTTGAGATTAGATGCCAGGCAGAATATTTTAAAATGCTACAATGGGAACATCTTTAACTTTTGTACTTTGTAACATTTAAACTATTTGGGAAGATATATTTTCTGCCACAGTTCATTTTTCCAAAATATTAACCATAACTGTCATATGATGATTTTAAAAAATTATAAAAATGGAGTATGTCTTGGTAGCAAAAAAAAAATCAAGAATTTCATACCTGTTTAAAATATTCACTGAACTCTCTCTTACAGTCAACCATGAGAGTGCTCCTGTAAATGATGAAAGTAGAAACTATAACCAAAATGATTTCATAATGATTAGATCATAGAACCGTAAGATCAGAGACCTAAAACTAGAATGAATCTAGAATCCCATTTAATCCAATCTTCTAATCATTTCTAACTTGATGATCCAGAAACATTTCATGAAAAAAAGAAGTGGTATTTAAGGTGGTCCTAGAAAGATAGGTAGGTTTTGTTTTGTTTTGTTCTTAGTTTAAGATGGAAAATAAGATATTTTACTTGGAGAGAATGCTGTAAGAATGGGGAAAATGTGGAAGGCTCCAGAGCAGGTTTGGGGAATGTAATGTTTGCCTGAGAATAGGACTGTGAAAGGTACTAGGGAGGAAAAATAAGAAAAGTAAATTGGGGACACATGATAAAAAACTTCAATGCTATGCTAAGGATTTGGTACTTCATTCTGTAGGAAGTAAGAACTTGCACAAAGTTGAAGACTTTGAAGATAAAAAGTGACATGATCTTGTTTGGTGCTTAGAAAGACACTTCAGCAAGGGTGCACTGAATAGGTTAAAAGTAGGAAAGATTTAAAGAACAGCTAAGTGGCATAGTGGATAAAGCACTAGGCCAAAGTCAGGAAAACCTGAGTTCAAATCCAGCCTCAGACATTAGCTGTGGGACCCTGGGCAAGTCACTTAACCCTGTTTGCCTAAGTTTCCTAATTTGTAAAATGAGATGGAGAAGGAAATGGCAAACCACTCCACTATCTTTGCCAAGAAAATCCCAAACAGGATCATAAAGAGTCTGACACAGAAAGGATTCTGGGAAGATGGTGAAGTAAGACAGGGCTCTCCAAATTTCTCCCACTAACAAAATAAAGCAGCACCTCAAAGTGAACTTTGAGCAACAGAAATAATTAAAAGTTGGGGTAAAACAATTGTTCTTTTAAGACAACTGAGAGGACCTCAAGAAAGACTCCAGAGGTTTGGCCTGATTGAAGTACAAATACCTTCAGGAAGATTCCTGAATCAACAAAAAACAAACCTTGCGGGGCAGGCAGATCAGGAGGCAGCTTTAGCTTTGGAAACTTCCACCTCACAGACAGAGTGAGAGTCAGACAACTGAATAGGGAAAGATTGAAGGAACATCCACTGCTCCAGTTTGCCAGGCCAAATTATGCTGACCAAATGTGGTCTTAGGCTGCAGCTGTGGGTGAAAAGGAGCAAGGACCTGATGAGTACAGTAGCAGAGAGGCTGGGACCCTGCAGGCTGTAAACACTTGCAGGAGAGCTGAGTCCCTGGTTTTGGATCCAGGGCAGAAGGGAGAGCTGAAATTTGCAGCCAGAGGGAAGACCACAGGCAGTAAGAGCATGAGCTCTGACAGTGTAGCTGGGGAACCAAGCTGTGACTCATGGGTATAGAGGAGTGCCTGAGGTCAGGTCCACAATGTTTAAAAACAACAGTACAAAAAACTTGAATCCTGAGGCATCACTCTTCCACACACCTTGGGATTAGAACCAGAGTGTTACTAAATAGGCCACTTCAAAAAAAAATAACTAAGCAAAGGAAAAAGAAACTGAACATAGAAAACCAATCTACTATGGAGATAGAGGTCTGGGTTCACACTCAGAAGATGATAGTGAACTTAAAAAAAACTACTTCTTCAAAGAAAGATGTCAAATGGTCATAAACCCAAAAAGGAATCCTTGGAAGAACTTTAAAAGGACTTCAAAAATCAAATGAGAGATTGAGGAAAATTTAGGAAAAAATAAGAGCAATCTAAGATAAGAAAATATGAAAAGAAAGTTTACCAATTGGAAAAAGAAATCCAAAATCTTAAGAAAGAAAATAATTCCTTAAAAACTAGTAGTGGGCAAGGCAACACTAATAACATTATAAGACACCAAGAAATTATAAAACAAAATCAAAAGAATGAAAAAAAATAGAAGACAATGTGAAACATCTCATTAGAAAAACAACTGATCTAGAGAACAGATCAAGGAGAGACAATATAAGAATTGTTGGACTACTTGAAAGTTATGATTAGAAAAAAAGAGTCTAGACAATATTACAGGAAATCATTAAGGAAAAATGTACTGAAGTTCTAGAATGAAAGGGTAAAATACAAATAAAAACAAAATCCATCAAAACACCACTTAAGAGAGATCCCAAGATGAAAACTCACAGGAACATCATAGCCAAGTTTTGAGGTTCCTAGGTTAGGGAGAAAATACAACAAGCAACAAGAACAAAACAATTGAAATACTGTGGAGCTACAGTCAGGATAACACAAGATCTAGCAGCTTCTACATTAAAAGACTGAAGGGTTTGGAACATTGTATTTCAAAGAACAAAGGAGTCAGGTTTGCAACTAAGAACAACTTACCCAGTAAAGCAGAGTATAATCCTGAATAAAAAAAAAAAAAAGACATTTAATGAATTGAAAGACTCTCAGGTATTTGTGACAAAAGAGCAGAACTTAATGGAAAATTTGATGTATAAGATCCAGAAGAAACATAAGGTAAACATTAAAGAACAATTATAAGGGACTCAATAAGGTCAAACTGTTTTCTTCTTATACAGGAAAATGGTATCTGTTCTCTTATGAATTTTATCATTATTTGGATAATTTGAAAGAGCATATGTAGATAGAAGGTTTCAGTTGAGTTGAATATGAAGGGATGATTCTAAAAAAAAAATCAAATTGGGTAGGGAGAGGTAAAGTGAAAGTGGAAGCAGGTGGAGATGGAGAGCTGATTGTACTTGAACCTTATTCTCATCAGAATTGGGTTAAAGAGGGAATAACATATACACCTAGCAGGGCATAAAATTCTTCTAAATTTATAAAGAAATAGGAGGGTGAGGGGACAGGATTAGGGAGGTATTTTTAAGAGGATATACAGATCAAGAAGTAGGAGGATGGGGGAGAGAATAAGGAAGGGATTCTTTAAAAGACTACAGATTAAGGAGGTAGTGATTAAAAAGTAAATCAGATGGGTGAGGTGAAATAGGGTAAAAACAGAGAATGAAAAGAATAATAGAGAGGAAAACTAGGATAGCAAGAAAGACACAACTGGTAAATATAATTTTGTGTGTTAATGGGATGAACTCACACATAAAATGGAAACAGATAGAAAAGTGAATTAAAAAGCAGAATCTGACAATATGCTGTTTACTAGAAACACATTTAAAAGCGAGAAATACAAATGGAGCCAAAAAGGCAGAGAAAGGGCAGGAATTCACCTGCACTTTCCCCAAAATCTATACAAATATCATTAAATAATGCCTCAAAACAAATTCTGAAGTGGCATAACCCACAAAAGGACAGAGTGAAACATTTTTCCTGCCCAAGACAACTTAGAAGGTCAGCAGGAAAGGTCTGTTGCACCAGGGTGAGAGTAGGGCTTGGTCTAGCACAGACTATGCCCCAGCAAACCAGCAGTAGAACTTGGGGGCAAGTGAATCAATGGTGGCAGTGGTAGTTTCCTGACCTCTCAGCCCACAGATGGCAAGGGGGTCAGAAAATAGGTCATAAGGAGATTACAGGAGTCCCTTTGCTGGCACCAGAGGCAGGACTTTGTTGAATTATACATATTTGGATCAGGGTCTCAGTGCTGGGTCTCACCCTCAGGGTGAAAAGGAGCACTAGCAAACCAGAGCTGGTGGCTTCAGGGAAGTTGGGACACTGGTCACCATTCTAGGGTGGAAAAGGGTGCTTGTGGTTGCTTACAGATGAGCACAGGCCAGGAGAGTAGTAACCACACCTTTTTCTAGATCATACCATCCTAGAAGAACTGAAAAATTACAGATCCCCAGAATTATTTCTGAAAAAAAGCTGTACAAACAACCTGAAGCTTAGGATAATGCTCCCTCTACTCCGGAAGCAGAGCCCCACTTTAGCACAGAGTTAAAAGTCAAGAAATAGCTTGGAAAAATGAGCGAATAGCAGAAAAAGATCCTGACTGCAAAAAGTTATTACAGTGACAAGGAAAGTCAAAACACAAATTCAGAAGACGACAAAGTAAAAACAGTTATATCTAAAACTTCAAAGAAAATATGAATTGGTCTCAGGTCATGTAAGAATTCAAAAAGAATTTTTAAAATTAAAAAGAGAGATAAAGGGAAAAAATGGGAAAAGAGAGGGATGGAAGAAAATCATGAGAAAAAAAGATGCAATAACTTGGTACAGGAGGCACAAAAAATGCTGAAGAAAAGAACACCTTATAAAACAGAATAGGCCAAATTGTAAAAGATGTTCAAAAATTCGCTGAAGAAAGGACCTCCTTAAAAAGTAGAAAGAAGGTTTAGCAGTACCAGATCTTAGATTATACTATAAGGCAGTAATGTTCAAAGACTATTTGATATTGGCTAAGAAATAGAAAGATAGATCAGTGGAACACAGTAGACATACAAAACACAGTAGCAAATGATTATAGCAATCTTGTGTTTGACAGATGTAAAGATATAAGCTTTTGGGATAAAAATTCATTATTTGGTTAAATAAATTGCTGGGAAACCTTAGAAAGCATTCTGGCAGAAATTGGGCATAGACCAACATCTTGCATCCTTTACTAAGATAAGGTCAAAATGGATACATGATCTAGATATAAAGAGAGATATAAGAATATGGAATATCCTTGGAATATATTACCTATCAGATATATGGATAGGAGAATAATTTATGAATAAGCAAGAAATAGAGAGCATTGTAAGGTATAAAATGGATAATTTTGATTACTTTAAATTAAAAAGGTTTTATACAAATAAAACCAATGTAGCCAACACTAGCAAGAAAAAGAAAAATTGAGAGGAAAATTCTTTTATAGACAGTTTTGCAGATAAAGGTTTCATATCTCAAATATATAAAAAAACTTAGTCAAATTTATAAGAATATGAGTCATTCACCAATTGATAAATGGTCAAAGATGATGAACAGGAAGTTTGTCAATGAAAAATCAAAAGTATATATAGTCATATTAAAATATGCTCCAAATCACTATTGATAGAGAAATGAAAATTTAAAAACTTTCAGATATCATCTTACACCAATTAGATTTGCTAAAATGATATAAGGGGAAAGTGACAAACTTTGGAGGGGATACAGAAAAAATGAGACAATAATTCACTTTTTGTTGGAACTGTAAACTGATCCAACCATTTTTGGAGAGTAATCTGAAATTATGCCCGAAGAGTTGTAAAACTATATATATCCTTTGACCCAATAATGCCACCATTAGGTCTGTTTCCAAAGGTTATTAGGGAAGAGGAAAAGAACTTATGTGTTCTAAAATATTTATAGCAGTTCACTTTGTTGTGGCAATAACTGGAAATTGCAGGGGTGCCTGTCAATTGGGGAATGGCTAAACAAAGTGATATTTGTATATGGTATATGAGGTATATGAGTATTCTAATACTCAAATTTGACTACAAAAGACGTATAAAGGAAAATGCTATCCACAACAGATAAATAGAAATGTTTACAGTATGGTTTTACACATACACACACACACACACACACATACACACATACATATTTACATCTAATGATAACCTTCTCTGGGTCAGGGTGAGGAGGGAGGGTGGAAAAAATTAGAAGTACATAGCAGAGAATAAAAGAAAACTCAGAAGGAAGCACAGAAAAGCAGAGTAGCTTTGAAAATTATGTGTAGTATTTATTACATAGTTTTTTTTTAAATAAACTGTATGATGTGAAAATTCATGATTTTATATTAAATCCTTTTTTTTCTTGAGCTTATATATGGAAATTTTTTTGTCTTTTTATATTTAAGTTCAAAATGAATAAAATTTAAAAAAGAGTAACAGTTGAACAGCAATAACAAAGGAAAGACTAAAAGAAAAATCTCTTAGGAGGATATTGCAGCAATCTCATCAAGAAAGAGACAATAATGGTGGTAAAGTGGACCTCAATAAGGATAGTAAGATAGTAGTTGTAGAGATGGTTAAAAAAAAAAGGATATTTAACCCAACTTTTAGAGCTCCACCAAAAGCCATGGACAAAAGGGAAGGGAAGAAAGGCTGTCTGCTGGCTGACATTCTTTTCTCTTCAGCATTTCTAAGCTTGAAAGTGACTTTTTACTGGATCTGATAGCAAATTACCCAGAGCTCACTCCATCCCCCATTATTAAAAAGCAGGTATGGGGTGGAGTGTGTTATGATTAGAAGAGGACATAGGAATGAGAATGAGAAGAGAGAAGAACGAAGGAAAGATAGTGGGAGGGCAGAGAAAAAAAAAGAAAAGAAAAATAAGTCAAGATGGGCTGGGCAGTTTCAGTTCTAATTTTGTACTAAGATCAGACACCAGCAAGAGGAATAGCAACAGGGATCTTCAAGTCTGGGATGATGGGAGCCAATTATAGAGTCAGAACCAATCTTTCTCCTTCTTCCACCTGTTCACAATTCCATTTGTTGTTTCTTATTAGCTAGGAAGACAGACTTGTTTGTTTTTTTGTTTTCTATTACTTTTAGTTTAGAATATATTTAACTAAAAAAAAAAAAACAACCTAATGGTAGAAATGCTAAACTGTGTGTTATTATTTAATGTCTACAAATAAAGAAAAGATTAATAAAAACCTTGCTGATAGATAGCAAAAGCTGATCTTAGAGATTGACATCTTATATTGGAATTGTTAGGGGGAAATAAAGTAGAGAATTCAGTGTTACACTATGTATGTTAAGGAAACCCAAGATAAAAATACCCCTGGGGTAAAATCATGAGCTAATAAAAAGCCAGGGTCTGTGAGCCCATTGGAAACAATGGAGACATTTTCCTTAACTGGGGGCAGGCCTATTTGGTCACTGGGTGTGAAAGGAAAGCTACTCCCCTGAAGGCGAATGAATTGCTAAGATATCTGTATCCCCTTGAAGGGAACAAGGGATGAGTTCCTCCCAAGCACATGATTGATAGCTCTGACTGCATTGTTCATTGTGCCATTTACTATTTAGAGATGGATAATATAGTTTTATAGAGAATCAACATAGTTAGCAAATAGATATGGAAACAAAAAGATGAGAAAATGACTACATGATTTTGAGTCTGAGTATTAATGTAATTTGTAAAATCAAAGAGACAGACAAAATGAGGTACAGATTTGAGTGAAGGGAAGATGACTCAATTAAGACATGTTGAGTTGGACACTATAAGACTATTCAGGTATAAATGCCCTGTGACCATTTAGAAGTTGCATACAGGAGCTCAGGAAGATGATTAGGCATCTGCATTAAAGTGCCAATTGATGTATTGGATGTGGATGAGATCACCAAAAAATACCACATAGGAAGAAAACTAAAAGCTTTGAGGTATTATCTACTTAGACGGGGTAGAAGTAAGAACCGTTCAATATATTACTGAAGGGATAGTGAAAATTAAATAAGGAATAACATTGCTCTGGCTTGAAGGATGATAACAAACACCTTTAAGCATTTGAAAAACATTGTGTTAGGCTTTAAGAGAGACAAAAAGATAAGTAAATTGGATAAAAATTTAACCCACAAAGAGTTTACAATTTAATTGATGATATAAGACATACCCAAGCACAATATGTGAAGTAAACATACTTAGTGCATAAGAAAGATATGAAGTAATAAGTAGGGAGATACCCTACCCCATTTGACCAAAATACCAATGTAAGGCCAGAATCAGGACCCTGAAAGAAGAGCATCCTGTATGATTCTAGTGAGTGGTTCAGAGATTTAGAAGAGTAGGTTATAATCAAAGTTGAGTAAACAGCATCTAACAGGACTGAATAGGAATTAGAAAATGATGCAGAATTATGCTCTTAAACTGAGTGCCAAGAGATCCCAAAAGGAAAACTTACAGGAATATCATAGCCAAATTTGAAAACTTCCAGATTAAGGGGAAAATATTGCAAGCAAAAATTTAATAATTTAAATATTGTAGAATAATTTAAATATTATAGAAATACAGTCAGGATTTCATAAGACTTAGCAGCTTCTACTTCAAAAGACCAAAGATCTTGGAACACCATATTTTGAAGAGTTAAAGAGTCAGGCTTGCATCCATGAATAACTTACCCAACAAAATTGAGTATAATCCTGAATGAAAAAAAATGGACATTTGATGAACTAAAAGTTGTTCAGGTATTTGTAACAAAAAGACCAAAACTCAGTGGAAAATTTGATATAAAAGATTCAAAAGAAATATAAGGAAACCATTAAGGACTAATTATAAGGCACTGATTAAGGTCAAACTTTAGTGTGTGTGTGTGTGTGTGTGTGTGTGTGTGTGTGTGTGTGTGTAGGAAAATGTTATCAGTATTCTCAAAATTGTCATCATTACTAAGATAGTTTGAAAGAAAGGTTAAGGCTGAGCTGTGTATGATGGTGTGATTCTAAAAACCAAAATTGGGTAGGAAAAGGTAAAAAGAGCAATTACAGCATAAAAATGTAGTGTAAAAGGAAGAAATAATACAGAGGAAGCAGGTGGTGGTATAGGGCTGGTAATGTTGGAACCTTTCTCTCATCTGGGTTGAAGAAGAAATAACGTGTGTATCTGAAAGGCTGTAAAAGTCTTCTGAACATATACAGAAATGAGAAAACTGGGGGACAGGGTGGAGGAGGGACTTTTAGAGATGTATGTAGATTGGGATTTGGGAAGGTGGGGGAGAGGATAGGGAGGAACTTTTGGAGGGTGTGGATGGATTGGGATTGGGATTGGGAGAGTGGGGGAGAGGGTGAATCACTCTTAGAGGGGTGGGTGGTATGGGGAATGGGAGGGTTGGGGGAGATATATATATATATATATATATATATTCCTATTTGTGTCTTATGGTAGCCATCTCCAGGATAGGGTGGAGGGAGAGGGAAGAAAAAAATAAATTCACATAATAACTGTATTATATATTTAAAAGGAATAGCAAGTTGTGCATAAATAGATTTGTAATTTCATGGCAATCAAATTTTTATTATACTATGTCATGGAAATGCTTGTTTTATTACATAAATTAAAAATAATTTTTATAAAAAAGCAGATTCTGGAGGTCATTGGATAGCAGATTAGGGGATGTGGACTTTGTAAACAGCAATTGAAAATCACTGAGATTTTTAAATAGTACAGTGATATGGTCAGATCTCTCCATTAGAAACACTCATCCTGAGAGTGGTCAATAGGATGAATTGTAGATTTGAAGACTAGATATAGGGACACTGGTTAGGAGGTCATTAGAATAATCTAGGCAAGATGTAATGAGAGCTTCAACTAGAGTAATAGAAGTGAGATAAAAAAGGAAGAAAGAGATGAGAAAAATATGATAAAGTACAATGGACAAGATTTATCAACTGATTAGATGTGAGGATGGAAGAAGAGAGAGGAGTGAAAGATGATAAAGAAGTTAGGAAGATACATTTAAGTGGAAGGTGAAATCACTTCTGATTGAAGGTGGAGGGGGGATGGAGTTTATCATAGAATTTACCTATAATAACTTCATAGTTATTGCTGAGACTTGGTGGGATGAAAAGCAAAAGGGGTAACACTGTATAGTAAGATGACATACTCATGAGAAATCCAGGAACTAGAGGAGAAATATAATAGGTGATGTTTGAGTAAAGATCAATGAAGGGAGAAAAAGAAGTGATTTTTTTTCTCATTACAGACCACCTGAACAGAAAAAAGAAATAAATGTGTTTAGAAAAGAGACCACAAATCTTGTATAGATGTATAATTTAGTAGTGACAGGAGTATTTTAGTTATCTAGACATTTGCTGGATCTCCCTGATGACAGAAGTGCAGCTATTATTGCTTGAAATGCCTTAGTGTTATGTCCTTCAAAAATCAAAGGACTTTTCAGAGGGCTATCAAGGGGAAGTTCTATTCTGAATATGATTCTCACTATGACGGAAATTAAAAGACCCATGGGAAGGAAATGAACACTCATTATTAGAGTCTGAGATAGAAAAGATGTGGAAATTCAGATAAAGTCAAATATGTACCCTAGATTTTAGTAAAGCAGATTTCAGGGATGCCATAGAAAAGATAAGTGGGATTTCATTGACTAAAATGTTACAGGATAAGTCAGCTTAGGAGGGATGGAAAATTCTGAAGGCATAAAAAAGGAAACAATTCTAATGATATTTGAATAATGAAACAATATCTAATGATAATTCTAATAATCCTGAAGAAGGAAAAAAAATGAGATTTGTCTGAATAGACCTATGCAGATGCAAAGGCAAATCACCAAACAATTTAGATTTTTAAAAGACATGTACATAGGACAGAAGCAAGACTAGATAACAAAGGAGGAATTTAAGAGCCTGGTATAACTCTGTCAGAATAATGCAAAGAATGCAAAAGATCAGAACTGAGGTTGTCAAAGGAAGCTAAAAACAATGAAAAGAGTTTTTAGCTACATTGAAATAAAAAGGATAATCAAAAAAAGGGGATGGATTGTAAAATAATGGCTGCCAAGAGTGAGAAGAAAGATCTATTCAATTGTTATTTTGCCTCTTTTTTATCTGGCAAAGAAAATGACCTTTGTAACAATGGTGATGGAACAAAAATAATTAATGAGATTAAATAGCCCAAGTTGAACAAGGAGATAGTAAGAAAGAATCAAGCATCCCTTGATGAAATCAAATCATCTGGCCCCAATGAACTACATCCTCTAGTACTGGAAGAACTGGCAGACTACATTACTGAACCACTGTCAGAGATATTTTGCAAGATCATGGAAAATGGGAGAGGTACTATAAGATTTGAGAAGAAAGAAAAAAAGAAGGAACAAAGGAAGAGAGAAAGGGAGAAAAGAATGAAGGGAGAAAGGAAAAAAGGAAAGGATGGAGGAAAGGAAAGAAGGAAGGAAGGAAAGACTATGAAGAGCCACCATGGTCTAATCAAGAACAAATCATGACGAACTCATCTCATTTCCTTTTTGATAAGAATATTAACTAGAAAATAAGTAGAATTATGTGAATATAGTTCATCTAGATTTTAGCAAAGCTTTCAAATAAGCATCTCATACAAATTCTTGTGGAGACATTAGGGTGATATAGATTTGATGAGAATGCAATTAGACTGATATACAATGCATTGGATGACTGGATTCAAACAGCAGTCATTAATGATTTGATTTCAATGCAGTAAGAGATTGCTAGTGGATCTGTGCTTAATCCTATGCTGCTTAACATTTTTATCAATGACTTGAACAAAAACAGATGGTAAGCTTATAAAATCAGCAGATGACAAAGCTGGAAAGGGTAGTTAACACAGTGGATGAGATTTAGGATCCAAAATCTCGACAGGCAAGGGCACTGGGCTAAATCTAATAAGATGAAATTCAGTAGGGATAAATTTAAAGGCTTCTGCTTGTGTACAAAACAATAAATTAATAGGTATAGGGTCGAGGAGGCATGTTTAGAACACACTTGTTCTGAAAAAGATGTTGGGGTTTGATGGACTGAAGGTTCAACTTGAGTCAGCAGTGTGTTACAGAAGACAAAAAAGGTAATGCAATCTTGGGCTTCATTAAGACAGACACTGCCTCTAGGAATATGGAGGTCATGGTCCCTCTGTATTATTCCCTCATCATATTCTTATCTGGAGTACTGGGTTCACTTCTAGGCATCATGTTTCCAAATAATATTATTAAATATTTTGAAATGGGAAAATGTCAGAGGATTAGTGAAGGGCATAAATCCATGTCATATGAGAATATACTGAAGGAGTTGGCCATGTTTAGTTTTGAAGAAAGAAAACTTGGTGTATGTAGGGGGGATAACTATGTTAAAATATGTGAATGGGATTTGATTTATTTTGATGCAAAGGCAGAATAAGGAGAAATAGATAAAATTTGCAAATAAGTCAATGTAGGTTTAATATAAAGAAAAATTTCCCAAGAATTAGAGATGTCTAAAAATAAAATAGGGTTCCCTGAGAAGTGGGGAGTTCCCCCTGCTTAGAAATTTTCAAACCAAACAAGAGATAGAGAACATTATGAAATGCAAAATGGATATTTTTGATTACATTAAATTGAAAAGTTTTTGCACAAACAAAAGGTCATTGCAACCAAGAATAGGAGGGAAGCAGAAAACTGGGAAAGAACTTTTGCCTAATAAAAGCTTCATTTCTAAAATATATACAGAACTAAGTTAAATTTATAAGAATACAAGTCTTTCCCCAATTGATAAATGGTCAAAGGATATGAAGAAGCAGTTTTCAGATGAAGAAATTAAAACTAACTATTGTCATATGAAAAAATGCTCTAAATCACTATTGATTAGAGAAATGCATATCAAAATGACTCTGAGGTACCATGTCAGCCTAACAGATTGGTTCACATGACAAAACAGGAAAATGATAAATGTTGAAGAAGATATGGGAAAATTGGAACGCTAATGCATCATTGATGGAGTTGTGAACTGATCTAATCATTTCGAGGAACAATTTGGAACTATGCCCAAAGGGCAATAAAAATGTGCATATCCTTTGACCCAACAATATCACTTCTAGGGATGTATCCCAAAGGGATTATAAAAATTGGAAAAGGCCCCAAATGTACACAAATATTTGCAGCAGCTCTTTCTGTGGGGACCAAGAATCAGAAATTGAGAGGATGTCCATCAATTGGAGAATGGCTGAACAAATTGTGGTACATGAATGAAATGGAGTACTATTGTGCTATAAGAAATGATGAGCAGGTGGACTGCAGAAAAACCTGGAATATCTTGTATGGATTGATGATAAGTGAAGTGAGCAGAACCAGGAGAACATTGTACACAATAACAGCCATGTTGTATAATGACTACCTTTGACAGACTTTGCTCTTCTCAGCAATACAAGGATCGAAGACATCTCCAAAAGACTCATGGTGGAAAATGCTATCCACATCCAGAGAAAGAACTATAAAGTCTGAATGCAGATCAAAGCTTACTATTTGCTCTTTTTTTCTTCTGTTTTGTTTCTTCTTTCTCGTGGTTTTTCCTATTGGTTCTAATTCTTCTTTACAACATGACTAATGTGAAAATATATTTAATAGGAATGTATATCTGGAGCCTGTATCAGATTGCATGCTGTCTTGGGAGGGATGAGGGAAGAGAGGGGGAGAAAATTTTTAAAACTCAAAAGCTTATGGAAGTGAATGTTGAAAACTAAAAATGAATAAATTATTTTTTTTTAAAAAAAGCTTTCAAGCAAAGGTTAAAGGAAGTATGTGTAAGATATTTCAACATGTGATATTTCCATTTTAAAAGACTGAGAAGAAAAGCATGTTAGCCCCCTTTATCTTTGGAAATGCCTATGGAAATACATTTCAAAATTTCACCTACTGTGAAAAAAAAAAAGAAAAGTTGTACAAATGCTAGTTCTCACAAATAAAATTCTTTAAATTCATACTGGCAAATCACAAAGACTGTATGGTTCAGCCATATTCTATTTTTTCAGTCACAACCATGCACAAATCATCTTAATCTCATCCCCTATTTGGACAGCTAGCTGGTACAGTGCATAGAACATCAGATCTGGAGTCCAGAAAACTCCTCTTCCTGAGTTCAAATCCAACATTACACATTTATTAGCTGTGTGACTCTGGCCAAGTCACTTAACCCTGTTTGTCTTAGTTTCCTAATCTGTAAAATAAGCTAGAGAAGGAGATGGCAAACCACTCCAGTATCTTTGCCAAGAAACCCCCCAATGAAGTCACGAAGACTCAGACATGACTGAACAGCTAAACAACAAATTCCCCTATTTACTGACAGCAAGGCCAGTCCAAACAACAAGTGCTTATTACATGCTAATTACATGACAGACACTAAACTAAGTGCTAGAGATAACAAACACAAGCAAGAAGAAATTCAGTCCCTATCCTCAAGAAGCTTACATTCTCATGAGGGAAGGTAGTACATAAAAGTGTGGGGATATGATACTAATAAAAGTAAAAATTTAAGTAATTTTATCCATAGATGGTTTTTTCAATAGAACTACTTCTACTTACATTATCTCTCATAAAATTTTGATTTTTCAAATTACAAATGACCCACGAAGCAACTTCCATTTCTTATTCTAAGAATTATGTCAATTTATTTTTAAATAGCCACCATTTATGGGATTGTTTAGCCTTTCTATTTGACATGTAAAAATAATGTCTGAAATTCTGGTGCGTTGCTTCTCTAGTCAACATTATAAAGGCTGCCTTAATCAAGATATAGTGATTCTTAATCTTTTTTTTTCTATTACCACTCTCTTATATCTCAAAAAAAGCAATTATTCTGTCATTTTTCAAGGATGAATCTTGCAGTAAAAGATATGAACACTTTCTTGAGCAACTGAGCTTCCTACAACACAGGTTATCTGAAGAATTCTTTAACAATATTAAGTTTACAATGGAAAGGGTGCAAATAAAACATAATCCTCAACAACTAGAGATCTATTAAAAAATCCAGACAAAATAAGCTTGCTAATTACATGTATTAGGAGTAAATATTCTTAGCCTATTGTGAAAGAAGCAAACTCTTGTGGCATAGTGGAAAGTGCATTCGATGAATCATTTCACATCCACATATTGGTATAAAATCTTTAGCAATTAAGATTTCTATTTCCGAAATCTTACATTTCACAGTGAGGAGCCATGTTAATAAATCACATTTTCCTTGAGTTAAAGAATAGTTCCTTTCTTTATGGAAGTAAATAATTAACTTTGAGACCAGAAGGCTAAAAGAAATATAGAATTTAATTCAATGCAGCACACATTAATTCATTAGCTATTCTATGCAAAACACTGTACTCAGTGCTAAGAAGAAAAAATGGAAAAAAATCCTCGTATCCATCTTATAATATTGGAACTACAATCCATCATTATATTATTAAACGTTTCTAACTAGATTTCCTAGAGACATCTCAAACTCAGTACGTCCAAAACTGAGTTTATTTCCCCCCACACCCAATCCTCATTCAAACTTCCCTATTTCTATTGAAGATACCACAATTCTCCTAATCTCTCGGGTTTATAATCTTGGCATTGTCCTCAACTCCTTCTTTTCCTTTGTCCCATCCAATCCATTGATAAATCTTCCCAACCTGTCTTTCCAGCCTTTTTGCATATTAGCCCCTCTCCTGACAAATTGGCCTTCACTTTGCTCCTCACAAGTGACACTTCCTCTCCCATCTGATCCTTTGCACCAAGTTTCCCAGATGCCTGAAGTGTACTCCTGCCTTTTCCATAACTAAGGGTTCTCTTTTTTTTAAGATGCAGCTAAGTACCTTCTACTTTCAGCCTTTCCTGATCTCTTCAAGAACGAATGTTCTCCTTCATAAACTATCTTATATTTAATTACTTTGTATTTATTTACATTTATCCATATATTATCCTGCATATATGTACTGATTGTTTGCCCAATGAGATGTCAAGTATCTTGTGAATGGGGATTGTTTTTTTTCTTTGTATTTGTGTCCTAAGTGCCAAGCATAGGGTCTGATAGGTATAATATTAAATACAAAAGGAAGGTGAGGATGAAAAAAATGCAGTTGGTTATATTTGAAAGTAACACATAAATGAGGTCCACTTAATTTTTGAAATAATCATGAATTTCCTGGTTGATTATAAAAGGATTCTTATATCAAATAAATCAGCATGCTATAGAATGGAGTGGTTTGCTTAGCTGAGCAATACATGGGCTTCTAACATTAAATAACATTTGTTAATTTGTCAAAGAACATTAAAGAAGCACTTATTTTTGCAGTATTGAATAAAAACAAAAATCCAACAAATGTATTTACTATGTCTAAAGACAGGAACCTTGGTGATGGTCCAAATACTATCAGTTTATCACAAACAAGTCATATTGAAGAGGAAGTATTCTGTGGAAATCACAGAAACACTGGAGTAGTCTGTGATCTGAGGGCACTTCCTACCATTGTCATGACTCACCAGACACCAGTTGACTCCCCAGTAAATCAAGGTCTTCCCAAAGTGTCATGATAAGTAGCATGTCTTGTGTCTTGATCTCTACAGAATTGTCCTCTTAGGCACATACAATTACTATGCTGTAATTTAGATTATGTGGCAAAGTTTCCTGATGTGTATATGTCTCTGGTATATGTGTGCAGGGGAGGAGGGTCTTACTTCCACTGAAGCCAACTTGAAGAAAAAAACTGATTTAATATTAACATTAAAGCCATTAACCTAATTCTCTCTTTTATGTCTTAGTACAAGTAATTTCTTAGTGTTCTCATTCTTGATCATTACAGTGGATCAAATAGAGAAAATGGTTACTCAAGGACTTCAGAGTAACAAAGATGACTCAGTAATTAAAAGACTCCAATGAATCATTCTTGTCATTAATATATTTCTTTTGTGAAAAAAAATCACTACATTGTTAAGGAACTTAAAAGGATATGTTTTTTTTTTGTTCCTGCTGCCTTTACTTCCTCTTGGTTGGCTCTCCCCTTGACCTCTTCTGCGGAGCTCCAGCCTCAGCACTCATGGCCCTCTGAAAGGTAAACAACAGCCTCTTCATGTTCAAACCCAAGGGTTTAAATTCTCATTTTCCTTGACCTTGTCTTGGCCTGGCATATATGACTAATACCCTTTCTCCTGAAAAGTTTTCTGACTTCTTTTTCACTGAAGTTTTGTGTAGAGAAAAATCCTGGGTTTGGAGTCAGGAAAATTTTTTGAATCCTGACTCTGCCACCTACTAGTTATATAATTGTATAAAACATTCAATCCCTCTGACCCTCAGTTTCCTCATTTGTAAAATGAGGATAACACTTACACTCTCTGCTTCACAAGGTTATTGGAGAGATTAAATGAGATTTATTACACTCAAAACTGCACTGAGACTTTTGGGACACCTTATATGAAAGTTGCTGTGTAAATGTTTTCAATCACCAAGTTCTGTGACTTGTTCACACTTGACAAAGATGGTTGAATGAACGAGTAGATGAAAGGATGAGTGGAAAACCATGGTTCTCCTCTCACTTTTCTGTTAACCCCTTGAATGTCTCACTTGCTGATTATTTTCCCCTCTGTGTTATATTCCTACTCTTTCTTCCCTGTTACTTCTCCCTCAGTATCCATAATCTTTAAAAAATTTGGGCAAGGTTGATACAATTTTCAAATTTATGCAAGAAAAATATATTGTGGAAAATGATTGGCTGTCTGTGAGGCGGTATGTAGTAGTGAAGAGAGTTCTGGATCTCGGTTCAGGAAGACTTTGGTTCATATCCTGGCTCTGACCACTTCTTACTTATGTGACCGTGGGCATGTCAGATGAATAATAATCATAATCATAATCTTAATAGCTAACATTTGTATAGAGCTTACTCTGTGTGAGGTGCTATACTAAGCACTTGACAAATATTATCTTATTTGATCCTCACCACAATCCTGGCAGGTAGGTACTATTATTATCCCCATTTTACAGATGAGGAAACTGAGACAAAGATAAATTAAATGACTCACTCAGGGTCAAACTGCTAATAAGTATCTGAGACCAGATTTGAACTCAGCTCTTCCTTGGCATTCTATCCACCAGGCCACCTAGCTGCTCATCCCATATAATGTATAATATCATATATAACAAATGATATCATACAATATATAACATCTAACATCATCCCTTTAAGCCTAAACTTCCTCATCTGTAAAATGTTAATAACAACATGAATAATATTTATCTTACAATGTTGTTGTGAGGCTTTGATAAACAAATGTAGGTAAAACATGTTGAAAATTTTCAAGTTCCTTTTCAGTAGAATAAAGAAGTTCCTTAATATAACATATGGTTCTTGAATCTCTCTTTGTAGTCTGGGGGCCAAGTATAGTGCCTTGCACATAAAGGCGCTTAATATATGCTGGGCTTTGTTTCTCAATTTCACTATTTTTAATTGCTCCATTCCACTCACTTTGCATTTAGGCAGGCATAAGCAAAGACAGAAACTTTGTAACCTCCCATTATCTTTTCCCAGTGTTACTGTGGAAATTAGAAACAAATCAGAGAGGTGATGTCCCATGATCAATTTAGTTAAACTAAGCAAGCATCAACAATGTTTTATACTCTCCAATTTAGGCAATTAATGTGAAAAGTATAAGAACTCTGATAGGTTCACAAATACCTAGACACACTGTTTAACAAGATGATGATTATAGATTATCCATTACCTTAATTAGAATGAACTAGAAGCAATGGGTATTTTTACTCAATGGTATAAATCCCCAAAGAAATTCAAAGAAAATAATTTGCCTGGAAAAGAGTGCCATAAATATCATTTTAAAAATAAATGAATGAATTTGAAATCAATAAATGGATTAAATTATCTCTCAGACAGGGGTCTGCTGGTAAATGTTTAACAATTTTCTCTTCTAGGAGAGGTTGGAGGGGAGGACCAGAAATATACATATGATACTTTTAAGTTTAATTTTAATTATTAAATTTATTAATATTTTCTCCATCACTTTAAGTCCAGAAATCAGTAAAACAATAAATCAAGCCTAGATTTGCTGATTTCTGAGGTGTGAATGTTCACACTGAAAATTTAACAATGGGCTCTTGTAAACTGGTAGAAACTAACTCTAGCGCACAAATATAGAAGTTTATTTACAAAACAAATACAAGATAATTTTGGTGAGTGGAATACTAGCAGTTGGGTTGATTAAAAAAGACCTTAAATCACAACTATGGGTTAAATAATTAGATCCAGATTCAAGTTTGTGGTTGCATATATGCAAAAGTCTGAAGTACAATTTATGGCAATTCTGATGTCTTTCTTATTGAAACTTCATTTTATTTCATTTGTATCAAATCCTGGCTCAAATCCACTATTGTCCTATGTTACTTCTGGAGAGTCACTTAACCTCTCTGTTCTTCAGTTTCCTCATTTGTAAAATGAGGGAGTTGGATTGGCCAAGGTTCCTTCCAACTCTCAGTCTAGGATCCCATGACTTTTCATATTCATCGGATTTATTTATGATTTTTATTTTCAGTTGAGTCAATGTGGTAATGCTAAGAATTCAATGTGAAGCCAACAAAACTAATTGAGCTACACCAACTTTTTTCAGTCTCTCAGTTTTTTATGATGAAGTCTCTCAAGCTATGGGAAGTAAACAGTGAACCATGAGTCACCAGCTCCTGAGGCTTCTTAGGAAAATAAAAAGGCAGAGTTCAATGGTGATGCTAGGAACCACCAACAAATTACAGATCATCTAGTCCTACTTGCCTGACTACAGGGGTTCAAAAGACCTCTTCTGAAGGTCAAGATAGTTTTGTGAGGATCCAGAAACATTCAGCTATGGGCAGCTAGGTGGTACGGTGGATAGAGCTCTGGCCTTGGAGTCAGGAGGACCTGAGTTCAAATATGACCTCAGACATTTGACACTTACTAGCTGTGTGACCCTGGACAAGTCACTTAACCCTGATTGCCTCATCAAAAAGCAAAAAAAAAAGTATAACAATATGTTCCCCAAAGACTTAAGACCAGAAACATTCAGCTCATTTCTTTGCCAATTTAAAATCTCAAATCCAATTTTTTCATAAAGGGCTAGTAGGAGAAATTTGTGCTTCAAATAGTAGTTCCAGTTTAGATTTAAGAAGAAACTAGAAAGAACTTCAATGGTCATCTAATCCAAATGCTTCATTTTACAGATAGGGAAATTGAAGGCCAAGGAGGTCAAGTGACTTTTCCATTTCAAGTAGTATCTGAGAAAGCACTTGAACCCAGGACTCCTGAGCCCATGATCTTTCTGGTACACCATGAGGCAGCTGGGTGGCACAGTCCATAAAGCTCTGGACCTGGAGTCAAGAAAATCTGAGGTTAAATGTGATCATAGACACTTACTAGCTGTGTGACTTTGGACAAGTCACTCAACCTCTGTCTGCTTCAGTTTACTTAACTGTAAAATGGAAATAATAACAGCACTTACCTCCCAGAACTGTTGTAGGGACAAAATGAGACAATATTTGTAAAATGCTTAGCATATTCCCTGACACACAGGAGACATTTAATGTTTATTTCCTCCCTTCTTTCCATGATGCCACCTAGTTTAACTAGATGACATCCAGTGTCTCTACTGATTCTAAGATTGTATAAAGCATACAAACTTATCATCAATTTAAATAGCTACACTTTTTGTGGCTTTTCACTGATATGACATGGTCATTCACTTAAATTTGTCTGGGCTTAGCAATATAATAGATTAATCTTAATCTACATAATAGACAGCTTTAGATTTTATTAAGTGAGATAGGACTGGTTTATGTTTATATAAAAGTATATAGTGCAAAGTCTTTTACATATATTGTCTCATTTATCTTCAAAACAATCCTGCAAGGTACGTTGTGAAAGTATTACTGTGGCAATTTTATAGATGTGAAAAATAACATATAGTAGATTTAAGTAACTGATCAAGGTCACACAACATGTAAGTGGAAAAGCCAGGACTAAATTCAACCTGGTCTTTTAATTTCTTGACCCATGACCTTTCCATCACAACATGGATGTGTTACCTACCTCTCAAATACTGAACTACATTTAGGATTTAGCTTAAAAGTAAAAATAAACAAAATATCATAGTAACATGTTATGAAACTACCTATTAGGGTGGAGCCAAGATGGCAGAGGGAAAACAGTGACTTGCTTGAGCTCTCTCCCCAAATCCCTCCAAATACCTATAAAAAATGGCTCTAAACAAATTCTAAAGCAGCAGAACCCACAAAAAGACAGAGTGAAACCAATTTCCAGCCAAAGACAACCTGGATGGTTAATCTGAAAGGTATATTGCGCCAGGTAGGGAGAGGAATGCAGTGCAGTGTGGGCGTGCAGGCCACAGCAATCCTGGAGCAGGCCTCAGAGGACTGAATCACTGGCAGCTGTGGCGGTTTCCAGACTTCTCAACCCACAAATGCCAAAGTCGAGTTAGAAGGGCAGTGGGAAAAGTCTGTGACTGCAGTGAGAGAAGGAGCTAGTTCTCAGCTGCCCCCGGGGCCACGGCTGTTTCCTGAGGTTCTGGTCCACAGACTGCGGGGGAATCAAGTAGCTGATCAGAGGGGGATTGCAGGGATCTCTTTGCCAGTGCTGAAGCAGGAATCTCTTGATTTGCCTGTGCTTGGATCTGGGTCACAGTTCTGAGGGGTGGTCCTGGGGCGAGGAGGAATGCTAGTGTGATGAGGCTTGTTGTGGCAGTAGAGAGAAAACATCTCACCCCTTATCATAGCACCTTGGAAGAAATGAAAATTTTCAGGTCCCTAGAAGTATCTCTGAAAATAGCATACAAACCCCCAAAGCTTGGGACAGTACATTCTCCACATTGGAAGCAGACTTTTACCTTAACAAAGAGTTTAAAACTCAAGTAATTGGCTGGGATCACGAGTAAGCAGTGCAAAAAGAGTCGGACTATATTATCTTATTTTGGTGACAAAGAAGATCAAAATATACAAGAAGAAGAAGACAACAAAGCCAAAGCTCCTACATCCAAAGCCTCCAAGTAGAATATGAATCAGTCCCACGCCTTGGAAGAGCTCAAAAGGGATTTTGAGAAGTAGAGGAAAAACTGAGAGTCTAGCAAGAAAATCATGAAAAACAAGTCAACAGCTTGCTAAAGGAGACCCAAAACAAAATACTGAAGAAAATAACGCCTTAAAAATAGCTTAACCCAAATGGCAAAAGAGGTTCAAAAAGCCAATGAGGAGAAGAATGCCCTAAAAAGCAAAATTGGCCAAATGGAAAAGGAAGTCCAAAAGATTACTGAACAAAATACTTCTTAAAAATTAGAATAGAGCAATTGGAAGCTAGTGACTTTATGAGAAATCAAGACACTGTAAAACAAATCCAAAAGATTGAAAAATTAGAAAACAATGTGAAATATCTCATTGGAAAAACAACTGACCTGGAAAATAGATTCAGGAGAGAGAATTTAAAAATTATTGGACTATCTTAAAGCCATGATCAAAAAAAGAGCCTAGACATCATCTTTCAAGAAATTATCAAGAAAAACTGCCCTGATATTTTAGAACCAGAGGGCAAAATAGAAATTGAAAGAATTCACCTATCACCACCTAAAAGAGATCCCCAAAGGAAAACTCCTAGGAATATTGTAGCCAAATTCCAGAGTTGCCAGATCAAGGAGAAAATATTACAAGTAGCCAGAAAGAAACAATTCAAGTATTGTGGAAACACAATCAGGATAACACAAGATTTAGCTGCTTCTACATTAAGGGACCTCAGGGCATGGAATATAATATTCTGGAGGGCAAAGGAGATAGGATTACAACCAAGAATTACCCACCCAGCAAAACATAAAAAAAAAGAAACTACCTATCAGTCACTGGTTAGAATTAGTATTTTTTTCTAAACTATGAGAAGTAAATCACTGCCTATCATAATAACCTTTTTAAAATCCTCTTAAGAATAATATATGTGCATATATATAATATGTATATAAAAACTTCTAATATGTTGATATGATAACTTTTCCAAGTTTAAAATTAAGTAGCACTGAAAGTAATAAAAATTGACAAAATTTAAAAAATATTTTCTTAAGTTAATCTTGTGAGGCAGGTAATATTAGTATTATTATGCCCATTTTAAGGATGAGGAAGCTGAGGGTCAAAGAGGTGAAATGCCTTGTCCATGCTTACATAGCTAGTATCAGAGCCAGGAATTGAACCCAAACCTATCAGAGCTCTTACTCCTACATCATCCACCTTCAGTCCTCTTTTACCATTTTCCTACATCTCCTTGATAAATAAATATTCAAATGGAGCTGTGATCTCATAGATTTGGAAATTTCTTTCAATGCAAATCCATTCATGTCTGCCTATTGCAACTCCTGTGTATACCCTCCCATAAGTTCACCACAGGGAGCCCATGCAACATGCTAGAACCCTTTTCCCTTACTGTCTTCTATTATCTTGGCATACCAGTAGGGCACTTAGGCTGTCAACCATCCATGTCTTGTCCTTACCCCACTTTTTGTTTTATTCTATATTTTCCTGATGACATCTTTTTAAGCAGCAACATCATTTGCTGTAGATGGAGAAAGGAATTCTATGGGAAAAAACCCACATTACTCTTTAAATTAAGTGCAATCCAATTTTTGTAAGTTTAAAACATTTAATACTAACTTTAAAAGCAATGATTTTCATAGTTTGTTTCAATGGGTTTGTCGAAAAGAAGACTATAACATTAATAACTAGTAATGTCAAACATTTTATAGAAGAAAAAAATTAATTATATTGTTTGATGCAATTGGGATAAGGTAGGAAAACAGAAAGGAAGGTACGCCCAGTAGTGACAGGCCTTCCTTCACTTCTAATCATCTCAGATCATCAATAAATAGAGGAGGAGTATAAAAAGAAAGGGAATATAAAACAGAGCATTGCGGGCTTACTCACACTTAAAGGAAGGGATGAGACCAATGAATACATGAAGCAGGATCAAAAAGAAACCATCAGAAAAAAACCTCTGGAAGACTTCTGAACAAGGTCATGAACATGACTTATTAGAAGATAGATACTAGAAGTATGTCTATCACCTCTTAGCAGAAAAGTATTGGACTACGAGTACAGAATGACACAGAGGAATTAGACATTCATTCATGGCCAGTGTGCTGATTCGTTTTGCTTGACTAGATTTATTGTTTACAAGAGAGTCTTTCTATTTGGGAGAGTGGAGGGTGAATTAGTGAGTATTGATGGAAATAAAAAAAACAAGAAAATGTCATTAGTAAAACATTTAGAATACACAGAGAGAGAAAGGGAGAAGCAAATCTCTAAAGTCAATCCTACCATGTTCTTCTTTTTCTACTTGTTTGGCATCTACAGTGGAGATTGGACTCATGTAATTTTAAACTTGGAAAAGTTATACCAACATATTAGAAATTTTTTTTCAAATATACATATATACACTCATATGTGTATGTATGCGTGTATGTATATATGCATATGTAGGTATATATGTATATATACATATATGTAATTCTTAAGGGAATTTTTTAAAAGGTTACTATGGTAGGTGGTGATTTGCTTCTCATAGTTTATTAAAAATAATAATTCTAACCAATGACTGATAGGTAGTTTCATAATGTGTTATTATGATATTTTGTTTGTTTTTATTTTTAAACTAAACCCTAAGTGTAGCTCAGCATTTGGAAGGCATGTATGTTGTGATGGAAAGGGTATGGGTCAAGAAGTTAAAAGATCAGGCTGAGTTAAGTACTGATTCTTAATGGTGACTGGAGTCACTGAGATCAATGCTTTGGCATCAAATACATACTCTGACCATCACTTTCCAGATTCCAAAAAGTCTACCTACAAAATTATTCTACTATTTGAATATACCTCATTAACCAAAAGTTTTTTCCCTTTACTTAAAGCCAAACGTTGTTCTTTACAAAAGCATTGAGAGCATAATTTTTTGTTAGTTTAGAAAATCTTCCTGTATATTATGCACCATTAAATTGTTAAAACAATTCAAATTTATGTAAGTATTAAAGAAATGAAATGAACTCATGTTCCTTTATGTTGGGTAAACTAAAATAGGAAGATTTTTTTTAAGGCAATTGGGGTTAAGTGACTTGCCCAGGGTCACACAGCTAGTAAGTGTCAAGTGTTTGGTCTGAGGCCAGATTTGAACTCAAGTCCTCCTGCCTCCTGACTTCAGGGCCAGCGCTCTATCCACTGTGTCACCTAGCTGCCCCTAGAAAATAGGAAGATTTTCAATTGAAATAAACACAGTTTTCAAATTTTTCCTTGGAATCACATGGCAGTTCACCACCTCTTTATAGCTTCAATGAGTAAGGGAAAACACACTTGCTCTTTATTTTTCATGCATGTATTTTATGTATAACTTTTACTTTTTTGCTAGGAGAAAATGCATCCTTAGGAAGCAAATACTTGTCTTAAAATGCATGCTTTAACATTTAGTCCGGCTAAGTTATTTGCCATATACTACCATGACAAATATTATATAGATTTTACTTTCATCCTAGACCAAGGATCTTAATATTTTGTTGGTGGTGGTGGTAGTGGTCATTTTGGGTATCATGGACCCCTTCAGCAGTCTGGTGAAGCCAGACTGATGCATAAAATAAATTGTGCAGAATTACAAAGGAAACCAAATACAAGACAGCAATAAAAATTCTTGACAAACAAGTTCACTGACCTCAGGTTAAGAACCCTTGGCCTAGATTATTTCATTTTTGTCTTTGTATCCTTAGCATCTAACACAGTGACAGGCATTGAGGAGGACTGAATTAATATTTATTAAATTGAGTGAACACCAATAATTGTAGCATATCATTTTCTATAGCTCATTTTCATAACATTTCCTCAAATGATAGAAAAAGCTCTAACTAATTATCCCTGAAAATTTCACATTTTTAAAACATTGCTAGCGTTAAGGATCATTGTACTAATTGGCAAAAATTAATCCAGACCAGCACAGTGGTTCATTTTCAATGTAAAAAAAATAGATCTCACTATGAGCTATAGAATTATGTTGCTGTTTAATGAGGCTCTTCCCATATCTGAGCAACACTCTCAACCAATTTCATCACCTCCAACGACAATCATAACACTCTCTTCTCAAACAGAGACTTGTAGACAGCTTCCTTCTTTCACATTACCCGAGGAAAATATTTGTTTTTTAAGAGAGCACTCACTCTAGGCAACTCCATATAAGACAAAAAAAAAAAGAATAATTTAGCAGAATTTTTCTGCTAAAGTGGGGGGAGTAAGAACAACCTCAAATATCTTAAAGTTTATAGTTTTTCATTTGCATTGAATGATTATGATCAAAGAAGGGGAGATTTATTTGATTAATACACAAATGACTCAAACTTATGGTTTTAAAGTATGTTAAAGCCTCATTGCCAAATGACTTTTGAATGACTGCTTTTTCATTGTATGAGACTGATTTCATCAGCTTGAAGACCTTTCACTATGCTACTTTAGACAAGGACAATGGTATCAAACTCAAATAGAAATGAGGGCCACCAAACCATAAGTATCCCTGAAGGATGTATGTTGACTACATGCTAACATTATGTTTTATAAAATTTTTATTTATTTTGTTAAATATTTCCCAATTATATTTTAATATGGTTCTCTGTGCTTGAGAATGTTGTGGGCCAGCAGGACCCATGTTGAACTCCTCAAGAATAGGGAATAGATTTGGACTTGTTTTTAGATAGTGTTGGTGGGTCATCCATGTTCAATTGTCCAGTCTGCCTAATCACTGAAGAAAGATGGACTGCCTGGATAACTGTTAGTCATTATTGTATGAGTCTTATCTCTCCAACTAGATTATAAGTTCCTTGAGGGGTAGGCACTGAATTTTATATTTTGCTTCACTCATAACTCCTACAATAGTGCCAAGTATTTAATAGATGCTCACTAAATAATGTTTTGATTGTGTTGGGGTGGAAGTGGAGGGGTGAATGTGCATTTTATGGTGATTAGTTTTTTCCTCTCTCCTGAACATTCTGCCTAGTATAAAGATGTAAATTGCTGACCTTGCCCCTATTAATTCATTGCTTTGGACAATTAAGGCCACTAATATAGCTGCTGCCCCACATCATAAATCTAAATTGAGACATTTATGAGCTGTGTGGTGTGGGGTAAATCACTTAACTTTTCTGTGCTTATATTTTCTTATATATAAAATTAGGGGGTAGGATTTGATGGCTTCCAAGGTCCCTGATAGCTTAAATTATAATCCAAAAACTGATCTAATTATTTATACTTTATCACGTCACTGTTACTTAAGATTCTACCAGCTTGAACATGTATTCAAATGTGGAATTGGACTCAGTAATTATGGGTTTTTCATCCAATGACCAGCCTAGCTAATTTTGAAGAAGTATGGTGATAAAGATCTGTTCACCAAATGAACAATAATTTTGGCTATAGCAATTTGCAACAATAACATGTTAAGAAGTGAACTGTGTATGCTCAGCATTAATGGAGGAAATAGACACTTTGAGAAAGTCATTGGTCCTTTAGTAGTTAAGTATGATGCACATATGATTATGAAAGAAAGCTTGAAAATTGTAGGGTTGTAATGAATATAAACCAACTGTCTACTGATCCCATTCCTAACATTGTGCAATCTCTAATATCATTCAGCTTGCGTAGAATGCCTTCCTTTCTCCTTTGTCCTTTCTGCCAAGACATTATAAAATGCCACTGCAGGGAATGGTGGTGCTTAGTTACTTTATTCTCTTATTGCTCAATCTAAATCAATGACTCAAACTTTTTTGTCATGGACTACTTTGGCAGTCTGGTGAAGCCTATGGACCATTTTTCAGAACAATGTTTTTAAATGAATAAAATAAAATACTTAGTATTACAAAGGAAACCAATTATAGCAAAATATAGTTATCAAAATACTTTTTTTGAAATAGTAAGTTCATAGACCTGATGTTAGGATCCCATGATCTAGATCAGAAGTATCAAACATGAGTCTTGAGGACTACAAATGACCCACAATACTCCACAGTGCAGCCAGGCTTAGATTAAAATGTAATTGGGAAATATTTATCAAAATAAATAACAATACAATAAAGCAAATAATATAACATTTTAAAATAAGTCAATATATGGTCCATAGGTATCCTTTTATATAGTACAGTGGTTAAGTGACTTACTCAGGTCATATGTTCAGTGTCTGAAACAGGATTTGGAAGCAGATCTACCTGACTCTAGGTCAAGTACTCTATGTCACGCTGCCTCTCAATCCCCTTGCATTTTCTACAAACAAAGCAACAGGTCACAGGTACAATTGGCAAATGCAAATGTTCATTTTTATATTTTGTTAAAGACTTTTGTTTTTATATCACAGTCCTTTCCAGAAATACTACCTTTATTGAGCTTCCTCTTGTAACAACAACAACAACAACAACAAAATGGTTATACAAACTCATACATCAACTTTCTCTGAAAGGATAAGGAACGTTCTATACACATGGTTCCCTTCCTCTCCAAGGAATGAAGAAGGCACATGTCTTCTCTAAGAACTAAGTTCAGTTATTATAATAACACAACATTCCACAGCATTTTATTGTTCATTTTGTTTATCTTATGGTATTCATAGTCTATATTGTTATGTTGGTTCTGTTTACTCTATTTTGCACTATTTCATTTAAGTCTTCTCATGTTTGAAATACTCATTTATTATTTACAATGGCACAATAATAATTCATTACATCAATATATTGCATTTTGTTCAAAGTTCCCCAGTTGATGGGCACCCACTTTCATCTGAGTTAATTGATGCCACAAAAAATGTTCATATAAATATTTTAGCATATATGGGCCATTTCTGTCTGTCTTTGACCTCGTCAGCATGCATAGCTAGCAGTGAGATGCTGGGTCAAACTGAATGTAAAATTTAGTGACATTTTAATATAACTCCAAGTGCAATCATTTATTATTTAACTGATGTTCTTGGCTTAGACTCATCCATGTTTTTTTGCTGTATTATACGTATTTACATGTCTCTTTTATATTGGAGTTACTATTTTTTTCTTAAAATGGCAAGTGCTTATAGATCTGGGGCTGAATGTCTTAACTTGCATTGTACATTATTTCACAAGACATTTGTTGGATTTTAAACACTTTACAAAACAAGCCAATAGGCCTACTTTTCAGGGAGTGTCAGGGCAATATCACAAAATATATAGGTTATTCAAAACCAGAAAAGGGATAGAGATGCTCATAGAAGATAAACAAGACAATTTTAGTTACATAAATTTAAGGAGTTTTGTCATTCTTTCTTGTTCAGTCAGGCATTTCATTAGTGTTCAACTCTCTGTGATCTCATTTGGGGTTTTCTTGGCAATGATACTGGAGTTGTTTCCCATTTCCTTCTGCAGCTCATTTTACAGATGAGGAAACTGAGGTAAATAGGGTTAAATGACTTTCCTAGGATCACACAGCTAATAAGTGTCTGATGCTGTACTGGCCGCGCACCAACCTTCTGCCGGCCGCACGCCGGTACCCTCTCCTCCTATAAGGAGCATGCTACCAGAGTCATACTCACTTCTGAGTCTTCAGTCCTCAACCGGATAAACACACAGAGACGAGCCATCGGGAGGCGCCAACACCAGAGCTTTATTCAGAGGCCATCACAGCAAGCCATCATAGCAAGCCCAAGCAGCAAGGCCAGAGCAACAGAACAGGAGCCAGGAGAGAGAGCACTCATGATCTGACCACGCTAGTTCCTAAATACCTACCTAGCCCCTCCTCCCCAGCCCGCTTACTAGCCAATGATTGTAGGGTCAGATACCGGAAGGGGCTGTCTGAGTTTAGCACACCAAGGGGGAGGGAGTGACGTAGGAGGCTAGGACCGGATACAGGGAGGAGGCATCTGGGATTAGCGCACAGACAGAGTACATGACCTAGGAAGTCAGACTCAGAATACTGGGAGGAGGGGACTGGGGTCAGTGCTGCACAAAGGGACCCAGGAAGTCAGGAAGGTCACAAGAGGTGTCTGGGGATGACGTTGCATATAGGGAGGGGACTAAGCAAAGGGAACTCAGTCCTCTGCCGTCCCACTCCCACGTGGCACCGCCCCTTGCCTCAGGAGCTCAAGCTCCGGCTACTTCCTTGCACCCAGCTTATCTCACATAGGACTGCCCACTGCCTCAGGGCTTCTCCATATCCAGCCCATCCCAGTTCACCACGACTCCGCCTACCACAGCCCCTGCCTCGACTTCCAAAATACCCAGATCTTACCCTACTCTTGCCACAGCGCCCAACCTGGTAGCTGCCAACATCAGACAGTCCCTCACATGATGCCACAGTTGAACTCAGGAAAATGAGTCTTCCTAAACCCAGGCCTGGCACTCAATCCATTATTCCACCTAACTGCCCAAAATATTTGTTTTTATACAAGCTCTTTTCACGGTAGCAAAGAATTGGAAATTGAGGGGATATACATCAATTGGGGATTGGCTAACCAAGTTATGGCATATGAATGTGATGGAATATTATTGTACTATAAGAAATGATGAAGGAGATACTTTCAGAAAAATCTGGAAAGACACATATGAACTGATGCAAAGTGAAGTGAGTAGAACCAGGAAAACAATTTATATAGTAATAGTGATATTGTAAAGAGAAGCAACTTTGAAAGACTTAGTAATCTATCAACTCAATAACCAACCACAATTCCAAAGAACTCAGGATGAATCACGTTATTCCTCTCCAGAAAGAGAACTGATAGATTCAGAGTACAGACTGAAGCATATTTTCTTTTATTTCTTTTATTTCTTTTTTTATTTTTTTTATTTTTTATAATATGGCTAATGCAGAAATTTGTTTTGCATGTCTATATATATTTATAATGGGTTTTATTGTTTTTGTATTCTCAACAAGTAGGGGAGAGGAAGAAAAGAGAGAGAGAATTTAAAACTAAAAATAAAATTGATTTGTTTTTGAAAACATTTTTGCACAAACAAAACAAATGCATTAAAATTATAAGTAAAACAGGCAAATATGAAAAAAATCTTTGCACCAACTTTCTCTGAAAGGGGTCTTATTTCCAAGATTTATAAGGAACTCACTCAAATCTTGGAATCATCGCTTAATTAATAAATGGTCAAAGGATGTGAACAGGCTATTTTCAGAGGAAAATATCCAAACTATTGATAGCTATGTGAAAAAAAAGATTTAAAACATGAAAAATCAGAGAAATGCAAATTGAAACAACTATTTAATTTATTCACTGAAGTTCTACATTACACTTGTTAGATTAGCAAAGATGACAAAGAAGGAAAATGACCAATGTTGGGAGTGGTGCTTTCAGAAAAACAAGTACACTAATACACTATTGGTGGCACTGTGAATGGGTCCAACTATTCTGGAAAATAATTTGAAACTATGCCCCAAAAGTCAGTAAACTGGGCATAACCTTTGATCCAGCAATACCACTACTAGACTTATGCCCTAAAGAGATCAAAGAAAGAGGCAAAGCACCCATATGCAGAAAAAAATAATTATAGCAACTTTTTTTGTAATAGCAAAAAAATGGAAACAAAAGAGCTACTCACCCATTGTGGAATGGTTAATAAATCATATCTGAATGTAATAGAATACTATTGCACCACAAGAAATTATGAAAGGTATGGTTCAGAGAAATATGGAAAGAGTTGGATGAATTACTATAGAGTGAAATGAACAGAAAAAGAACTTATGTAATGCTAAACATTCTCTGTAAAAACAAACAACTTTAAGAGCTTCAAAATCTCTGATCAATGCAATGACCAAGCATGATAGCTGAGAACCAATGAAGAAACATGCTATTCATCTTTTGGCACAGATGATGGATTCAGGGTACACAATGAGACATATATGTTTTTGACCATGGCAAGTGCAGGAATTTGTTTTGCTTGATTATGATATTATTATGGGGGGGGGTTGTTTTTTTTCTTTTTTTCCAGTGAGGAAGGGATAAATTGGAAGAGAAAATATATTTCTGTTCATTGAAAAAATAAAATATATAGGTTATTTGATACCCCAGTTATTAGCACATTTTCCTTACCCTTATAATTTACCCCTACTTCTGAATATACATTGGGTTTACTTCAACATTATTTTGTAATTATGTTTGTATGTACATCCTCTCTCCCCAAAAGAATCACAGCATTTGAGAGTTTGGAATTTTCAGTTGACATCCAGTCCAATACATACATGAAAGGAATTCATACTATAATACTCCTGACAAGTGGTCATCTGCATGAAGAGCAGCAGGGAGGGGAACTCACCACCTCTGATGACAGCCCGTTCCATGTTTGGTCTGTTCTAATTGTAAGGATGTTCCACAACCCCACCCTTCTCATATCAAGCCTATATTCTTCACAGCTTCCATGCATTGGTTATGAGTTTCCCCCAAATGAATCCTTACTTGGTACTTCACTTTCTGGTGTACTTATGATGTCTATCAGTTATCTGTTTGTCTTATCTGTCCACTAAACTATCAACTCCATAAGGGCAAGAACTGTGTGTTTATGTTTTCCATTTCCCCCAATGCCTAAGCACAGTACCTATTTAATAAACTTTTTTGGATTGTATTGTCTTCCACCAAAATCCAGTTATAGATGCTTCATCGGGGCATGGATGTGACCCTGGGTTCTCAAAGTTAATGCCAGCAGATTTCACAAGCTTTGGAAAGCTCTATCAAACTGGAAAGGCTTTGTGCATGGGTAGACATTAAGATTGCCATAAAAGGACCAACCTAATTTCAGAAAAAAAAAATGCATTACTTGCTAGGCATAGGCAGCAAAGTGATGAATTTTTCAGCCACAGTAACTATCAATGGTCATCTAGCAGTTGGGTAGCCATATTTGGCTATAGAGTTGTTACTTACAAAGATGAAATTATGGATCTGTTAAATATTTTACTATATTGCATAAACTCAATTAAAATAACTGTGAGGAAGACAGTGAAAGATAAGAAACAGGTAAATTGTGCTCTCTCCCAAAGAATGTATCCAAAACATACATTTTATACTAAAACTAGAAGAAGAGGAACAGGCCAATTTCCAAAAGAAGATGATAATAAAGAGATAAATGGCATGAATAATTCCACCCACGGTTAGCACTCTAATAAAGATCAGCCTGGAATAATTTGTCTTTTTGAACCCTCTATATTTATTTCAAACTTCATTTTTATAAGTCATTTTCAATTATATCAATATTTGTATTAAAGTATTGATATTATATTTGTATTGATAAGGTATTGATATTGTATATCAATATTTGTATTAAAGTACAGAATAAAAATAATAAGCCCCAAATAGTTTAACATAACTTAAACTTGCTGTCTTGGTCTCAACTTTTTCCATAGCTCTCACTCATCATTTCAGTTTTCAAGTTCCATAACACTGGGCAGCAAAACAGAAATGTAGAGCACAACAGTAGTGAACTTGGAATGAACTTGCTAAGATAACCTATACCAAAACCAGTATATAGGGATGAGTACAGGGGGGATATTTTTACCTTTACAGTATATTAAACTGAGAGGAAATAATTGAGAATCTTTCACATGGCAAAAGCTAATTTGTTTTCTCAAGTTTTTAAAAAAAATCACAACTTGTTTATTAGGAAATTAAGTTAATTAACACATCAAACCAGTCTCACAGAGGTGAGCAGGATATGATTTTAAGCACCTATATTAAGAAGATCTAGGCAGACAAAAAATACTGGTAAAGATTTTTTCCCTTTTAGCCAATATAAAATATCTTAAACCACGATAAAAAGGGGAGATTTTTTTCAAGCTTCTTCATGAAATGAATCTAGGGCCAAATAAGCAAACTGCTAGAATGATACTGTTTCTCAAATGTGTCCTATAGGTGAATATGTGGTAAATAGAAAGGGTTCCTCCATCACTGCAAATAAACACAAGAACTGTACTTTTTTTCTGACAAGGATAAAATTGAACTTCATGTATATATTATTTAAATTAATGGTAAACATCAATATAAACATGGAATCTTTAACAAAAAACTTTTAATATTTAAGTTAAATTTAAATGTAAATGTAAATTTAAAATATAACAATCAATAATATTAATTTATATAGCACTTAAAGTTTTATAAAATCCTTTCCTCTTATGCCTATGAGATGGATGGTCAATCCATCTTAAAAGAGAGACTCAGTCAAATAACTTGACTTACCCATGATCATATAACTGTAATTTTTAAATTATGGAATGATTTTTAAAATCTCATAAAGTTGTCTTAATAACATTTCTATAGTGCATTAAAATTTTCAAAGCATTTTTCTCACAATAATCCTGTGATATGCATAGTACTGATGTTGTTAGTATCATTTTATAGATAAGGAAAAATTGGGACTAAGAAAAGTAATTTGCCCTTCTATACTGCTAGGAGATGTTGAGGCAATATTACAATCCCAGTTCTCCTGACTCCAAGTCCATTACCTTTTTAAACTTCATCAGATCAAATATATCAAGCCTTGGAGAAGATACATATATACATACAAATATGCATACATACATATGTATGTATGTATGTATGTATATATATAATATTTCCAATAAAAGAATGTTATTCTTTTGTTATTTAAAATCTCAAGTCAGACACTAGTTTCTGTCTCCTAAGCATATAGAATTTATAGATGTAAAATTATCATAACAACATTTCTTAAGATAAGACATTTTATAGACTGAAGATAATGTCTTATATTCAGATTTTATTTCTCTTTTTAAATAAGTTTTTCTTTCATATTTCATGATAATTGGCATGTATCAGTGTCCCAAAATATACATAAATGGAAAAAAATATTTTGTTCATTTCACAACATTAACATAAGAGCAGGTGTATGTAAAAAATCTCAAACAAACATGGGAAATCCTTTACTACCAAGATAAAAATGCTGCCTGTGAAATGGGATCAAATATCTTTCAATTAATTTGTCCTTTCCATTCATTATGCTGTTGCCTGTGGAAAATGGCTCCCATTCATGCGGATACAGAGCTATAAATCACATGAAATAGGAAATGTAGCCTCAAGCCATTTATACAGTGCAGCTGCAATAATAATCTTTTAAGAATGAATACTCTGGCATTTTTTAGTTCACAAACAAGAGAAATCATTAACACTTAAAGTGCAACTGAAGTTTTGCTCTAGAATAGTCAAGTAGAGTTCCACTTGTTAGATATGAAAAACTAGTGTGATTGGCACTGTTAGGTTTATTAACATTGATTATTGGGTACAAATAAAATAAAATAATAACCCTGAAACTATGGAAAGATTCAATTATAACCACAGGGTCCTTCTCAGAAAGCCCTTGATGACATTGTTTGATTTGCACAAAATCAACTGACTCACTATGGTGTAGCCCTTGCCCTCTCAAAGTTGACAATTTAAATTAACACTGATATTACATTTCATTTGTTCCTGTTATGTGATAGTTATTCTATACCATCTAAAATTAAACTTAACTCTATATGTGTCTAATTTCCTTTTCAGACTGTCAGCTACTTAAGGACAAGGACTATATCTTGGACTATTCACATTTGTCTCCCCACTGCCTGTTATAGTGCTTTGAATACCACACATATTCAGTAAATAATTGATGAATAAATATAAATGAATTTCTAATCTAAATTAATGTAAGCAGCTCAACAAAATGATGAGTTAGAGTACTAAATGACATATTAACATAAAGCTTAACACAAATACACATGCTATGTGGCTCCCTGAGGACAGAAGTTGTTTCTTCCTTAGTTACACATTTCTTAAGTCAATAACAGTAGCAAAGTGAATTGCATGTATTAATTGGGCAAATACAAAGACAAATTACTCTCTCCCTGCTTTTAGTGGTCAGGGGTCAGGGATTTTAGCAAATGTAGAAGAGGTAATTCTTTAGGGTGGCTAAATAGAATGATCTCAGAAGGATCCAGTTGCAAGTGTCAAGCACCAATTGCAATTATAGTGAAATTTCATTTAGTTAAATAGTTGTGAGAAGGAAGTGCACTTAACATTGTGAATGAGATATGTGTAAAGAAGATTTGCTGACATTTAACTTGTAAGTGAGGTGTATGCTGGTTTCAATGGGTAATCATCAATCAATGACTTTAAAAAAAAATAAACACCTACTCCATGTCAGGCACTGTGGTATGGGTTATGGATAAAGAAACTAAAATTGAATGCTTGACTTCGAATAATTTTTATTTTACTGAAATTGGGGAATAGGGGTAGGGGTAAAGAGAATAATAAGAACATAAGTAAATGTGAATATGATACATACAAAGCAAATCCTCTTTTATAGGATATGGTTGTAAGGATGATGTGCTCTAGGAATAAAATCAGAATAGGTAAACTTCTTAGATAGACTGGAGATTTTGATGAATAGCTGAGCTGTGATTTTAATCCATGGATATTTTTACTTTCCAGTATTAAACCTATAGCTAACTCTTTGGACATTTGTTTCAGTTTATTGACCAATTACTCAGGTACTCTCTCACTCTTCCACTGCTAGAAATATCCGTAATTCTCTTTTGTTCCACAGGAGCAAGACAGACTGTTTAGTGTGTTACAGATCTCTGTTAAGGCTAAGGTAACCTACAGGAGCTTGGGTCTTCTGAGATCTTGCTGGAAGTTTGCATCACAGTACTAAGGTTCTTGGTTTTCCAAGAGGGACTAAACAATAAGTTTTCTACTTGGAGAAGAGGTTTTGCAGGATAAATCCACCTCAGGCTTTGGCAGAAAGTTGAGAGCCAGAGCTGTGTCTATCTTTCTAGTTTGTAGAACATTGCTTTACACATATTAGTCATTTGATAATTTTTTTCATTTAGATTTGAAGTGATGTGGAACAAATTTAACCTACTATCCTAAGCTTATTATTTTTTAAGGTATTGAATTAGGATTATGGTTTGGGGAATTAAAGGTAATTAAAAAATTTAACCTAGAGACCATGAAAAATTATTCACTTGTAAAGTTAACAGGATTGTACTGATTTAGGATTTTCAAGGAGATTTATTAATATGATTTTTTTTCTTTTTTGATATGTGAAATTATTTTTGCCCTATAAGAATGTCTAATTGTATTTAATAAAGAGATATGGAACAAAAATACTCAAGGTCAAAATTGATATGTCTCCTCTGCCATATTATTTTTGTCCAACAAATGGCTTAATATTTTTCATAGGCTCACCTTCTGGTCGATCTTCATGGTTTTTCCACACCCTCCTCCCCTACCCCAGGATATAACAACACCATTTCATTTATTGCTCAATTATGCTCTTAATTATTCTTTGATTTTTTTTTGGTACCTGAAGAGTCTATATCTTATGCAAAAGGCAATAGGGAAAATCTGAAAGCTGATAAGCTTGTTGAATTTAATATATCCATGCAGATGAAAATGTCCAGTAGGCAGTTGGTTATATGGAGCTATCACCCAAGAAAGGGATGTAGTTTACTATAAAATTGAAAGTCATCTGGATAAAGATAATAATTTGCCACAGGAAGTTGGGGTAAGAGAGACTATGGAGAAAGAAGAAAAGGTGGCTCAGGACAGATCCTGGAGTGCAGGGGGTGGGAGGGGAACTAATTGTTTTTTGGATGGTGCATAGATAAGGATCATGTCATTTTAAGATTAATGTAACCAGATTCCCAAGTTATGTGACAAATGAGATGGAGTACCAGACATTTTCTCTGATCCTCATGACCTATCAAATCTCTCCAAAACAGAAATTATGCACCAAGCAACTTCAGATGTCTGCATGCTCAGGGGGATCTAGAACCCAAAAGGAAGTTAAAAAATGAGAACTGATGCCTACCTTGAGCTTACTCAGTCCCTCTCCATCACTTCCCACTATGCTACCAGCAACATGGCTGCAGTAGCCTTAACCAACATGATTCATGGCTTGCAACAAAATGTGATCTCACCCCCTTGTACCCTTTTTCTCTTTCCAGAGCCTAACAATGCAGGCCTAAGGTTGGGGAAATTTATGAGACCTTGGTGGCCAGAGCTATGATAGCACTCTGTGTTGCAAAGAGATCTTTCCAGGAGAGTGGAATAAGAGGGAAAGAGGCAGGACATATGTCCTGGCTTGAAATAGAGCTCGAATATATACTCTCTCCCCAACCCTCAAGCCTCAGAGAGCCAAACTCCACATAATACAAATCAACCCCAGTTACAATGGCAGCACTCTGAACTGTTGGACCAGAGAACTAAAAAACAAAGGGAAAAGAAAAAGATACCACATGTAGGGGACTATATGGCATTTCATTAAGCCTAAGTAATGTTCTTGCCCAGTATCCAACTATGATCAGTTCTGTCCACAAGAAAGCCATTTGGGACAGAGACCTAGATTGGTGAACTGTGAATATACCAGCATGAGAGGAGACTGAGACACTTTTAGATCCAGCCTCCAAAGAAACCAATATCAGATGGGAGATAGTCAGAAACTGAACAAGAGGGGAAAATAAGAGGAAAAGACTGAAATTAATAAAAAATCTCAGAAAGAAAACTCAAAGATGTTGAGCCTAAGTAAATAAATCAACAAGGAAAACACTAGCAGCAAAAGGAAATATGGCCTCCAGATCTAGTAAATTAGTTCAGACATCTATGAATAAATGCTGCAAAACAAAGGAAAGTTATCCAACACTTGATGAGACAGAGGACTCTACAGAATTTGAAGACAACATGAAACCACAACACATTGTTCCTGAGTGGTTTAAAAGAGAAATGAGAATTGAGAGAGCAGAAGTGAAGGCTTACACAAGAAAAATAATTGTCAGAACAGAAAAAGTTGAATATGTGATTGCAAGTCTCGCCAAAGAACCAAAAGGAGAATAGATTAGAAATTTGAATAGATAGAAGTGAAGGAAAATCTAGAAAAAGAGAATCAAAAGATGATAACATTAAAAGAAAATATGCTCTTTTTCCAAGCAAGACACATTGATCTTGAAGAAAGCATGCTTAGAAATAACCTAAGGACATCATAATAAGATAACATAAAGAAACCAAAAAAAAAAAAAAGAAAACAAGAAAATTTCCCAGAACTTCCAAACATGGAAAATGAAATATAAATTAAAAGAATTCATGTATTGCCTCCAGAAAAGCAAAACAAATAAATAAATGCTGCAAATTCCAAGACACATAGTGGTTAAATTCAATTCGGAAACTACAATTCTCCAAGCAACCAGGAGAAAGACACTAAATTCAAAGGAAAGGAAATTCAAATAACACAAGACTATTCTATTACCACAAAAAAATGCAAAAGGGAATGGAATATTTTGTTCCAAAAATCAATGGAGTTCAGAATGCACCTCAAGATTACCTATCCTTCAAACTTCAGCTTAATCATTAAGAAAAAATATATTCAATAATAAAGAGACTTTTGCTTTTTGAACATCCCAGAAAACAGAAATGCATGAGAGATGAATGGAAGTAGCAGCCAAGGACAACAGAAATTAGTAAGACACTTCTTTCTAAATGTATGCAAGAAGAAAGGGGCAAAGGCAAAAATCAGATGGAGATAAGAGTGGAGAGGCAATCCTAGCTCATTATGGATAGAATCTGGAATTGAAGTCAGGAAGACCTGGGTTCAAAGCCAATTTCAGATGTTTAGTAGCTGGACAAGTCACTTAACCTCAGTCTTTCTTCATTTTCATGATCTATAAAATGTGGATAGCAATAGCATCTAGTGCCCGAGTTTTTGCAAGAATAAAATGAGATCATATTTGTAAATGACATTGTAAACCTAAAACAGGTATATAAGTGCTAGCTATAATCTTCCAGCACTACAAGTACTTGACTCTACCTCAGTCACTGGGCTTCAGACAGCAGAACATGCCCAAGCTTCTACCAAAAGTTGTCTCACTGATAACTCTTTGTATGAGCCTTGGACCCCAGGTCTCCAACTCTATGTGAAGGCTGGGAATTATTCCTCTCTTCACCCCCACAAAAAATCCAGTTTTTTTGGATAACTCCCCCCCCCACACACACACACCTTTTGTTGTCGCCATTTCTCATATTTAAATGTTTCTTTGTTTTTTGTGTGTTTTATTCTAATAAGGAAGACTGATGTGTAATCAGACAAATGGAAAGAGAATTGTGAAGGAGCAATGTGTCATGAAAGTCAAAGGAAGAGAGGGTATCTGGGAGCAGAAGATGGACTACTATCTCAAAAGCTTCAGAGAAATCAAGAATGAAGATTTTAAAAAAAGCTGTGGCACTTAGAAATTAAGAAATGAATGGCAACCTTGGAAAGAGCAGTTTTAGTAAAGTATGGGATTAGAATCCAGTTTGTAAGGGAGTAACGTTATTGGAATCTGATATACTGGAAGCAATTAGAATGATGAGGCTTTTTTTTTAGGATTTTGACTGTGAAAGGGAGGAAGGATATAGTATAACAGCAAGTCAAGTGAGAGGATTTTTTTTGGTTGTTGTTTGTTTTTGTTTGTTTTGTTTTGTTTTTGTTTAGACTGAGAGTGTTCTGGGTATATTTGTAAACAACAAGCAGGAACTAGTAGAAGGATAGATTGAAGATGAGAGGGAGGATGATTGAAGGACATGCTCGCAAAAAAAAATGTGAGAGGATAGAATCAAAGGCAAAAATTGGCAAGGAGAAGGGCCATTCTTCTCTTCATTGAAAGAAGGGACCAAAAGAAGATAGAACTGAGGATGGTATAGAACAGATGTGTCAAACATAGAGTCTTCTGCAACACACTGGAGTGTACATCAACTAGATAAAAATTGCATTGGGAAATACTTCACAAAGCAAACCAAAATACAGTAGAACAATAATATTAATGTGCAGTTTTCTAAGTCAGTATCTGGCCCACAAGGATACTCAAGTACAGTTTAATGGCTCTCATTTCTATTTGAGTGCAACACCACAAGGATAGTGGAGTTCTTATATACAGTTTAGGGAAGAAGAGTTAGTAAGGAATAAAATCAATTTTATCACTGAAGTAGGGAATGAGGTCCTCTCCTAGTCTATATGGAACAGAAATTAAAAGGGAAGTATCCAGGGCTTGGGGAAAAAAAAGGTTTGGAACAGTCATTATGGGATGTAGCAATAGTATTATGGGGGTTGTGAAACTATATAGGAGCAAGACTGAAAATGTTTGCTAAATCAGGGGTCAGCAAACCACAGTCCATGAGTCATATCAAGCCCACTCACTGTTTTTCTATGGCTCTTAAGAATGACTTTTACATTATAAAGTAAAGGCTGTTTTTATATTAAAAATGTAGAAATCATTATTAATTTGCTGTCCACATATAAAAATATAAATAGCATTCTTAGCTTGCAGTTTACACAAAAATATATGAGGGCTAGATTTGGTCCATGGTTTGCTGACCCTTGGCTTAACTCAATCAGCTTCCATGAATCCATTCAACAATCATTTATTAGACTTACTACATATAATGTGCTACTGTCTTGAGATTAAACAGGCATAATGATCCCACAGCCTCTATTTTTGGCTGCTCATAGTGTATAACCTCTGTTGCCAATAAGACATATTTCCTTATGTCTAACAAAACCATCTTACTGTAACTGAAGAGCACCCTGTTTGATCTGCAAAGACTGTTTGATAGCCACAATAGATCCACAACTTTGTGTTTTCCAAGCTACTTCACCCAACCCCTTTAACCTTTTCTTATTCTATTTTCCATCCCTTTAATCACTTCTTTTGTTTAACTTTGGCTCTCATCCTGGCTCACCACATCCTCTCTATAATGAAGACACTAGCATTGAGCAAAATATTTAAATAAAAGGGTATCTGAGAAGAAGAGAATATTATGATTAAAAGGGTTGGATTGATTCCCCAGCCTTTCATGTCATTTTTGTATTAAGATATCTGACATCCTTTTTTTTTCAGTTATAACACCAAACCACATTGTTTATAATTCACTGTTAGTTGTAGGCATTTTTTCCCAGGCTTTCCTAATCTGTATGTTGCTGCTGTTTTTACTTTAATTTTTTCTTATTGAAACTATTGCTTTCAGTCAGTTATTTTTCTTATGCCCCCACCCTACATTTTTGTCTCACAAGGAATGACCTTTGAATCCTTCATTTCTTTCTAGGATCAACTCAAGTGCTACCTTCTACATGAGATCTTTCCTGATTGCCCAGGGTTAGCACTCTGCTTAAAAGATTATTTTGTATTTTTTGTATATATTTTCTATTGTGTTATCTGTGTATTTGTTTTTTTTTCCTCTTTCAGGAAACAAGTTATTCCTCCTTAAAGATGGGACTGTTTACTTTTTGTCTTTTTATCCTCACTATCTAGTACAGTTTTTTTGGCACACAGTAAACAAATGCTTGTGGAATGAATGAACAGAAGCAATCTGTTCTAATTTAGTGACATCTGAAAGCTTGATAAATATAATCTCAATTCCATCACTCAGGTCATTAGTCAAGGGGGTAAAAATCTTAGCTCCAGAAATAACTCAAGAAACTCAGTCTGTAAGATTACTGAAACAAGAAATTCCCTGACATTTTCAACAAACCGAGGTTATAAGATGTTTGACATCATATTTGTTTATCTTTTCCCCTTTGTACCAGACTATAGATAAGAAAAAAATACAATTTCTTTTCTGGCTAGATTCTCCCCCTTTCCCATGTTTCTCAGGCAAAGGAAAGCACCAGTGGATTACCAGTCCAAGCTGATGCCCAGCACTCAGCACAGTGCCTGATACATAGTGAGTGCATGTTGCCTTGATTACTGATGTCCAACTATGCCATGGCAGCCTATAAAAAGGGTCTTCTTGTTGTACCTGAGGAAATTCCTATGGAGGGATTCAGAAAGGAGTCAAGGTTCTCTATGCAGGTGACCTCAACTTTTTAGCCTTTTCTTTACCTCTTCAGCCATACACAACTTTCCATTAGCTGTGAGCACTGGCGTGTAGCTACATACCGGTGAGGAACAATTCTCCCTCTTAACCCTATAAAGGCACAAATTAATCAGTCCAGTCCAAAATCTCTAAGACCCAAAGGTTCTCCCTTCTCAGAGAAAGTGATCATGAGTCACATGACCTTGCCTTTTCGACTGCATGTCTCCTTTAATTTACTCTAACCCCTCATGCAATTCAGCAATATCAGAGTACTTTTCTTGACTCTAGTTGAATTCCAAGCAAAAAAACTACCATATAGTACCTTCTTTTTGTTCTTTATAATAAACAATCACTTAATGACATTGGTACTCCTACATTTTCAGAGTTCATTTAAGTAATAGTTTTGTAGAAAAAGCATTGAACTTGAAGTTAGAAGACCTGGATTTATATCTCAACTCTGACACATATTAGCTATATGGCCTTGGGCAAATCACTAGAACTCAACTTTTTTCAATTTTAAAATTGTGTTAATGATATTTTCATCATATACATGGGGCAAGGGGGAAGGATTCCCCATCTCCCAATGGCAAGGATTAGCTCTCACCTCCGTTCCTTTTTCCCCCATCTTATTTCAAACACTTGACCTTTATCTATCTATCTATCTATCTATCTATCTATCTATCTATCTATCTATCTATCTA
>NW_020954557.1:26202403-26230578 GCF_900497805.2 Vombatus ursinus
CTATCTATCTATCTATCTATCTATCTATCTATCTATCTATCTATCTACCTACCTACCTATCTGTCTATTATATTTATTTGTTTAAATTTTGAGTGACAAATTCTCCACCTCCCTCCAGACCCTTCCCCACCCATCAAAAAGGCAAGCAATATGATATCAATTACACAGGAGACACTTGACATTTTAAAGGCAGAGATAGGGACTGGACTTGAGATTTCATTGTTATAGGAAATTCCCATATGAGGAAACTCTTTATCCTAATAATGGACAAGAGCTTCTAATAATATCCAATAGCTAACATTTATATTGTACTTACTATGTGCCACGCATTTCACTAAGTGCTTTACAATTATGATATCATTTTGATCCTCACAACAACATTGAGAGGTAAATGCTATTATCATTCCCATTTTACAAATGAAGAAACTGAAATGAACAGAGAATTAATTACTTTCCCAGAGTTACGCAACTCATATCTGAGGTCAGATTTGAGCTCAGATCTTCCTGAATCCAGTCTGAGTGCTCTATCCACTGTTATCACCTAGCTAGCTATTTTCACTGCAACTTATAGTCTTAGAGAATTCCCTAAAGCACTGACAAATTAAGTGATTTGCCCACTAACATATAACTATTATATGTCTGAGGCAGGACTTAAGGATTTAAGGACTAAGGAAAGACCAAGATGGTCTTTCCTTCTTTGGGGCCAGCTCTCTATCCATTCTCCCATACTGCCCTTCTGCCATTTATAGCTTGACAATGTCACTATAGTCATAAAAATTTAAAGATGAAAGACCTTGAAAATCATCCAGTTCAACCTTCAATTTTTAGACGGGAAACTAAAGCCAGGAAGGTTGAATATTCTTCCCACACTATCATAGCTAGTTAGTAATAAAAACTCAGGTCATAGGAGCATGAATTTTGATGCAAAAGGGCTATTAAAGTTTTCTGGTTCCTAGGCTGCTGTTACATTCCTTAGGTTGCCACCTCAGCTTCCTAACTGGTTTTCCTGATATCATATCACTCCCTTATCCACAAACCATCAACAGCTCTCTATTAACAACCCCTAAAATGAGTATTTAGGATGACATTTAAGGACCTTCACAACCTGCACTTAAGCTTGTCTTTTTTACCTTATTGCCTACTGTTCCCCAATGTAAATATCTGTTCCAGGGATCCTGTATTTCTTGAAAGACAGAAATAAAGACCTTGATAGAATATAAATGAAAGAGAAATATCACTGTGAGCTAAGAGGGTAGAAGCAGGCCAGCAAAGGCTGGGTAGACCAAGGTGGGGTGAAGATACTGAAAAAGCCTAGGAGAGTTTATCTCTAAAGATAAGGCAGAATGGGAAAATGTGGGGCACTGAAAACAAAATTTACCTTTACAAGTTTATCAAAGGGCCACCTAAAATCATTACAGGAACTTTTCTTGCCTTTCCTTTTGTAACTAGTAAGAAGAATAGAATGAATGTGATAGATAGCTACCTCTTTCATGGGAAGATTCTAAAGGAATTAGAAGAATAAAAATTCTTAAATGAGCAAACATTTAAAAGAAAAATAATTATTTCAGATTCAGCTAAGAAACTAAGGGAAATTGAGAAGAAAAGGAAGAAATTCATTGTATCTGCATCCACCCAAAATTTGTGAGTAGGGGAAGGAAGGAAGAAAAGTCTATGTACCTTCCCATGGAGGCCACATTATATGTGTGAAGGTACTGAAGAAGGGCTGGGGGTGAGTGTTCTGTAGGAAGTAGGAGTTGCCTGGTGCTGTAGGGAGTCTCACTGATTAACAGTCAGATGGTATTTCAATTTTTATGTCTGAAAAATAAAATTTCTCAACATAAATATTATTTCAATGTGAACTGTAGGATCTTGTGTGAATCTTGCTGGTTGCCATGACCACCTTCAGCTATTTTTCTTTATAAACAAACCCAACCCAGTTGTTCAGCTGTGATTTGTAGACAATCTCCCAGATTACTCATCCCTTTCATCTAAAAAGTCAGAAGAAATATTCACAATGACATTATGGTTTCTTTTGTAGTAATTGACTACTAAGGAATAGGAAAGGCTTCTAAATGTGACATTTGTTAAAATTCTAAAACTAGAGGAGATTTTTCTCTCACACATAAGAAAATAACCTCATTAGTACACCCTTTAAAAAACCCACAATGATGAGCACTTGACATAAAAATGATGTTTAATTTCTGAGATCTTGTCAATCACAACTGTCATTGATTGAAACATCATTGCTTTGTTACTTACCCATTATTTAGATCCTTTGACTATTTCTTATTCTATTCATTAGTAAGTATTTTGAACTGGCCTGTGTCCTTATTTCAACTTGTTTCTTGGCAGTCGCTCAATTTCATGAATTAATTGTATTTCATATTAATGTAACCATAGAGACATTGTAAAATGATGACAAAAATAATCCCAGAACTGCTGCCTTCAAGTAAGTATGGTCCCCTTCAAATTATTTATGTTGGAAAACTATAAACTTTTTCCTAATATGGCACCATTCAGTTTTCTTTTCAAGCTATAAATCCTAGCAACTTTGAGGTCTCACAAGAAAATCAGTCTCCTTACTTTATCATCCTAACGCATAATTGACCCAAAATCATAAAAACTAAGCTTCCTTATCTAACATTTATTTTCATTGGCTATTTCAAAGACTAAAATCAACTCTCAAATGACAATTACCTATTATTGAGAATCATCTTTTTTAATATATGAGAAGATCCTGAGTTGCAAAAAGCATTTTGAGCCACATCAACATCATTAGAATATGCATGTTGCCCCCAAAAATATTAACATGGACCACTAATTTGGATTCATATAAATGCTCTGGTCTCCAAGCAATCTATGATCTCATTGAAGTGGATATATCTTCTAATTTTGCTAAGATTTTTTTTCAATCATTATTATATGAGTTGCCTTTAGTTATAGCTCTTTTATGTAGATTTTTTAAAAAGAGAGAGATCCATTTTTCTGAGTTTTCTTTACAAACACGTTAAGTGTTATTTGTATTTTTTTTAACAAGAGGGATCCTAGGGATTCTGATAGCCTTAAAATTACTAGAATGTTCAATATTCATTACAGTAAAAAGTGTGTCTAATTCTCAGTTCACAGTTTTGATGGAAGTGAAATATTAGTCAACTCCTAAATGAAATAAATTTCTGATTGATAACCTCCAAAAAAAAGACAAAAACAATTTTCTAGGTATCTATGCTAGAGTTATATCATGATTTCTACCTTTGGCAGGCTATAAATACTAAGCTTTAATTATATACAGTCTGTTAATTCCTCTCAATATATAAGCATATATTTAGATGCAAGGATATATTTGTAATCTTGCAGATATGGGTACTCCTTCCACAAATGCAGGAAGAAATCTTGGCACAATTTCTCATCCTGATGTTTGATCTCATCTTTTTCACAAATCCTCAAAGGAGATTTAATATTTAGGTCATTTTCTATAGCACTTAAGCTGTCATTCTTTTTTTTTCCCTTCAAGATTATTTGCATTAAAATGAAATTGGAAATAGCTATTGCATCTCTCCAAATACAGACAGAAGCCATTTTAAGAATATCATTTTCTGGATGTAGTAGTATATACTTATAATCCCTGCCACTGGGGAGGCTGAGGCTGGTGGATTGATTGAGCTTAGGAATGCTAAGCTATAGTGGGTTAAGGCAATTGGGTATTCACACTAAGGCCAAAACCAATATGGTGACCCAGGAAGAGCAGGGAGCCAGCAAGTGACCTAAGGAGTGGTAAACCAGCCCATGTTGGAAACAGAGAAGGTTAGAGATTCCCCTGCTGATCAGTAATAGGACCTATCCATGAAAGGCCACTGCATTTTCAGCCTAGCTGAGATAGGGATACCTAGTGGCAAAATGTGTGTATAACACATATATGTATACACATATAAATGTGTGTATTTATGTGTGTGTATCTGAAATGGAGGATTTCAAAAGAATGGAAAAGCTCATGGATGGTGAACAATGTGGTACTTTTTCCAAAGGAAAGACAATTGAAAGAACAACAATGAATCAACAAGCATTCATCCCATTTCTTATTGGTATTAGGCTTTGGGTATTAATACAACAAATGAAATAATTCTCTTTCATAAGGGCTTTTACATGTAATTGCAAAGAAAACCATGGCATATGTAAGTATGTGTAGCATGATTATAAAGAGAATTAATATGATGTACTTAAACACAAAGTAGTTTGATGAGAGGAAAGGTACTAGAATTTGGGGGAATTGGGAAATGCTTCATGTAAAAGGTAATACCCAAGAATCACTGTGTAAGGAGAATGGGATTCTATGAGGCAGATGAAGAGGTAATACATTCCATGAATATGGGACCATCAATTTAAAGACACAGAGTTGAGAGACAGAGATTAATATCGGAAGAAAAGACAGAAGGCCAATTTGCCCAGATGTCAATGTATAGAAATGGGAGTGGTATACAATGAGACTGAAAAGATAGGTTGGGTCAAGATTGTAAAGAACTTTAAAAGTTAAATGGATGATTTTATATTTGGTTGCAGAGGCAATAAGAAGTGATTGATGCTTAAAGGAATAACATTTGATAGCAGCATGTAGAATGGCCTAGAGGGGTAAAAGACTTGAGGCAGAGAGACTAATCAAGAAGTCATTACAATAATTCAGTGAGAGGTGATGAGGGCCTGAGATAGGTGGGAGCTGTGTGAGTTGGGATAAAGGATTGTATGCAAGAGATGTTATAGAGGTAGAATGGTAAGATTTGACAACTAATTGAGTATGTATGGTTAAAGAATATAAGAAATTGAGGATATCACCAAGGTTATAAATCTGGAACACTAGAAGAATAATGGTGTCTTCAATAAAAATGGTGGGTGGGAAAGGATGGGATAAATGTGGTAGATAATGAGTCCTGTTCCGGGCATGTTGAGTTTGAGATGTCTACAGGACATCCAATTTGAAATGTCCAATAGACAAATGATAATGCAGGATGTAAGTTTAGGAGAGAGACTGGGTCTAGATGTCTAGATAGGAGAATCATATCCATAGTTATAATAATTAAACCAATGGGAATTTATAATGTCATTAAAAGAGAAAGTGTAGAGAGAAGAGAAAGGGACCTAAGTTAGAGCGTTGGGAAACACCAGCAGGTAGAGAGCATGATCTGGTTCATAAGCTAGAAAAAGAAATTGAAAAGGAGCAGTTAGACAGGTAGTATAAATACCAAGAAAGAAGGGTCTTGAAAGCCCAGTAAAGTCAGTATCTAAGAGGAGAGGAGTCAATAGTGTCAAATGCAGTAAATCGGACAAGAAGTATGTGGAATAAAAGAAGACCATCAGATTTGAAAATGAGTGCTTACTTTGATTCATTCAGCCTAGGATTGAGACCAGAAGCCATATTTCAAAGGATAAGGGGTAAAAGGAGAAGAAGTAGAAGCAGTGAGTACAGATAGGATTTTTCAAGGAGTTGGGCTGAAAAGAAAAGGAGAGAGAAGGGATAGCTTAAGGGCATGTTATAGGTCTAGTGCAGATTCTTTAAGGGGGGGAGGGGTTGATACTTGGTCAAGTTTGAAACAAATTGAAAGGGAACCAATAGATAGGAAGAGGCTGAAGTTTAGAGGGGGTGAGGGAGAAAGAAAACAAACAAATGTTTGAGGTTAAAATTTGCTGAAGAAGACATGAAAGAATATTATCAAGGACACATTTAAAGAGATTGGTCATGGCAAAGAGAAGAGCCTCCTCATTTTCAGAGACTGGGGGGAAAAGAAGATGTAGTAGGGAATGATACCAATGCCTTTCAAGACAAAAAAAGAATGAAGAAGGAGTTCATATTAAATGGCTCAAATTTTCTAAATAGAGAGGCAAGGACCTCAGCTGAGAAAAAGAAGAGAGGAGAGGGCTTAGATTCTTAAAATCTAGCCACTGCTCATATTCTTATAATCTAGCCACTGCTCAGATTCTTACAATCTAGCCAATAGCTCACTAATGTTCAGACTCCTAAGAGTCTACCCAATATGACAGATGTTCTAATAAACCTTGTCTTTGGCTGAAAGAAGACTTGGGTCGAATTCTTTCGGGCAGGATCCACATGTTCTGATTTTGGGGTCCCAGCACCCCTAACCCCTAAACCTCATCATTTTGGTGGCCCATACAGGGAAACTGCATAACCCCAAGTTCTTCTCTAGACAAGACTGGAAGGTATGTAAGTCTCCTCTCCCTTTTCTTGCTCTGCAGTTGGGGTCACTCTCCAAGCACCAAGGCTTGGAGGTGCTTTTCAGGCAGACAGTTAAGAGGCTGTCTCGCGCTTAGTCTGACACTCTCAGGCTCTCTATGCACTGGTTTGATTCGAGGACATGGACCTGGGTACACCTTCTGCAGCATAGAGGACAAGGACAGACACCCTATCCAGAAGTATATGACCAATTCTGTCAGTTCTCTTGGTGGAAAGAATAGGGGAAAACTGCAGTTGCTTCTTGGTTCCCTGAGGCTTACTTACTCCCTTCCCTCTACACCCCTGAACTCTCCTTCATGGAGGTTACAGGGGAAAGATAAAACAGCTAAAAATATCTTGGCAGATTCTGGAGGTTTTGTAATTTATCATTAAGGAGTTTGGAACTCCTCCTTAAAACCCTGGTCACTCTTTTCTCCCTCACTTCACTTGAGCCAAGAGGGTATCTGTTAACCCCTCTCATAGGAGAAGAGAGTTTCATCCTTTACCCTTCATCTTTGATTTTGCTCTCCCCCACCTGGGAAAAGAAGGAGGGAGGAGGGGCAGCAGCTATGGTGTGGGTCCCTTGGCAATGGCCTTGGGTCCTAGGGCAACCTTTGCCTGGAAGCATCACCCAGGTTCAGCACATGCTACTCAAGGTAAAAAAGCTAGCCTCCCAAACTTGGGCAAGCACGCTCTTTTAAATTTGTAGTTTTGACTGTTAATGATAAGATGTTGATTCTCTGTGTAAAGTAATTTGTAAAATACCAGTCACCTGATTGGTAATGGGTTTGTTTCAAGTTTCAAATTGGTGAAATTTTTCTATCAGTTATGTCAAGCAACTTTTCATAATTTGGTTACCACTAAAATAATTTGGCTATTGTTTTAATGTGTAAACTAGCCAAAAAGCTTGTTTGGGTTATGGCTTGCTCAGAATTTGCAAGTGAATAGACATCTCTAATGATTGGTTTTTTACACCAAGACATGTTTAAGTTTGAGATGTAAATCCTGGAAAAGTTTTTCCTAAACTGTGATTAATGAAACTTGCTGTTTGAGGTAAAAGTTCATGGGATTTTATTTTGAGTTGTCTGAGGGATCACAATAATCCATCGATAATCAATAATCCAGCATCTGAGAAATGCCACAAGCTACTCAGAAAATGTGGTACTGGTGGGAAGTCAGCATTGGGAAAAAGCTGAGAGGACAATTTTAGCCTCACTCTAAGATGGGATCCTCCTGGCTCAGTTTCCCCATTATGTTCCTTTGAAAAGGAATGTTACCCACCTGGCTATTCCTGAGTCTGGCTATGAGGCAGATTTGATACTGCATGGTTGGAAAACTGAATTAACTGAATCCAAACAGAGCTAAGGATGTTTTATCCTGTCACATCTGGGCCCTGCAGTCTTTTCTGTCAGATTTGTGTCTTCCAGACTACAGGCCATTCACCTACAGTTGATAGCAAATAGCAGGTACCAGCCAATGTCTTCCACATCATTCCCTGGATGCAGCCTGTGCTCAGTTCCATTCAACCTTCTCTTTGGGACCCCCTCGAGGCAGGGACTGTTCTCTGCCCCTTGCCAGTAGGAAGCAATTTCAGAAGTCAAGACCTTCGCCCCTTATCCCAAAAGAATTTTGAACCCCAGAAAGGAAAAACCCTGGACTTTCCCACATGGCTGAATCTCTGGCATTGCCCTGAGACTATAATCCCATAGCCTGGCCTTTCATTGTGGCTACACCCAATCTCCCAATTCTGTTACCCTTAACCTAGCCTAGCCCTGCATTGTCTTACCTCCCTATGGCCCCTGGCCATTCCCCACCCTTAATCCTAGATTGGCTCCATTCTCCCTTTACCACATGGTCCAGGTCCCAGGAGTTCTGTTCACCCCAGTTTACTGGCCACTCCCAATCAGATCTTCCTTAGACCCCTCCTCCAGTCAAACTACTTGGCCACTCCTAGATCTCTCTCACAGTCTTTCTGTATGGATTCTTAAAATCTAGCCACTGCTCAGATTCTTACAATCTAGCCAAGAAGAAAGGAGAGGATAAAAGGGATGGGAGGCTTGAGATGAAAGATTTGGAAAAGCATCTGTGGAGGGTGAAATAGGGAATCAATTATGGAGAATAAAATCACTGCTTTGCTGCAATGAGAGCTCAGTTGAAGTTGAATAATATGAATTTTTAATATACCTGATCAGTGTATTTTGATTTTCTCCTGTTCTGTTCAGCAGTATGTGAATAGGAACAGATGAGGTGGATGGTGGGAATATTACATGGCAAAAGTTTGATGGGGGGGGCAGAACCAAGATGGCAGAATGAAAGCAGTGACTTGCTTGAGCCCTCTCCCAAACCCCTCCAAATACCTGTAAAAAATGGCTCTAAACAAATTCTAAAGCAGCAGAACTAACAAAAAGACAGAGTGAAACAAATTTCCAGCCCAAGACAACCTGTATGGTTGATCAGAAAAGTATATCACACTGGAGCAGGCCTCAGAGGACTGAATCATGGGCAGCTGTGGTGGTTTCCAGACTTCTCAACCCATGAACACCAAAGACAACTTAGAAGGTCAGTGGGAAAAGTCTGTGACTGCAGTGAGAGAAGAAGCTAGGTCTCAGCCGTAAGTCCCTGGGGCACTGGTTGCCTCCTGAGCTTCCAGCCCACAGATTGAGGGGGAATCCAGTGCTTGATCAGAGGGGGATTGCAGGGATCTCTCTTCCAGTGCAGGATTCTCTTTCTGTGCCCACGCTTGGATCTGGGCCACAGTTCTGAGGGGCACTCCTGGGGTGAGGAGGAATGCTGGTGTAGTGGAACTTGTTGTGGCAGTGGAGAGGAAACACCTTGCCCCTTATCATACTACCTTGGAAGAACTGAAAAGTTAGAGGTCCCTAGAAGTATCTCTGAAACCAGCTGTACAAACCCCTTGAAACTTGGGACAGTACACTCTCCACATTGGAAGCAGACTCTTACCTTAACAAAGAGTTTAAAACTCAAGTAATTGGTTGGGATCATGAGTAAGCAGTGCAAAAAGAGTCAGACTATATTATCTTACCTTGGTGACAAAGAGGATCAAAACATACAACCAGAAGAAGACAACAAAGTCAAAGCTCCTACATCCAAAGCCTCCAAGAAAAATATGAATCAGTCCCAGGCCTTGGAAGAGCTCAAAAGGGATTTTGAGAAGCAAGTAAGAGAAGTAGAGGAAAAATTGGGAAGAGAAATGAGAGTAACACAAGAAAATCATGAAAAACAAGTCAACAGCTTGCTAAAGGAGGACCAAAAAAAAAAAATATGGAAGAAAATAACACCTTAAAAAATAGCCTAACCCAAATGGCAAAAGAGGTCCAAAAAAGCCAGTGAGGAGAAGAATGCCTTAAAAAGCAAAATTGACCAAATGGAAAAGGAAGTCCAAAAGATTACTGAACAAAATACTTCCTTAAAAATTCGAATAGAGCAATTGTGACTTTATGTGACTTTAAAGCTAGTGACTTTATGAGAAATCAAGACACTGTAAAACAAATCCAAAAGAATGAAAAATTAGAAACAATATGAAATATTTCATTGGAAAAGCAACTGACCTATAAAATAGATCCAGGAGAGAGAATTTAAAAATTATTGGAGTATCTGAAAGCCATGATAAAAAAAAAAAGAGCCTAGATATCATCTTTCAAGAAATTATCAAGGAAAACTGCCCTGACATTTTAGAACCTGAGGGCAAAATAGAAATGGAAAGAATCCACCGATCTCCTCCTGAAAGAGATCCCCAAAGGAAAACTCCTGGGAATATTGTAGCCAAATTCCAGAGTTCCCAGGTCAAGGAGAAAATATTACAAGCAGCCAGAAAGAAACAATTCAAGTATTGTGGAAACACAATCAGGATAACACAAGATTTAGCAGCTTCTACATTAATGGACTGCAGGGCATGGAATATAATATTCTGGAGGGCAAAGGAGATAGGATGACAACCAAGAATCACCTACCCAGCAAAACTGAGTATAATCCTTCAGGGAAAAAAAGGGTCATTCAGTGAAATAGAGGACTTTCAAGCATTCTTGATGAAAAGACCAGAGCTAAATAGAAAATTTGATTTTCAAATACAAGACTCAAGTGGAACATGAAGAGGTAGACAGGAAACAGAAAATCATAAGAGACTTATTAAGGTTGAACTGTTTACATTCCTGCACGTAAAGATGATATTTGGAACTCATGAGACCTTTGTCAGTATTAGGGTAGTTGGAGGGAAAAAAATTGTATGTATGTATATACATACATATATATACATAGATAGATAAATAGATAGAGGTCACAGGGTGAGTTGAAGATGAAGGGGTCATATCTAGAGAATGAAATTAAGGGGGAGAGAGAATTATACTAGGAGAAGGAGTAATGGAGAAGTAGAACAGGGTAAATTATCTCACAAAAAAAAAACAGAAAAGAAAAGGCTTTTACAGTGGAGGGGAAATGGGGGGAAGGTGAGAGGGAATGAGTGAATCTTATTCTCATAGGATTTGACTTAAAGAGGGAATAACATACACACTCAATTGTGTATGGAAATCTGTCTTACTCCACAGGAAAATAGGGGGGGATGGGGACAAGAGAGTAGGGGGATGATAGAAAGGAGGGCAGATTGGGAAAGGGGGAAATCAGAAGCAAATACTTCTGAGGAGGGACAGGGTCAAAAGAAAGAATAGAATAAATGGGGGGGAGCAGGATAGGATTAAGGGAAATAAGAGTTAGTTTTTCACAGTATGTCTACTATGGAAGTCTTTTGCATAACTGCACATGTATAACCTATATTGAGTTGCTTGCCTTTTCAATGAGGGTGGGTGGGGAGGGAGGAAGGAAGGGAGAAAATTTGGAACCCAAAGTTTTAAAAACACATGTTTAAAAAAATGTTTTCACATGCAACTGGGAAATAAGAAATACAGGAAATGGGGCACAGAAATCTATCCTGCCCTACAGGAAAATAGGAGGAGAAGGGAATAAGAGAAGTGGGAGAGAGATACAAGGGAAGGCAGGCTAGGGGAAGGGCTATTCAGAATGTGTGCCATCTTGGGGTGGGGGGCAGGGCAAGATGGGGTGAAAATTTGGAACTCAAAATCTTATGGAAGTAAATGTTGAAAACTAAAAATAAATAAATTTACTAATAAAAAATAAAACCAAAAAAAGTGAAAAAAAGAAAAAAAAGTTTGACAAGGAATAAGTAGCAATAGGACAAGAGAACAAGGGCCATCAGTAGTTACTGACCAATATGCCAACTTTCTAATCTTTAAAATAACTTTATGAGAATGGTCTACACACAAATCAATGGTAGCCTTGAAGAAAAGATGAGAAAGGAACAAACAAGCTTACATAATTTCTACAGCAAATGATATCTTCACAGTTTACTTCACAGTGACTAAAGGGTCTAGAGAGTTCAAGGTCCTCCTAAGTGTCAGTGTGAGAGTGTATAAATAAAAAGGCAACTTCACATGAAAGAGTTCAAAGTTTCTTTCACATTCAGGTAAAATGGTGTATAAAAGATCCAGAAACCCATGAACTTGGGCACTACTAAGTCCAAGGGGAACATTAATTTCAATGGGTATAAACCTGTAAGAAAAACAACCTATAACCAGTTACCTGAAGTTGTATTCTTGAGAATGACACCAGAATTACTGAAGTCAATTTTAGTTAAGGTTAGAATCAACAATTTACTAGACTTCCATTACTTGGGACTTCATTAAATAAGCCCAAAATTTTGATCAAGTAATGTTAGTTAGGGGACTAGAGTTATCTAGCTTTGAATGTGGGATTTTAATTACTGTCATATTGGTTCTCCTAGGGTAGGCTCAAGAATATTCCACCATATTATACAAAGGCCACAAAAGTCATAGCTACAGTGGCAATTGTAGCAAAAAGAAAATTTGCCATTTTTCTCCAATAAACCAGATTACTCTGAATTCAGGTACCACTTGAAAATAAAAAAAGTAGGTGAACATCATAAAATGCTAACAAATTACAAACCCTGTAATAAAAAATTCAAAATTCCCATTTATCTGATATTGGGACTATGTCAAGATGTTCAGTCACAAAACCTCTTCAGAACTGTTCTAAATATAACTATCAGTCAACTCCATGGCAACTAGAATGACTAATAGTCTCAGGTCTTTGCTGGTCATCTTGCCATGTGACTAGAGCTGATTGATTTGACAAGTAAACTTTGGTCAAAATGGTTTTGAACTGATTCTGGCATCAAATGTGTCAACACTTTCTTGAATTTTCCTACCACATAGGTTAACTAAGGACAATAAAGAAGTTAACGTATTGTTGAGGTGACAGTAGCCATACTTCTTGGCAAAGTATGCGTATTGTCTGAGCTAGAAGGGGTCATCAGGTTCAGCCATAAGTGACTTGGTTGAGATCACTCAGTTAAATGAGCAGCAAAGACAAAAATTCAAGCTAGCTCTTCTAATCCCAGACCCCATGCTTTTGCTACTACTCTATGCTGTATGTGTGACCAGAACTTTGATCAAATTAACCAATCAAAGAAGAAAAGTATTTCTCAGAGATTTGGAATCTAATTAAATATTAACTACAAAGATAGCATTAGTAAGTGTTCTGTCTAATAAAATTGTCATATATACACTACACAGATAACCAATTTCAATTGAAATACTTTAAAATGTACTAAAATGAACTTAACACTAAAACTATCCTGGACATAATGAAATCATTCCTTGGTGATAAGAATGATTTAAGAACCTGGCAATGCTTCAGGGTCATTGTTTTGAACTGCAATAATCATGATCCTAATATTTAGATGGAAATGCCCAGTTACTGGCAATTTCCAGGTGACAAATATTTTACGGTAAACCCATCCATACTCTTGGGAGAACTAATTTTTTTTTTACCCTGTTTTGTGTTACAACACATCTGAAGTCCCATGACAGACTGATTCAGTATGCATTCAAGATTACTCAAAGAGCTAAGAAGCATTTTAAGCACGCCATACTACTGTCTATGTATTATAAGTCATTCTGCAGAAAAAAACTATTAGCTATTACTTAGGGAAGGTCTGGAAGAAAAGGTTTAGCTTTGTTTGATTCTCATTTTATCTGGTTCTTCTATCTCTATGTTGCTTTGGCAGATGAATTTAATAATTCTCACTTATTAATTACTATTTGCAAAACAGCATTTATAATAATAATAATAATAATAATAATAAAGGAAGATAGAATTAATTCTTTAACATCTTAAACCAATAAATTAATAAGCATTTATTCAATACCTACTAGGTGCTAGTCATTGGTGACACAAAGTTAAAAATGAAACAGTCCCTGCCCTCAAAGAGCTTACATTTTATTGGAGCAAACATTACAAACACATAAATAAAAATATACACAAAATAAATTGGTTTTTTTTGGGGGGGAAGTCAAACACTAACTCAAGAAGAATGTCATGTAGAAGGTGGCACTTGAAAGAAACTAAGAAAAAACTAAAAATTCTAAGAAACAGTGAGGAAGCAGTACCTTACAAATACAAATATGGAGGGCATCCTGTGCAAAGATAGAGTTGGGGGAGAGAACAATGCCTTGTGTGAGGACAAGAAGCCATTTTAAAATGTATTTATCACATTTGTAAAAATATTCCTAGGGGTGGCTAGGTGGTGCAGTGGATACAGCACTGGCACTGGAGTCAGGAGGACTTGAGTTCAAATCCAGTGTCAGACACTTGACACTTCCTAGCTGTGTGACCCTGGGCAAGTCACTTAAACTTTTGCAGATTGCCTCACCTGGAAAAAAAATCCTAAAATTTTGCTATTGTCATACAAACTTTGTGTAGAATAACTAATTAACAGCTCTGCATGATGGAATGCTGGACCTGGAATCAGGAAGACTCATCTCCCTGAGTTCAAATCTGGTCTCAGACACTTGCTAACTGTGTAACTCTAGGCAAGTCACTTAACCCTGTTTGCCTCAGTTTTCTCATATGTAAAATGAACTGGAGAAGGAAATGGCAAACCACCCAAGTATCTTTGCCAAGGAAACCCTAAATGAGATAGAGAAGAGTGGGGCACAACTAAACAATAACAACAAATTGAATTAAAATTCCAAGAATGACTCAAATGCCTGATAGTGGATATGTAAGTATTTAATAAATAAAAAACCTGTATATTATAAAGGGAAAAGGTATGGCAGAAAAGAGTATTTGTAAGGTTTAGCAGAAACAATGTTAGACTGTGAGCCAATACCTGGCTGTGTGATCTTGAGAATTTACTTAAGCACCCTAATTCTCAGTTTCCTCACCTGTGAAATGAGGAAGTTTATACCAGATTTCCTTTTAGCTATGTGCTTCTTTGACTTTATAGCAAAATTATTGAAAAATACTATAAGTTATTTAAGGGCATAATAAATGAACAAATTCAAATTCTCTGTAGAACACCTAACTGTATAGTTATAGGTAAGGCATAGAACATAGTGCAAAAGGAGCCATGATCTTCTTTATATTGGAACACCCTCCTGCCACCCTGATATAATCGCTACTGATTTTTTCTAAGAAATATGAAACTGTCCTAGGAAAAGAACATAATTACTCTACTGTAGAATTGTTTCTTCCCTCATGCAGATATTTATATTACAACATTTCTATTGGTATTGCCAATACACAAAGGAAATCCAAAGGAAATGATGGCTTGTTGACATAAACCAAAATATTCTTATTCTAACCTCCTAATGGGAAACTGAGCTCAACCCATATAATTGGGATAACTTAATTACAGGTCCCTCTGAAAGTAGAGGTTTCCTTTAATTACAAGGATTAAGATATAACTGACAAACTATAGACCTAAGCAATCCATTGCCAAATACATTTTCATTGCATGACAAAGTATGTGTTCCTCACTAATTTTCCAAGATGGAAAAAGAATAATGTGGCTTTCATCTGTTTTAGATGGGATCCAGCTACCCCAAAGACAGTTTATCCTGTTGTTGTGCATATTTCTCCTGGTTAACAAAAGTAGTAATCTATGTTGAGGGCGTGTTTTAATAAAGGAATGCATATAGAATTCATTGGATAATTTTTAGGAAAGCAACAATACATGAAATTCATATGTAAATGGCCATTAGTGAAGAACCAGAGACCCCATAATAGGATACTCACTATTGCTTTGGTACGAATGATATCTATACTCTTTGGTTACATGGTATGGACCTGTCATCACATCTATATAGGGAACCCATGACTTGAAAGCTTCCTCAGCCAAAGCAGATCAACAATTCCTCTATGACATAAAATATTAGAGCTTTGCCTTGGGCACTGAGAGGTTAAATGAAGAGACAGAACTTGAACACAGGTCTTTCTGACTTCTTTTACCCATTTTTCCAAGTCATTTTTCATGATATTTTTATGAATAATGATATTTTTTAAAAGTTTTAAGATTTTAAAATCTATACCCAATCTATCCTTTTTACAGAAGAGGAAATTGAAACTCAGAGAGGTTGAATTATAGTTATTAAAAAATAATGGCTAGCACTATAAGATTTATAAAACATCTTTTACACCGTATCTAATTTGAGTTTTACAATAACCTTGTGAGGTTTGTGCTATTATTACATCTTACAGATAGAAAAAACTGAGACAAACAGAGGGTAAGTGACTTACTTAGTGTCACATAGCTAGGAAGTGTAGGAGGTCAGATTCAAATTCAGATCTTCCTGTCTCTGATTCTAACACTAAAGATTGCACCACCTAGTTGCCTCAAGGCTAAGTAAGTAACTGCTCAAAATCCCACAAAGCCTACCACATAATAAACACAATGAATTCTTACTAATTCATTAAAAGCGGAATTACCAGGATTCAAACACATACTTTCTAACTCTAAATCCAGTATTCTTTTCATAGCACCATGCTCCCTCCTCTAAGATTAGAAAATCTGATCACTGGAAGTTTGGCTGCTTAGTGATTAAATTGACCACAGTTATTCACCAAAGCCATCTACCAAGTTACAAAAAGGTTGACATTTAAATCATGTAAGGATTACCCTACCAACAAAATCTCAGGTCCTTAAAATATTGGAATATGTCTTGGGATCTAATTTGAACTTTATTTCAACTTTTAATGATACAGTTTCAACTTAGTGATGTATTCATTCACTCTCAACTAGTACCATTCTGTTTTGCTGCACTGAATTGTTGCCAATCATGTGTCTATTTGCAATAGACGAAGTGAGTTTCAGCATCCTTTCTCCCTGATTCTTATTCTTGCTTTGTGAGTGCTCTTTTATGATGGGGAGATGTTATCTTTCTCTCTCCCTGAAATGTCAGCTCTGCATCTTTTGATGTATACCGACCCCCCTTCTCCAAATCCCTCTATCTAACCTTCTCATTACTGAGATCCATCCTACCTGTTTTATTATTTCACTTGACAGCCTTTAACCGTGTTATCAATGCTTCAAAGTGACTTGCTTGCAGTAATAACTGGAAAGCATTAGACCTGGCATACTAAATGCATCGCTCAGTTATAAAATCATTAAAATTCCTTATCACTAGAAAGAATTCTAACCATGCTGGATGGCCCTTTGTTAAGCTTCATCCAAGTGTGAAATACTTTGTGATGTTAATGCAGTTCTACATGATTGTGTGACAATTGATTGCCACAAAAAGTTTGTGATTGGTTTTCTTGAGTCTTTCCATATTTCATGTTTATTGTTTTGTTTTGTTTTTTAGTTTCTTGTTGTTGTTGTTGTTATTGGTTTTTTTTTTGTGATGAGGGTGACCATGCCTGTGCTGAATGAAATGAGACTGAAGATATTAACTATTTGTCCACAAAAACGTCATTAAGATCATTTTTCTTACCCTACCAACTCCACTCCCCCAAATCTTCAAAATTATATATTGCATACATAATAAGCACATCAAAAGAGTGACATAAATATAACAACTCTGGCATTTGAAAATTAGAAATTAATTCAATTTTCAGACATAATGAAATACTAGCTTTGGATTCTGAGGATCTGGGTTTGAATCCCATACCTGCTACCTGCCTACCTGTTAAGGCAGTCTCCTAAAGGGATAGCTTGATAAATAGATCACTGGACTTGGAATCTGGAAAAACTGGCTTCATGTCCCATCTCTGATAATGTGTATCAAACATGCAAGACATTTAAACTTTCTCAGCTTCAATTTCTTCATCTGTAAAATGTGAGGATTGGATTCCCTGGACTCTAAGGTCTCTTTGAACTCTAAATCTACAAACCTATGAACTTCTCTGGTCCTGCTTCCTCATTTGTCAAATGAAGTGGTTGAATTAGACAATCACTAAGGTATCTCCTAAGTCTAAGTCATATGATCATATTAATAATACCTTCTGACCCAATGATTCCATTTTAAAAACATATCTTTGGCAGCTTGTGCTCAAAAAAGAGCTGCCTGTCTAAAGATTCTCATAGCAGCATTTTATGTAATTGAAAAAAAAGTACACAAAAAAAAAAACCCTGAAAGCAACTATCTCATTTGGTGATCTCATCAGGCTCTCATGGGTACAATTATCTCAATGCAGATGATTCTTAGATCTATTTATCTAGCCCTAATCTCTCTCCTGAACTCCAGTCTTACATCATCAATTGTCTATTGGACATCTGGAACTAGATGTCCCTTAGACATCACAAATTCAGCATATCTAAAATTGAACTCATCTTTTCCCCCAAACTCTCCCCTCATCTAAACTTCCCTATTACTCAGTAGGTCAGAGTCATCCCAGGTGCCCAAGCTCACATTCTTGGTAATATTCACAACTTCTTCCTTGCACTCACTCTGCATGCCCAAACCATTGACAAGTCTTATCATTTCTTCTTTCACAGCACCTTTCATATACAAGATGCCCCCTTCCTTCCATTCACACAACCTCCACACTGGTATGGGTACTCATCATCTTAATCCCGGTCCATTGTAATAGCCTGATTATTTGTCTCCCTGCCCCCAATTCTCTCCCTACTCCAGTCCATTCTCTACTCAGCTACCAAAGTGACCTTTTTAAAGTACAGGTCTGAATATGTCCCTCCTACAATTTGATAAATTCCAATGGCTTCCTATTACCTCCAGAATAAAACAGAAAATTATCTGTTTGGCTTTTAAAATCCTTCATAACTGCACCTCTTCCTGTCTTTGTAGTCTCCTTACTATTTACTCCTCTCCAAGTACTCTATGATGCAGCAACACTGGCATGACACCTGATCCCCCAACTTCACTGACTGTTTCCCATGCCTGGACTACTCTCCCTCTTCACCCATTTTACCTATTGGCTTTCCTAGCTTCTTTCAAAACTCAGCTCAAATGCTACCTTCCTCAAGGTCTGTTTCCTGGTCTACCACAATGATAATACTTTCCCTTTGGGGATATTTCCCATTTACACAGCACATATCTTCTATGTCTTGTGTGTACATAGTTGCTCACATGTGTCTCTCACAACCAAATAAAAGTTCTTCAGATAATAGTAAGCATTTAATAAATATTTGTGGATAGATAGACAAGAGGGAAATGATTCACTAAACTATAGTACATTACATATAATACATCACAGTTCATAATGAAATACCAAAATTTAAGATGAGACCTATAAGGAATACAAAGAAATATAGAAAGACATTTATGAAATACTACAAGCTGAAAAAATGCAGAACCAGGAGAATGAAATACACACTAACTATGATCGTATGAGGAAAAGTCAAAGCTAATGAATGAAATTCTTCATGGAATGAAGAAAGAAATGAAGAAATTTATGAATCTTTAAGTATTGAAATTAATCTAAATATAAACATTTATTAAGTAAGGACAGTTGCATTTATGTTTATTGTTACTTATAAAGCATTAACAAATAAATTATCTTATATAAGACAACACAAAAATATTAACAAATAAATTGTAAACAACAAAAAAGCCTTTAACAAATGAGTAAATAAGTTATTATTACCTATGAAAAACTGTAGGCAAGCAACTCTGCCCCCCTCAACTCCAGGTCACCATGTCCTTGTCTATAAAATCAGAGATTTAGGCAAGATGGGCTTTGAAGTCTCTTCTAGTGTTTGATCTATGAATTCCTATCATCTTCTGTGTTTCACATATGTGAAACACACACTTTTGAAAGCCCAAGTCTCACTGGCCATACCTTTCTCTAAAATTTAAATTGTATCACTTCCAGTTGAAATATCCCCTTGTATATCCAGGAGAACTATAGAAAAGAGCTATATCAGGGCGCCTCACTCTGTTCTTGGGAGAATGACTAGGGAGAAGGTAGAATCTCAGGAAACTAGATGACCACCTTCAGGCTGCCATTTGAGAGACAGAGAAAGGTTTTGCAGCAGCTGGGTCCAACATTTGCACAATAAGAATCACTTTTCAAACTCTAGGAATCATCTCCAAAAGACCATGGTTAAAAATTCTGGCTATAAAAGGGAGCACTGAACATGGCTGCTATTGATAGTGCCTTAGTAGGCTCTGAGCAATCAATTTTCACCATAATAGCAGAATACATGATAGTAAAGGAGTGGATTCTTCCAGTACAGTATAATTTGGTAGGTTGGCTGGCAAAAAAAGGATAGGTTTGGGTGGGGTGCACCCTGGGCAGTAGGAGTGGAGCATAAGGATATTGGATGCAGGAGGGCAGGTGTGAGGTAGGACAATTCAAAAGCAATGACTGATTTGCCTGTTGTAATTACCAATTTACTTCGAGTTGGCTTTATATGTAGCCTGTCCATAACTGGCCTATGGATGGAGGAGGAAAAGCATTATTTTCCCCAACTTTAACCTTGCTATTTTCAGACACTCTGGCAAAATGTGTAACTTGAAAAAAATACAATTACTCACCTAGAGAGCTACATATTCACTATATAGAACACATTTGCTCTAAATATAATGAGTAGGAAAGGTAGTGATAGAGTATCCTAATCATGATAGCACTTGAAAAAAGGCACAAAGATGGAGAGGGATGTTACTCCTGCTTTCACATAAAATTAAAACTGGATAAAATGTCCTTTATCTTCTGCCATTCAAGCAAGGGGCCTTCCTTCTCTAGTCAAGCTTAGTAAGAATACTGAAAATTTTATGAGTCTTGAAAGAACTGGAGATCTAATATGCCCTTAAAAACACCTCTTACGTATATCACTTTTCTGAAAATGTGGTAGCTAGATAACTAGTCATATAATCACCTAGCTGTGACCTTTAAGAGGCAAATCAAATCCTTCTGAGCAAACATTTGGGTGAAGGCCTGTTTGTGCTGAGTTTTAAAAAAAAAAAGTAGCACTTAAGTCCATGGAGGAATAGTTGATTACACATTAAAACAATTCTATTTACACAAGAGGATAGAGGCAACTAAGTAGCACAATGGAGTCAGGAAGAGATCTGAGTTCAAATTCTGTCTCAGGCACTTAATAGTTGTGTGACTTTGGGCAAATACCTTAGCCCTCTGAGCCTCGGTTTCCTCATCTGTAACATAAGCAAGGTTTGGACTCACTGACATTTAAGGTCTCTTCCTATATCAGGGGTGGGGAACCTGTGGCCTTGAGGCCACATGTGGCCCTCTAGTTCCTCAAGTGCAGCCCTTTGACTGAGTCTTAGTTTTACAGAACAAATCCTTTAATTATTTATCATTCTGTGCAAACCCTGAAAACTCTGAAGCCAAGAAGGGCAAAGAAATCCTTATTTTTTTCTCATGAAATACAAAAGCCCAGATAGAGATATATGAAGGAAAACTCATTAATTCCTTTCTATTCCTCTATTTAGAAACAATTTATTGAATTATTTCAGAAATAATTCACATGTAGGATATAGAAATCATTAGATTGTTACTATACATTCAAAGTAATAAAATTATATTTATTTGAAAAGAACTCTCATTAGTGCTTTATATTTCCTCAGACTAATTACTCTCTTCTATGTCACCATCCCTCAGTTCAAATGAGTAAAGTTTCACTTTATTTCCATTGTTCTTTTCTTCACTTATTAGATTATAATATCTTTAATAGCAGGGTCGGTAGCTTTTCTTTCCTTTGTAATTCCCCTTTTCTTGTACCACCCCTCAGAAATATGTTATTTCATACAAGATATCATTACCTCATGTATCAAAAATTGTTGGGTAATAAAGCAAGATAATTTATCAATCCCTAACTCCTTCAAAAGTTCATACTACTTACAGAAATGTCAACTCTTTGAAACCTTTATCTTCTTCCAATGTTTTTCCTTTCTCAGCCATAGTTAGACAATAAGTGATTCATTGGAGAAAGCATGGGACTTAAAGTCAGGAAGACCTAGATTAGAACACTGCTTCAGATATTTCATAGATATATGACCCTGGCCAAGTCCTTTAACCTCTTCCTGACTCAATTTGCTTATCTGGAAAATTAAGATAATGATCACAGCTACCTCACCAGGTTGTTTTGTAAACCTTAGAGGCTATATAAATGCATTTAAAATATTCATTCAACAAATGTTTATTAAGCAACTACTATCTGCAAGGCACTGTGTTTGGTGCTATGAATACAAAGACAAAATAAGAGTTCTTGCCATAAGAGTTTACATTCTACTGAAGGGATCTAAGAAACACATAAAATTTGTAAATATGAAACATATATAAAGTAAACATGAAGTAACATCTGGTAGGAATACACCAATTTAGGGGGTCAGGAAACCAGCTAAGCCTTGAAGAAAGTGAGGGACTCTGAGAATAGGAAATATTGTTATACCAAAGGGTTATATTACTTAGACCCAATGAATATTAAGGTGGGATAAGATCTGACAAATAGTCCAGTCCAACCCACTCATTTTAAAGATAAGGAAACTGTGGATAAATTTTGTTCTAAAGAGCCATTGAGTCTATCACTTAATGACCTCATCATGGAAACAATGGGTGACTCCTTTCCTGTGCAGGAATTACCTTCTTTTAGTCTGAGAGCCAGAGAGAATAAAGTATATTTACTGGAAGATATGCATGATAATGAGTTTTGCCCTCATTTTAAATGTGGAAAATGGTACTAAAAGATTAGAGAACTCAAGTGGCATCTTGGCCTTGTCTAAGACTCTGGTAGACAAAATGGCTGTCCTTTGGAATTGGGGAAAGTGGAAATAGAAGAAAAAAAGTGCTATTCTTCTTTCACTTTGATTTCCAGGGGGGCAAAGGAATTCTACCCAGGATCCTTCTCATATTTGAAGTGAAAACTGGGGATTTACACACATTTTTGAGACTGATTGCTCATTCAGGATATCCATTTAATAAACCTTGTTTCTATAATACTGTGAAAGGATGCTTACAAATGGGGTATTAGTATTAGAGTACATGAAAGGTTATACATGTATTTTTCCCATGTGAGAGGGCCACAAAGGTAAGGAGAAAAACTGCCAAAGTATACCCAGACCCTGTGGATTATCAAAAGTCACTGACACTAGGCTCACAAAACAAACTTCATGTGTAGCATGATATATTACTGAAATGAAATTACACTTTAAAATTTGCAGCTTACATATATCATCACAGTTGAAAGTCACAAAAACTCCTGGAGATGGTCAATTCAAGTATTTGTTATCCCCCCCACTTTACAGATAAGGAACCAGGCTCAGAGAGATGAATTGACTTCTCCATGGTACTCTAGTTAGTCTCAGAGGAAATATTTGAACCCTCCTGTAAGAGGCAACTAGATGGCACAGTGAATAGAGAGCTGGGCCCAGAGTCAGGAAGACCTAAGTTCAAATCTGGCCTCACACACTAACTAGCTGTGTGACCTTGGGAAAGTCACTTAATCTCTGCTTGCCTCAGTTTCCTCATCAGTAAAATGGGGATAATAATAGCATCTACATCCCAGGGTTGGGAGGATCAAATAAAATTATTGTAAAGTGCTTGGCACATAAGTGCTATATAAATGATCATGATGATGATGATAAGGATGTTGTCTTCCTGACTCCAAGCATAGCATTCTTTCCATTACGCTACGCTTTGTGATCTTCTAGGGAAAATCAGAAGACTACATTATCAGCTATAGCATTAGTATCACAGATAAAGAACTACATTAAAATAACTTTTAAAATTTATTAAGTAGGGAAATAATTCAAAGAGTTAAGCCTAAACAAAGGGGGAAATGACCCTATACCCAAACTATTCATAACAATACTTTTTGTTGTGGCCAAAAAAACAAAAACAAAACATAAGCAAGGAGATGCCCATCAACTGGGGAATAGCTAAGCAAATTATGATTGATGAATGAAACATTGCTTCATAAGAAAGGAAAAAAGGGACAGATGGAGAAAAAAAGGATTCATATGAACTGATGCAGATTGGAGAACAATTTATGTGGTGATGGTAACATTGCAAAGAAAATCTACTTTGGAAGAAATAAGAACCCTGATCAATGTTAATAACCAATCAGGACTCTATGGGTCACATGATAAAATAAATACCTATTACCCCTTGATAAAGAAGTAGTGAACAGCTTTGGAATTAAAGTGTTGACTGTATTATATACATTTTAAAATGTACATAGTGGAGATTTGAGGCTTCATTCACGAACTTCTTTCTATATAGAGGGGTACTTAACCTAGAGTCCAAGAGAGATTTCAGGGGTTCTGTGAACTTGGAAGAGAAAAAAAAATTATTTTCACTAACCTTTAACTGGGATTTAGTAATTCTCACATTTATTTAAAAACATTATTCTGAGAAGGGTTCCATAGGCTTCATCAAATTTCCAAAGGGATCCATAACACACACATACACACATACACACACACACACACACACACACACACACACACACACATACACACATACACACATACACACACACACAAGGTTAAGAATTCCTGGTATATTTTTGCTGGTGTTTAAAATTTTAATATGGTATTTTTAGAACTCTATTCCCAACTACTGTCAGCGTTTTGAGCTGACCTAGTAGAAGTTCAAAAGTCTATAATTAAAGATACGAATTTTTATGAAGTCTGTATTTAAATATATGAATATAACATGTTGTTTGAGTAGTAACATGCTGATTCACATGTTTATCAGGCCTGTTAGCAGATTTTTCATGTATACCAAATTGAAAGATTTGGATCTGTCTCTTAAAACAAGAAGTGAAATGGTATTTCTCATTTCTACTCACTATGCTGTTGCTGAAAGGATAGTAGCCATCAAGAAAGAATCAGTGAGTAATGACGGGATAAGTCACAGTACAATCAAAATGCTATTGGCAAGGATTGAATGGTATTCTATGAGGTTCTGCCTGACCTTTGAAAGGTGATTCCTGCCACCAATGTAAACAGAGTAGACCCTGGCTACAACAAAGACAGAACAGATGACTTTCAGTTAGAACAAAAAAGAATGGCAGGAAAAATTGTGAGATTGCAAAAAATCATGTTCTTTTAAAAAAAATATTTAAGCTGAGAGGTAGAAATACTATAGTTAATAGAGAGCTAGCCTTGGGCAACTCTATAAAGATAATAACTACCGCATTGGCAGAGGGAGTTTTCTCTCCAGGGGCTCCATAGACAATTGAAATCACACAAAGAAAAAAAATCCTATAATTTTTGTCCAACCATCCAGTCAATGGAAGAATCCCTACAAGGGATTCAATAACCAACAGTCAAACTCTGCCTACATACTTCCAATGATAGGGAGATATGTCCATAGAGAGCCAATCTTTTCTCCTGCTGGTCAACTCTAATTGGAAAGTTCCTTCTCATATTAAATGAAAAATGTCTCAGTATCATAGATTTAGAGAATATCTGCTCTAACTTCCTCATTTTACAAATGAAGAAAGTGAGGCCTAGAGAGCTGAAGGGACCTGCTAAGAGTCACACGGGCACTAAGTGAGTACAATAGTGGTGTCAGAATTACCCATTCCACTTTAGCTTTGATACCTTAACTAGGTGAGTACATATCTCAACCTTAGATTAGCTACAACGAGCTTTTGATATACTATAAGAATTGTGTTTGTATGAGCAGAGGAAACTTGCCACATCCCAGGAATTGTCTATAAATTATCAAGTGAGTTGAGAAGGAACTGAATTCCAGAAACTGGAATCTATGGCTTTTCAGGATATCCTTGGGAAGAACTGCCTGGGGTTGTTGTTGTTGTGTTTGTCCTTCCTTCTCCAAGAGGACCACTACTTCAGGGAGATGATGACATGACTTGCAATTGACTTTGATTTGAGTGAGGGAGGGCTGTGTAAAGTCACCAGCCTAACTTTCTCCCCCAGAACCATCTGGGTCCAGTGACCAGATATTCATCAGAATGAGTGGAGATGGCACAGGATGCAATGGGAGACCCTGGCCCTTTTAAGTAAGATCTTTTCAGGTTCTCATTTTGAGTAAGGCAAAACCCATTCAGTGAATAGGCCTCTTTAAGAAGTGAGTCAAGAGATGGTCCCTTTAATTAAAAAAAGGAAGTGAGTCAAGAGATGTCCCCTTTAATTAAAAAAATAAAATAAAATAAAACCAGGAGGGGAAGATCCTCAGGGTTGCTGGCCAAAAGAGAAAAAAATTACTATTTAGATCCAGTCTGAGCCAGGAGTGCCCAAAAAATAAACATTAAGTGATGCTTGGGCAGGGACCTATTGTTGTCCAATCTATGAGATCCAGAGTGAATTGGGTTTAAGGCTTGGTCCTTGAGAAAGAAATACAGCAAGTAAACCCCAGAGAGAAAGAGAAAGAGAGGGAGAGGGAGGAGAAAGGAGAGGGAGGAGAGGGGAGAAGGAGAGGGGGAGAAGGAGGATAGAGAGAGAGAGGGAGAGGGAGGGTAAGCAGGAGAAGGAGAGAGAAAGGGAGAGGGAGAGAGAGAAAGGATGACGAGCTGAGTTACCCAACTGGAACCAGCCAGCTGGGTCCCTATTCAGGAGCTGTGGAGAAAGAAGAGACTTTGACTGTGGCATTGGGCAGGTCTCCTCCCGTTCTCCCTTTGACAAGAGAAGGGCTTTCAGTTTTAAAGGATATAGAGGATATTAGCCTTTTCATCTTCCATGGGTGTCTTAAATGGCATCCCCGGATCATTTGGCAGCAATATTTCCCATGAGCAAACTGGACTGGGATTTGCTATGTTTAAGGGGAACTTCTTGAGTACTCCACAAGTGGGATAAAAAGACTTTCAGCTATGAGAAGCTCCAAGTTACTCCTTGGCTGCACATGCCTTGTAAGCTTGAGTACACTTTCCCTTGGACTCAGTAAGTTCTTATAGCTGAATGTGTCATAGGTGTTTGGGGAATATTTTGTGCAAATTTGTGCTTTACTGTACCACCTTATTAAATATCTCCTTCTTGTTTAAAAAATACTTAAGGCTAGCTAAGTAATAATCTTAGGGTAGTACACATTGCTAGGGACTTATAAGCCAACAGCAGTTGAACATCAAACCAGATCACTCAAAGATACCCCTAGAAACCTGAAAAGGAGATTTAACCCAGTTCTAAGAAACCAACCCTTCTATAAGAGTGGGAGTCCCTGGGTGAAGTATCTACCAAGACGTAGACAGACTACATAGCACAACTACCATTCAAACCAAAGTCCTCTGAGTTCAAACTGAGTATGCTCTCCTTTCAGTTAATCCATCGGCCATAGTTTAGCACTATGGAAAAATTCAGAATATCTACTCCCTCTAAGAACCTTCAAAATATTTAAAGGTAGCTATTACTGATGTCTCTTTCCTCCACCAAGACTCCAGCCTTTTCTTTTTTGGTCTAAACATTCCCAGCTCTTTCTATTGTCATGTGATATGTTTAATTTGTCAATAGTTGGAATTGGGTGGCACATGTGAAAAACACTTTCTGTAAGCAAGTAATGAATAAATAATCCTGAGAACAGAAAAATATATTGCCCAACATGTAAATAAATGTCACCTGTGGATTCTGAAACAAAAGAACTAAACTTTAAAATTCCCATTTCCATATCCACATTGCCTTAAGTCTTGCAGTTTTAAAAATTGATTGGAAAAATAAAACTTCATACAAAAATATACCCTTCAAGGAGAAGTAGCAAGGTATAATGCCTTGTAGGTCAAATCACAGTCACTACCTTAACCACCATACCCCCCTCACACCCTAGTGGACACAGTTTGTGACCTTGCAATGAAGAATGCTGGTTATAGCAGGCCTCCCAAGCCACTGGCCTGGTCCCAGCCTATATTAAAGCCATCATCTAGGGAAGTGACCAACTGAAATATAGAAGGGGCCTACCATCCCTGCCACCTATCAGGTAGCAAGGCAGTTTGGAATGTCTCTAGAGGAAGCCTAGAAAAAGACCAGGACTTTGTAAGTAGGAGCCCTAGAATGATGATGATGATGATGGTGACGATGATGATGATGATGATAACTGACATTTACATAGTACTTACTATGTGCCAGGCACTATGCTAAGCCATTTACAATTATCTTATTAGATTCTGGGAAGTAGGTACTATTAACCCCACTTTATATATGAGGAAACTGAAGCAAACAGAGGTTGGATGACTTGTCTAGGACCTCATAGCTAATAAGTATTTGAAGCTGGATTTGAACTCATGTCTTCATAATTGCAGGCCAGATGTTCAATCCACTGGGCTAACTAGTTGTAAGTGACAATGCCACACACCCAATTCCAAATCTATAATCCTAGACAAAAACACACACAGCTGTTAGAAAAGAATGATTTATTACTAGTCCTGAAAATTTCCACTGGCTAGCATGACTGTCAATTCATTTCTCCTTGACTTAGGTTCTAATAAAGTTTTGCAAAGCAAATTTCAACTTTTGATTCCACTTAGCTGAGTTTAGCAGAATTGAATTGCACTCCATTGAAATAGATTCTGGGATCTAAACAAACTTTCAGCTAATTCAAGGACTAAATGAAATGACAGTAATTTCTAGAGGAAAATACTTTTTTGGCTTGCTCCTTAAAATACAGAAAAAGTACCTGCTTCTAATCAGGTTTCACACACACACACACACACACACACACACACACACACACACACACACACACACACACACAC
>NW_020954557.1:26230588-26263982 GCF_900497805.2 Vombatus ursinus
CACACACACACACACACACACACACACACACACACACACACACACACCACCACTACCACCAATAACAACCACCATCAAAAAACTCTCATTTCAGAGGCAGCTGGATGGTACAGTGGATAGAGCTCCAGCCTTGGAGTCAGGAGGATCTGAGTTCAAATCTGGCCTCAGACACTACACACTTACTAGCTCTGTGTCCCTGGGCAAGTCATTTAACCCCTATTGCCTTAGCAACAACAACAACAACAAAAAAAAGCCCTCATTTCAAATTTACGTGTGACTTAAATTCAGAAGCCATTACACAAAAACTCTCAATGTTTATGACTTGTACCTCAAGTTCCTTAGATTGTTTCTCCAGACCCTATAATTTCTTTAGAAGCCCCTTTCGTTTCAACAACTTCAAGACAGAGATACATCAAAAATGTTTTCTCTACCTGGTGGGGGAGGGGATATAATTTAATTAGTAGCTCTGCCATAGATGCAGCCTACATTTGACACTATTCTGGGCAGACCACCCTGTGCCCACCAAGATAGCCTGCCCAGGAAGCAAGAGTAACACATATCAATCCTCTGCTAAGGACCCTTTAAAGCCAAAAGTTCACATCAGCAAGCCTAAAAACTCTCTTTGTATAATAAAAATCCATCTGAAATGCATAGCTCAATACACTCTATCAAACAAACTTTTAGTGTTCATTTCTGATATATAACATACAAAATAATTCTGATACTGCTAGATCATTAATCTAATCTTCCTTTGATGTTAATATGTTTTGCTGAGCTTAATAAAAATAATAGCACAATTTTTCATAGTTTCAGTCATCCAGGTTCATCAACAGTAGGCATGACTGGCAGGTTCAAGATAGACAGACTGTGGTCTAGTAATAGCAATGCCCACTTGACACAAAATATTTCAAAGAACCATTGTATTCCCTACTTCTCAGAGTAAATCTCACATTTGAAATTCACTAATTACTTTCCTCAAGATGCTGTAAGGAAGATAGTGAAAATTATATCTTTTATATCCCTGAAGTTCTGAAGGACTTAAAGGACTTTACTGAATTATACTCTTTGAAAGGACCTTGGAGATAATCTAGTCCAAGTTTTTCATTTTACAAATGAAAAACAAACAAGCAAACAAACAAAACTGAATCTTAGCAAGGCTAAAATGGCTTGCCTAAGGTCATAGAGGTGCTGTTGTTAGATGTTAGCATTAGGGCACTGTCTAACTAATGTATCACCATATATGTGTGTGTATATGTATATGTAAAATGATGGCAGATGTTGTTTCTTTCCTAGCTTTGAAATTCATCACTACAACACACTTCTGCCATCCATCTCAGCCAATTTTGTCATGTCAAAATCACTTTTTGTGATTCATTTGATCTTTGTTTTTATTAGGAGGGAAAGTACATCTCTTTATATGAGAATTGTACTAAAAAATATATCCAGAATTTTGTCTGTTGCTTTGTACTACTCAACCAGCTTTACAATCAATCGATTGATAAACATTTATTGTGCTTCTACTATGGCCAGCCACTGTGCTAAGCACTGGAAATACAAACACAAATAGAAAACAAATACAGTCCCTGCCCTCAAGGAGCTTACAATCTAATAGGGAAAGACAACACAAAACAAAGCTGGAAAGGTGGAGGATGGTATTGGGAAGGGATTGAGGTACAGGGCACAGGAGCATGATGGAGAGTTCCAAAGAAGTCCAAAAGTTGTGCAGTTTGAGGAAAAGAGGGAGAAAAACTGCTGAGCTGTCTTTTTAAATAGAAGCCCTGAAGCCCAAGGCCTTGCCCTCTAGTCAAAGGGTCTGGTGAGAAATGAGAGTCTCACAGCCTGTCCCAGTTTGAAAAAAAAACTGGTATAATTAAAGGGCTAGGGAATGGCATGGGGAGCACAGTGGTATTAGAGCCAGAGTAAGGATGTAAGCTCAATCCATCATTAACTGTGTGACCTTGGGCAAATCACAACCTCTCTGGGCTTCAATTACCTCAATCATAAAATGATGGCATTTGACCAGATGATCTCTGAGGCCTCTTCCTGCTCTAAATTCTATGGTTGCCAAATAGGAGTCAATAGGGAAATCTCAAGCTCCTTTTGTCCTTATTTGCCTAAGAACCACTCTGGGTGGAAGTGGGGAATATAAAAAAATAAAAATAAAAATTTCTAGAGCCTTGAAGAACTGCCATTGGTGCTTGAAGACAAGTTATGGCAAGTCTTTCAAAACCACTGGTTGTAATTCTCACTTTGCAGCGCTGGAAAGCCTAGAAGTCTCTCAGGATAGAGTAGCTGAAGTCATGGATGAATGATTCCCACCTGCTTGGACTCTGGAGAAGATAGGCCACTCTGTCTTCCCCAGTAGACACCAACACTGTGGGAGCTTTGGACACAGTACATTAATTTCTTCTAAGGGAATCTTTGCTGGGAAAAAAATCACTTTGCAATTCTGAAAAAGCTGGAGAGAGTTGCTGAGATTCTGGCCACAAACAGAAAACAAAACTGGCCATTACTCACTTTCTTGGCTAGGAATTGGGGGGTGAGGGGAGAAAGATTTCTTAAATGACATACAATCATTGCCATCAAATATTGTCATACTAGTCTCATTCCAGTTAATAATGAACATGAAGTTCAGTTGAGATAAACACTCAATATCATAAAACTTACGTGACATGAAGATTTGTGACCTCTCCAAAGGGAATGTTTTCTTTAGGGAAAAGGGTTTTCCTACCTTCTAAAATTTAGGATACTGATGGCAGTTTTAGTCATACAGCAATCTGTCAATTATCCAGGATTTTATTTGTCTTTTCCCTCTTTGGCTTCCTTCTTTGGCAGACTGGAACTCCTTTCTCCTGGCTTTTTGTAAATTATATTATTCTTTTACAGGAGGTAGTGGGAGGCAGTGTAAATGAGTAGAAAAAGACAATGAAATAAAAGGGGCTTAAAATTATCCATGAATATTTATGGTCTTTCTGTTCTATCAGGATGGATGAATGGAAAATCAATTAAATATTCATTTGTCAAATAATCAATTTATTTATTTATTCTCATCCTCTGAAATTCTTGACTGCGTGCTCCTAGTGTGCTTTTATTAATACTCCATCTCAGATCTGCTCAATTTGCTAGAGTTCTTCCTCTAGGAATTTTAACATTATGTGAGTACTTGGCTGTCCATATGCTATTGCTTGCTAACTTTTTTACATAACTGGCTCCAAGAATACATATTTTTATTGAAATATTTTATATAATTTCTTGTATACTAGCTACTATTGCTAATATGCTGTAGCTTGCTTCCCTCCTCAGAGGTCCTTTGTGTCATTTGCAACTTTTATTTTTAAGATAATGATGTTTCATGATTTGCTGCCACAAATCACCATCCAGAGAATGTTGGCATTGAAAATACTATATAATCTCCCAAATACAATCTACCATACTCTTTTCTTCACAGATATAGGTCACTGTCCATCTGAAGGACCTTCCAAGATATATTTTCTGATAGATTAGTTCAGTTGGGGTGCTTATTTAACTACATGGCATAATCTAGACAATATGAATTTTTTCCTACTTTTTTACACCAATATGAATTATAAGTCATGTCTTTTGCAACAGTATGCATCTAATTAGGGAAACCTTAAAATATTCTGGGTTTTGATGCAGTCCTCACATTTCTATTTGCATTCAAGAGCATCTGGGAGGCCTTATCATCTATAGGAAAGCCCTTTTCTATTTGGGATCTGCATATAACACTGCCTATGACATAGGTGAATAACCTTACTGAACATTTACTTTTTAGGTCTTGCTTCATATTGATAATCAGAATATAGGTAAACAAAGTTATCTCTACAGCAGTTCCTATGAGCAATCCTTTATGGTGTTATATGCAAAGAAGATGGTTTGTTGGAGGAAATCACTTAAGGAAGCATTTTGTTCTATGAATCCAGTGCTAGGTTGTTTTCTTTCCTTCCTTCCTTCTTTCTTTCTTTCTTTTTTTTTTCTTTCTTTCTTTCTTTCTTTCTTTCTTTCTTTCTTTCTTTCTCTTTCTTTGTTTTTCTCTCTTTCTTTCCTTTCTTTTTTTCTATTTTGTAATCAACAAACAATAAACTAACAAGGTTTTGTATTTTTTATATCTTTTAGTCATTTAGGAGAAGGTAAACTTTTGGTATTCTATGGAAAATTACATGTGAATGCCTAAATATTCCTTTCTTATATTTTTCTCGGGGATTCTCTTGAACACATAGGCAATTCTCATAGAGATTTTATAGCACTTTAACATACTACTTTATGCCCACAAAATAGGGGAAAAATGGAAGAAGAAGAAAATATAGCAGAAATAGCATGATTTTGGACAAACCTGGAAGGGAATAAAAAAGGGGGGAAGTGGTTAAGAGGCATATATATGCATGTGTGTATATATTATATACATGTTTGTTATTTTATTAATTTTTGTACTGTACTTTGTTAAAAGCTAGGGGATTTGGGTAAAAATTTGCCAGATTTTTTAAATTAAATTGTTGATTGACAATTACTAAACTTATTTTTGAAATTACATTCTACAGAGATCAGAAAGTAAGTAAATGATTCAGCAGCTGCTGCTATTTGCTCAGTTGCCCAGTTTTGTTAATGCTGTCCATGATTTTCCTCACTTTTCCTATATTATCTTCTTTAAGACTTTGAAGATCAGTCCCTCCAGAACAGATTTCTTCAGTGTTCACCTGTTTTGATCCATTTGCTCTTTCTGACTTCATCTTTCTAAGTGTAATTTTTTTTTTGCTTTATCTTCAATTACTTAAGTAATGGGAACATGTTAATAATGCATATTAAATTTATGTGTATCATGAATACATTTCCCCCCAGGAAGCTGGTTGTTGAATATTTTTCAGCACATCACTGATTAAAGGGATAGTCAGCAAACATCTGAAGAAGGAAATAGTGATCACAAAGAGTCAGCAAACATTTACCAGTAACATATCACTTGGAAACTTAATTCATCTTTGCCAAGGTTATTAGATCAGAGGAATGCAACAGATATTATTGACATAGATTTTATCAGAACATTTGACAAGGCCTCACTTATGGTCCTTATGGAGAGATTTGAACTAGGTCCAAAATAATTGGTTAAATGACCAAATTCATAAATAATCATGAATAGTCTGAAGTCAACTTGGAAGGTTTTTTTTTTAAGTAGTAGAGTAGCTCTGTAATATGGCTTTAGGCTACATTGTTTAACATTATTATCATACTTGTGTATCAAATTTGCAGATGACAAAAAAGTGGGAGAATTAATTTCAATATTAGGTGGCAGAATCACCATCAAAATATATCTTTAGAGTTCTGTTTAGAGGCAAAACATATATTTAGAACACTGGGCCAAATATAAGATGATGAAATTTAATAGGGATAAATATACAGTCTTTACATTTAGATTTAAAAATTCATCTTCATAAGTATTTCATAGGTATCAGTTCATCTGCAAAAAATTCTGGGCTTTTAGTGAACTACAAAATAAATATTAGTCAGTTTGATATAACAGCCAAAAAAGTGAATGCTCTCCAAAGATGTATGGAAAAGTAGTATACCATAAAGAATGAGGAAGGGCCTACTATACTCTGCCCTGGTCAGAATTCATCTGGGCTATTGTTTTTCAGTCATATCTGACTTTAGTTTTTTCTTGTCAAAAATATTGGAGTAGTTTGCCATTTTCTCCTCCAGCTCCTTTTACAGATGAGGAAACAGAGAAACAGAGTTAAGTGACTTGCCCAAGGTCACACAGCTAGTAAATGTCTGAGGATGGATTTGAACTCACAACAATGAGTCTCCCTGACTCCAGGGCCAGTACTCTAACCACTGCACCTCCTAGCTCCCCCATATGGGCTACAGTGTTTCATTCCTGGTACCAAAGTTAAAGAAGGACTTGAATAATATGAAAAGTATCTGGAGGAGGATTCTCTGAGAATGGTGAAAGGCCCCAATGTCATGTTATATGAGGATTGTTAGGAATAACTATGGTTATTTAGCTTAGTGAAGAGAAAAAAAAGTGTGAATGTGATAGTTTTCTTTAAATATTTCGAGGGTTATCATGTGGAAGCTGCATGAGATTAAGGATCAGAGGATAAGTGACATAACTACCAGAGGGAGCCTTAGTGATGATGTAGTACAATGTATTCTCAGAGAGGGAAAGGAACGTCCAAGGCCACACAAGCAGTAAGTGTGAGAACAAAGCTTTGTTGTCTGTACTTTTATGATGGGTTTTGAAATCAGACAATAATAAGCTGTTTTTTTATCGGGTTATGTTTGCTGTAAATGAGTGGACCACACTTCAGGGGAGGAAAAATGAGAACCTTTCCATAGCCTTAGACCTAATGGCAAGCCTGCATTAAACCACCCCAACCTTGACACAGAGGAGCTTTAACTGTATGTTAAAGGTACTAATCTGAATTGGAAAATCAGTTCCCAACCAGGAACTCCCTACACCAATGAAATCACAAGTCCAGTTAAAAATAGTTCCATGTGTTACAGATATAAACACGAGAATGAGAAAAACAGAAAACAATGACTTACCAAGGCAAGAAGAAATGTTCAAATGGAATCAGAAGACTGAAAATAAAAACAGAAGAAAAGATAAAGAATATAATATAAAAAAGCAAGTGAACTGGGGAATAGGCCAAGAGGTAATTTAAGAACCATTAGACCACCTGAAAATTATGACCAAAAATTAAAAAGATTCAGATATTATGTTTTTGAGAAATCATAAAGGAAAATTGTCCAAATCTGTTAGACTCAGATGGAAAGTGAAAAATAGAAAGAACCCACCACTCAGCTCATTAAACAAACTCCACAATGAAAACTCCCAGGAATGTCATAGCCAAAATTCAGAGATTCTAGGTCAAAGAAAAAATACAGCAAGTAAGCAGAAAGAATGCTTTCAAGTACTAAGTAGCTACAGTCAGGATCACAGAAGATTTGGCAAAGATCATTATGAAAAAAAGGAAAGCTTGCAATACAACATTTCAAAAGGCAAAACCTAAAGGCTAACAACTAAGACTAACTTATCTTGCAAAAGTAAGAATTATCTAATAGAAGGGAAGGCAGAATGGAGAATGGACTTTAATGTACCTGGGTACTTAGGAACAGAAGCTTATAGCTATCTAGATAATCAGTTAAAGGATAATTAAGTATTTAGGCAAATAGACACTTAGGTAATTGATTAATTAGGTATTTAGGCAATTAACCAGTTAGGCTCTTAGGTACATAGGTACTAATGTAATTTTAAGGATTTGACACTGAAGTACTTAGTTACTTAAGTACATAAGATACCTAAGGACCAGCTAGATGGTACAATGGACAGAGCCCCAGGCTTAGAGTCAGGAAGACCTGAGTTCAAATGTGCCTCTCAGACACTTACTAGCTATATGACCCCAGGCAAACCACTTAACCCTTTTGCCTCAGTTTCCTCATTTGTAAAATGAGTTGGAGAAGGAAATGGCAAACCACTCCAGTATCTTTGCCAGAAAAACCCCAAATGGTATCCAGAAGAGTCGAACACAACTGAAAACAGTCAAACAACAGCTGATTTCAGAGCCCAGAATTCTATCCACTGCATCATCTAACTACCTCTGCGAAAGATGAGATATGATCTAATGAGAATAAACACAAGAAAAAATAAAAATAGATAAGATAAAATTAACAATTTTGAATATATAAAATTTAAAAGGTTTTGTACAAACCAAATCAATGCAGTTACAATTAGATGGAAATTAGGTAACTGGGAAAAAATATGGCCAGCAAGTTTCTCAGTTAAAAATTCTGATTTCCAAAATACATAAGGAACTAATTCAAATGTATAAGACAAAGAGCCATTTCCCAATAAATAGTCAGAGGATATAAACATGTAGTTTTCAAAGGAAAACATACAAAATATCAACAGCCATGTGAAAAGCATGCTCCAAATCATTAACAATTACCAAAATACAAATTAAAGCAACTCTGAGTTTTCCACTTCATATTCATCAAATTGGTACAGATCACAAAAGAGGAAAATGATATGATAGAGAGGCTTTGAGAGAACAAGCACTTTCATGTACTGGTGGTGAAACTGTGAGTTGGTTCAGTCATTCTGTAAAGCAATTTGGAATTATGCCCCTCCCCCAAAAAATGACCCCAAATAAGAGGGAAAAGATCTGTCTACATGGGCTGAAAACTTTTGCATAGTAACAACAACAAAAAAAAAGAATACGGAGTTGCTTTTCTACTGAAGAATGGCTAAGCAATATGTGGTATATTAATGTAAAGGGATATTACTGTGTGAAAAGAAATGATGAAATGAATTTTTGCCCCAGAAGAAATGGAGAATACCTGTATGATCCAATGCAGATTGAAATGAACACAATCAGGAGAACAATTTATGTAATAACTACAATAGTATAAAGAAAAACAACTGTGAAAGATTTTAGAACTCTGATCAATGCAATGATAAATCACAATTCCAGAGGACCTAAAATGAAGCATAATGCCTGCTCCCTAACAGAGAAGTGGTGAACTCAAAATGCGATTGAGATATTTTTTGACCTGATCAATGAAGGAATTTCCTTTGTTTGACAATGTATGTTTGTTAGGAGGCCTTTATTTATTTATTTTTTTGTCAATTTTTTTCAATTAGGGGCCAGAGAGGAAGAGAGAGAAAATACTTGCAAATTGGGTGGGGGTAGAATAAAATTAATTTTAACAAAAGAAAGTTTAAGTCTAAACAAATAAAAGCAGGTTCACTCTCAGGAATAATTCCAAGAAAAAGGATCCACATGACAAATGGTGATTTATTGGAAAGATGTTGAGTAGAAAAGAGAATTACAGGATAAAGATACTTTATGGTGTTCGTTTTAAAAATAGCTGAGCGCTGAGTAGACAGGATGCCCCAGCACCTCAGCTCCAACCTTTGACCATGTCTCCACCTTTCTCCAATATACATATATATATATACACCAGTCACCACTCCCTCACACTAATCAGAATGTTCTTAATTTTAAATATAATTCTTCAAGTTGCTGCTTAAATTATTTACAGACTACTAGAATAGCACTACAAAAAAAATTAACAAAAAGGAGTAAGAATAGATATTTTTGCAACTGTTTTCAAAAAGAAATAAACCTGCATTTTGCCTCTTTCATATTATAAATTTATTTTTTAATATATATATACATGCAAATTTAATTTCCTTAAAGACAGGGATCCATCTAATTTATGTTTCTAGGAATAGGACATTTAATTGTTTTTTGAGGTTTTTTAAAACTCAAATTATTTATTAAGAATGAAAGATATATAACTACATTTCTGCAAGACACAAAAATGGAATTGTGAAGTACTGGTGAGAATTAAATACTGTTCCTGTTAATATACATTATTGCTTACTCAGTTGCAACTGCTTCATCACTCTATCAAAATAACTTACTTTTATATAGCTCCTTAATAACAATTACAATTACAATTATTTGGTGACTTCAGAAAATGAAGACTACTAAAGTAGATAATTCAGACTAATCTCCACCAGCCCCTTTTATTCATGTTGACTTTCTACACTACTTTGGCTGACCAATGAATGACTATAAACCCTCCAATACATGAGTTCAGCAGACAGTGCCACATTGAAACAACTAGGAAGCATGTTTAATACTGGTGATGGGTTAAAGTAAGACTTTCAGAAGACTAAGAATAGAATATCTAACCAAGTCCTCACCACATTTTTTTCAGTACTAATTACATTCCCTATGGACACACTTGGCTAACGAGGTAGGTATCCTTGCCGCTGAAGTTAGCTCAAAAAAACAGATGTTCTTTTATTATAAGTCTAGCCCTAATGATTTGTTGTTGTTTAATTTCTCTTTCCCCTCCCCCTAAAAAGGGCCAAATTACAGGAAGCCTCTTCCTGGCAATGCAAATAAGTCCTCATCTGCAAAATGACTGCAATTCACACTCATGAATAGAAAATATCTACTGTGGGTAGACACTAGGGAATTAAATTATCATTTTTTTGGGAAACCAATATTTTAATCAGGACAATGAATAAGTAACACTATAACTTTTGAGGCATTTAATGTAGATGATTAACTATAAAGGTAGCAAAATCTTTCTGTATCAACTCTATGGTTTATTTTAAATGATTAATCTAATTAGTTCTCTTATAGATCACGTATTCCAAAATATTTAAATCCTCTATTATTTTCTTTTACTTAGAAGAAACAAGATAGTGGAGAAATTGGTAGAGCCTATGTCAACAAAAATATTCTAGTCACTATCAGCCTAAGGATTTAAAGCTGCCAACATATACCAAGAAATGAAGGTGACCTCCATCCAAGAAGACATTCAGTCAGGGAAGCCTATTACCTCTCCATTCCATGTTTTGACAGCTCTAATTGCTAGAAAAAGTTTCATTACATTAAAGGCTGAACAACTTTCAGGGATAGGGTAAAGATAATGCTTTTTCAGGTATGGGTTAAACGAGATGGCCTCTAGAGCCTTTCCAAATCAGATTCTGAGATTCCATGAGAATCAAAGTGAAACATGGTGTGGACATCAAATAATTTTGTCCATTTGTTTTGGTCTTTTGAAGTAGATGATTACTGCTGAGATATGAAAACATTGTTTAGGGTATATAATCCACAGCCAAGAACATGACCAAATAGGATTGCATTTTCTTCATAAATCATTAATAAAAGATTGCATCTCATTTTATACAATACATGTATTTCTTAAAAGTTATGCATTAGTAAAATCATATTTCAAGTGCACAGGAGGAACTTGCTTTTTAAAAAGTCATCTGCAGAATCTGTTTGTAATACAGATTTGTAATCACCTCCTAACCTACCATATGTGAATTATTTTCATGGATATACTGAGGCTGCTAAGAATTGAAGCATATCTATATGTCCTAACTTTTTCATATTTATGGTGTTTGGATACTGAAAATTAAATTTTTTCAGCATTTTGAAACTACTTTCAAAAATGGTCATGGGTTTTTAGGATACTAAGGCTATTAGCAAATAAATTACATCCTGGACTCTTTTTCCAAAAAATAACAGATGGTCTGGCTAGTGAACAAAATTCATATACATATAATGGTCGAATAGGACATAGGTTGTGTCCCAGTAGGCAATGGGATTTGCACCCTATTCCCCACTTCCAGGCTTTTCTTTAGTTGTAAGAAATGACCAACAGTTCCATTTTAAAAGCATTCAGAGGACTAAAAAAGTTGTTAATTCATGAGTACTGCAGTGATTGTTAAGATATATGTGATGTACTTTTGGTCTCAATGGGACCAAGGTCAAGTCACACAAATCCTTACAGTCAATGGGTCATTTCTTTGCCTTTTTACTAATGTCATTTTAAGATTTCAAAAGAATATAATTTATCATTTGTTAAATATGATATGGCACAGGTCCCACATAACTCTGGAACTCTTTAATATACCAGAGTCTGTAAGGAATGTTTTACATTATCATAATCATGTAAATAAATCTCAAACACCAATCTAGTGAATTCTCTACCAAAATATAAGAAACTATAAATTAAATAGCAAAATACTTAACCAAGAAAGACTAGCAAAGAAGAAATCAAACCCATATTATTACTCCAAACACATAAAGGGATACTATATTTCAAAGGCTCCCATGCCAAGGAACAAAAGAATGCTCCAGAAAAATTCAAGTTTGATGGTGGGCATTGTGGCTACGACATCTCTCAGATCTTCAGCTCTCAGGGGAGCTAGGTGGCACCATAATGCATAGAGTTTCAGGTCTAGAGTCAAGAAGACTCATCTTCCTGAGTTCAAATCTGACCTCAGACACTTACTGACTATGTGATTCTGGGCAAGTCACTTAATCCTTTTTGCCTCAGTTGCTCATGTTTAAAATGGACTGGAGGGGCAGAGCCAAGATGGTGGAGTAAAAGCAGTGACTTGCTTGAGCTCTCCCCAAAACCCTTCCAAATGCCTGTAAAAAATGGCTCTAAACAACTTCTAGAGTGGTATCATTCACAAAAAGACAGAGTGAAACAAATTTTCCAGCCAAATACAACCTGGATGGTTGATTGGAAAGGTCTGTCGCACCAGGCTGGGAGAGGAACAAAGTTCAGCATGGGCATGCAAGCAAAACAGGTCTCAGCAAATCTGGAGCAGGCCTCAGAGGACTGAATTACGGGTAACTGTGGTGGTTTCTAGACTTCTCAACCCACAAATTCCAAAGACAACTTAGGTTAGTAGGAAAAGGCTGTGACCACTGTGAGAAAGAAGCTTGGTCGCAGTCCCAGGCCCAGCGCAATCCTGGAGCAGTGGCTGCTTACTGAGCTTGGCCCACAGACTGAGGGAGAATTGAGTGACTGATCAGAGGGAGATTGCAGGGATCTCTTTGCTGGTGCTGAGGCAGGATTCTCTTGCTTTGCCTATGCTTGGATCTGGGTCACAGTCCTGGGTGGTGGTCCTGGAGTGAGGAGGAACACTGGCATGGTGGAGCTTGTAGTCGTGGTGGGAAAGGAATCCTCCTCACAGTTCCAAGGCAGAAGACAGTGCTTGTGGCTACTCATAGACCAGAGCACAGGCCAAGAAAGGAGGAAACACCTCACCCTTGATCATACCACCTTGGAAGAACTAAAAATGTAAAAGTCCCTAGAAGTGTCTCTGAAAAGAGCTGCACAAAACCCCCGAAGCTAGGGACAGTACATTCTACACACTGGAAGCAGACCCCTACCTTAACAAAGCATTTACAACTCAAGTAATTGGCTAGGATCATGAGCAAACTGCACAAAAATAGTCAGACCATAGAATCTTTCTTTGGTGACAAAGAAGATCAAAACATACAACCAGAAGAAGACAACAAAGTCAAAGCTCCTACATCCAAAGCTTCCAAGGAAAATATGAATTGGTCCCAGACCATGGGAGAGCTCAAAAAGGATCTTGAGAAGCATGTAAGAGAAGCAGAGGAAAAACTGGGAAGATAAATGAGAGTGATGCAGGAAAATCAAGAAAAACAAGTCAACAGCTTGCTAAAGGAGACCCAAAAAAATACTGAAGAAAATAACACATTTAAAAATAGCCTAACCCAAATGGCAAAAGAGGTCCAAAAAGCCAATGAGGAGAAGAATGCCTTAAAAAGCAGAATTGGGCAAATGGAAAAGGAAGTCCAAAAGTTTACTGAAGAAAATACTTCCTTAAAAATTAGAATGGAGTGATTGGAAGCTAGTGACTTTATGAGAAATCAAGACATTCTAAAACAAAACCACAAGAATGTAAAAAATAGAAGACAATGTGAAATATCTCACTGGAAAGACAACTGACCTGGAAAATAGATCCAGGAGAAATAATTTAAAAATTATTGGACTATCTGAAAGCCATGATCAAAGAAAAAAGAGCCTAGACATCATCTTTTAAGAAATTATCAAGGAAAACTGCCCTGATATTTTAGAAATAGAGGGCAAAATAGAAATTGAAAGAATTCATTGATCACCTCCTGAAAGAGATCCCCAAAGGAAAACTCCTAGGAATATTGTAGCCAAATTCCAGAGTTCCCAGATCAAGGATAAAATATTGCAAGCAGCCAGAAAGAAACGATTCAAGTATTGTGGAAACACAATCAGGATAACACAGGATTTAGCAGCTTCTACATTAAGGGACTGGAGGACTTGGAATATGATATTCCAGAGGGCAAAGGAGATAGGATTACAACCTACCCAGCAAAACTGAGTATAATCCTTCAGAGGAAAAAAAAATGGATATTCATTGAAATAGAGGACTTTCAAGTATTCTTGATGAAAACACCAGAGCTGAATAGAAAATTTGACTTTCAAATATAAGACTCAAGAGAAACATGAAGAGGTAAACAGGAGAGAGAAATCATAAGGGACTCATTAAGGTTGAACTGTTCACATTCCTGCATGGAAAGATGATATTTGTAACTAATGAGACCTTTGTCAGTATTAGGGTAGTTGGAGGGAAAAAATTATATGTATGTATATACAGATAGATAGATAAATAGAGGGCACAGGGTGAGTTGAAGATGAAGGGGTGGTATCTGGAGAATAAAATTAAGAAGTGAGAGAGGATTATACTGGGAGAAGGAGAAAAGGAGAGTAATGGGGTAATGGGGTAAATTATCTCACATTAAACAGACAAGAAAAGGTTTTTACAGTGGAGGGAAATGGGGCAAGGTAAGAGGGAATGAGTGAATCTTATTCTCATCAGATTTGGTGTAAGGAGGGAATAACATACACATTCAATTGGGTATGGAAATCTGTCTTACCCTACAGGAAAATAAAGGAGGAAGGGGACAAGAGAGTAGGGGGATGATAGAGAGGAGGGCAGATTGGGAAAGAGGGTAATCAGAAGCAAATACTTCTGAGTAGGGACAGGGTCAAAAGAAAGAATAGAATAAATGGGGGGTGGGATAAGATTAAAGGAAATATACTTAGTTTTTCACAATATGACTACTATGGAAGTGTTTTGCGTGACTACACATGTATACCTGTATCGAGTTGCTTGCCTTCTCAATGAGGGTGCATGGGGAGGGAGGAAGGGAGAAAATTTGGAACCAAAGTTTTAAAAACAAATGTTAAAAATTGTTTTCACCTGCAACTGGGAAACTAGATATACAGGCAATGGAGTATAGAAACCTATCCTGCCCTATAGGAAAATTGAAGGGGAAGGGAATAAGAGAAGGGGAGGTGGAAGATAGAAGGGAGGGCAGATTAGGGGAAGGGGTATTCATAATATATGCCATCTTGGGGTAAGGGGAGGGATGAGATGGGGAGACAATTTGGAACTCAAAATCTTATGGAAGTGAATGTTGAAAACTAAAAATAAATAAATTAATAATACCTGGAAAAAAGAATAAAAATGAAAAAAAATAATAAAATGAACTGGAGAGGGAAATGGCAAATGACTCTAGTATCTTTGTCAAGAATACCCCAAAATGCAGTCAGAAAGAGTCAGACATGTCTGAACAAACTCCCCTGTCAATGTCCTGGATTACTTTTGTCATTACCATTTCATTTCACTTTTATAACTGTTTTACTCTATCCCAGTACCAAATGAAATTTTATCACCTATTGCTCTGCCAAACTGTCCCTGATACCCATAAAATAATAACGTCCATCAGAAGGTTCTATCACCATATTTCATCACTACATTGAAGATTTTTATATGTTTTTGTTTGTTACAAGGAATGATTCAACCTGTGGGAGGGGAGGTACTTTTCTTCTTCCACCCCTGAAATGACTAAGATATAAAGAAAAAAGCATCCAAAAACATTTTTAAAAATTGAATAAGTCAAATCACCCATTAAAAACAGAAAGTACACTTCTTCTAGGGAGAAGATTTTGTTTTTCTCTATCTTCAGTGCCTACCAATAGTACAGGAAAGAGAGAGCAAAGAAGGCTTCCAACATGTTCATAAAGTCCCATGGTGAAATTACAGGAGGGTACACATAAGAGACCCACAGAATTTGCAGATATGAATGGGTTATGATCCCCACTGTTGGAGGCAACTTCCAAATTGATGAAATTTGAGTAATTTGAGAAAATACACTCCCTTGCATATAGGGGGTGCTTAATAAATATTTCTTGAATTAAATTGAACTTCAACTGAATTTGCAGGAGTTATCATCTGTTCATATGGCACTTCATTATAACTTTTTTGTTAAAGAATTCTCAGGACTAACATTATTCATGAACTAATCAGCATATTTGCAGTTCTTTCATTAGAAAGACCTTAGCACATCCCCCTTACACATGAAGGCTAATAGGCCTAGGATAATAGGCCTAGAGTTAAAAGAGACCTAAGAAGTCATCTTATCCAACCTCCTCATTTCACAGATGAGGCAATTAAGGCCCATGATGGTTAATGACTTGTCCAAGAATACATAGGTAGTAAGAAACATCAGAGATCCTCCAAACCCAGTCCCAGTGTTTAGTACAATGCCTGGCACATAGAAAACACAATAAATGTGTGTTGACTGATTACAATCATATTAATAGTTAGCAAACATTCTATTTCATGTTTAATTCAAATCACATATTCATTTGGTTCAACTTCTTGTTACCACAGAGAAGAACAAAATTTTCCACAACTTCTTTTCTAAAAGTTCTTTCTGTCCCCCAACTCTTTGCTTATAAGCCTTTGTAATATTGTGATTGATGCTGAATTGTTTGTTTTGTTATCTGAGCTGCTTTAACTCCTTTTATTACTTTAACGTTTTGATTTTCAGTCTCTGACTATGGAACCTAGAATTTCTCTCCTAGTCTGCTCCTCTTCATTCTTCTTGTTTTTGCTTTTAATTGGGCAATGCTACTTTCAGATGTTCTACTTCACTTGCCTGCTAGATGGTGATGCACTGTTTCAATGCCTTTCCTTGGATTTCAATTGCTTTCTCAAACCACCTCAGCCATGGGTGATTGGAGCCTTTCCATAAGAGTATTCATTGATAATTTCTCTTTCCTCCTGTGGTTCTTACCCTAGTAATGGTCACTAAGTACACTTTTGTATGCTCATCCTAAAATGCTTTTATACCTTTTGTCAAAGATTGTTGAAGTATTTGTTCATTCATGATGGTTATAAACACACTAACTTTTTGGAATTACTAAATTTTATTAGATTTGATCTGCCAGTTGGTTTCATGATGTTAAATATAAAAAGAGATTTGAAATTACAGTCAAAGTTTACCAATATCCTCTTCAAAATCATTTGATGTCACTATTATATTTGTTCTCAGCACTTAGCATCATTTCTGAGAAACAGTATATGGTTAATAAATGCTTAATGACTTGACTTGTCTCTTCTTTGTTATGAGGTAGGTATTCTGGAGTTTGCATTAAGTGAAGATTTGCAATGACCTCTGGTTCTTCAACTTGTTTTCTTCAGATTTTAGTAGCTCCTTTATTTTAACTCTTGTTGTTATTGTTCAGTCGTTTTGGTCATGTCTGACTTCTTGATCCCATTTGGGGTTTTCTTGGCAAAGATATTGGAGTGGTTTGCCATTTCCTTCTCCAGCTCATTTTTCAGACAAGGAACTGAAGCAAACAAGGTTAAGTGACTTGCCTAGGTTCACATAGCTAGTGTTTGAGGCCAGATTTGAACTCAGAAAGTTGTCTTCTTGACTCCAGGCCCAGCACTCTATCTGTGGCACCACTTCAGCTCTTATTTCATCTAATTTAGGCATGGGGGATGAAATTATTTCTTATAATTGTTCTATATTTGTCTGTAATACATTATTGGGTGACTTAGAGCAAGGAACACTATTGACCAGATTCAGTATGAAATCCTTGCCCATAAATGGTAGAAATCTGTTTTCTATAGTGTTATGATATAGTAGTGCTTGAAAAAAAACATTCATATCTTCAGCCTCTTTCATGGGCACTTAGGCTTGACCCACCTCACTGGTCCATACCATCTAAACTAAAGCTTTCCCAGTAAGCAAAGTATGGCTGTTTCTGATTTGTTTTTTCTGGTGTATCTTGTTTTCTTTAGAGGAAGAAGTGTTTGGAGGTAATGGCATTTATTAATGCCTACTGTGTGCTAGGTTCTTTGTTAAGCTCCTTACAAAGATCGTCTCATTTGATGCTAGAACACAAAGAACGATCCCTCATTCCATTACTCTTTGTACCAAAATGATCTTCTTGGCAGTTCCAAGTAGGGCCGCCCTGGAACACTATACTACCCATCCACTTATTGAATTTTGGAGAGCAGTTGTGTCATACTAAGCAGGGTACCAACCTGATCAATGGTATCACCAGGGTGTTATTTGGCAATATCTCCTGGTTCCTCACAGGCTTTTAATCTAAGGCACACCAAGTCGCCACCACACACCACCCATGCTAGCAGGAATTCCTCTATTTTTACTATTCCCCTTGATTTCTTGTCATAGAATGAACAATGGGCTATGATTTAAGGAGATTATAAATTTGTTATATTCATATTTCAACATTTATTAGGCATTTACTATATGCCAAGTACCACACAAAACATGATGGATACATAGAAAAAAGCAAAAATAATCCTCCCAAAAGGAAATTACATTTATCTATGTGGTGGGAAAAGCATCTTAATGTAAGAGCAGTAGTTTTTTACTTCATTTAGAGAGATTTCCCACCTTAATGATATTCTAATCCACACAAGCTGGTAGTAAATTTTCAGTGTTTCCAACTAGAGGATTGGGGGTGAGGGAGAGATGAGTGTTTATCACAACCTATAGGGAGTGATGAGCCAAGATGCGACAATGCAGGCCCAAGGTAGCTTGACTTAACTACTTAGCCACCCTTTTGATATAAACTTAGGATAATTTGCATTAAATTTGGATTAAAAAGCAAATTGACCAGAAATCCAGCTGCTACAGATAACTTCTATGGCCTGATCAAGAGATGACTGAGATCTTAATGAACCTCCATACAAAATGCATTTATCTGCTTGGAGAAAGGTTTTACCTGGGGGTAACCAAGTATATTCTTAGTAAAGTAATTATTTATATGAACCCTCAGGCTCTGGGTGGCCCCTCATATTGGATGTTGAACCTGTACAAAGATAGCGGAGATATCCTACCATCAGAAGTAGCTCCCCTGAAAAGCTCTTTTACCACAAGATTTCACTTTCCTCGATTGTATAAATAGACACATAGAACAGAACATGGATTATAGAAACTCTAATGGTCTACAATCATGTCCTCATTTCAAGAAAACTCTTTTTCTTGGGGAAACATAAACCCATGCTAAAAACCTTAGTCACTACCAACTATGAGGAATGCAGGAGAGGAAGGAACAATACTCTCCAATACTCATGGTCTTATTTCCCACTTAGAGGAAATGAAATAACCCAGTGGTGAGGGCAATCATGGATATTAGGGATAATCTACTCTTGAGAATGAAGAGTGGTCTGAATCAGGATTTAACTGAGCATAAACCCAAGGTCAAGCTGGGAGAGAACCAAGATTTTTTGGAAGAACCAAAAATCCAAGGGACTATGATAGAAGCAGAAAGCCAAATGAGATAGCACAGCATGATGGGTAGCAGCAGATATAGTCAGCAAGAGGAGTTCAAATGTCACCTCTGATAATCATTATCTGTGTGACCATAGGCAAATTATTTAACTTCCCTAAGTCTCAGTTTCCTTATATGTAAAATGAGGAGTTTGGATGACCTTTAAGGCCTCCTCAAGCTCTAAATCTATGATGTTATTTATGATCCTAACTATGAGAGTACGGATTCAAGTTAAGGAAGTCAATCCCAGATCAGAAGAGAATTGAAAATTTAGTGATGGAGAGCAGATTATTTGATTACATCTGTTTCTTGAAGCTCTGAACTTTTATTATGGTGATGTGCATTATCTATCCCAACTTACTCTGACCTGGAAATAGGGACTCCACTGGTACATGAGTCAAAGCAAGTTATCACCTTGTTGCTTGCAATGGAGGATCTGTGGGAATGGACAAAGATGCTCATACCCAGCCTCAAAGGCCTGCCTGACCCATTAGCTTCTGCTTTGCACTGTCATTGCCTCCAGCAGGTCAGTGACCCCATCTCACCACATCACAAGAGAACCAGAAAGTACTGTTCTCTGTACACAGAGTGTCATGGCTATGCTTGGTGGCCGTAGTACAGGGATGGAGCAAAGCCAAAAATCTGTGAAAGAGAATGCGGCCTGCCTTCACTCCCATGATAAAGCTCTGAATTCCCTACACTAATGAGCGGAAATTTCACGCTCTATCTGAAGACAGTCTTGGATTTTATGAGTCAAGAAAGCTAAAATTGGAAAAAATCCAAAGGATGTCAAGGAAGTGATTTAATATTCTGAAAGCAGAAATGATAAAATTTAAAGGAACTAGGATTATTTAATCTATACAATGGAAGGGTACTTGCCCTATACCAGGTCAGCTAGGTGGTGCAATGGATAAAGCACTGGGCTTGGAATCAGGAAGATTGATCTTCATGAGTTTAAATCTGGCCTCAGACACTTACTAGCTGTGGGCCCCTGGGTAAGTCACTTAACCCTGTTAGCCTCAGTTTCCTCATCTGGAAAATGATCTGGAAAAGGAAATGGCAAACTACTTCAGTATCTCTGTTAAGAAAAGCCCAAAATGGGGTCATAAGGAGTCAGACATGATGGAAACAACCAAATAACCATAACAACAACAATAAGTGAAGGCTGAGGAGTTACTCCAAAATGGATTTCAAATATATGAAGTGCCTTGGCTGCATTTCCCTAACTTGTTGATAAGATTGTTATAAGATATAGGCACTCAGGACTTAGATAAATTGCATCTGACACTTTCCCTTATTTATATGGCCATTCTACTCTAACACAAAATGTAATTGCTCCAACAATTCTTATTTTTTGGATCTTCCCAAAAAAATGCTGGTAATTGCTTTAGCTCTATACTTCAGTTTGCAAACATGTCCCCCAGCAATTCACAGAGGTAGTGGTGATTGACAACTACTCTTGGGATATCTATAACACTCATTAGAAATTCCAGGAAGCCTGAATCCTATTGCCAAAATATATGATTATAACAGGAAAGAAATATCCAGCTTTCTTGGAAAAGACAAATTATAAAAATAAGTTCTAATTAGATAAGGGCAGAGTTTGTTCTCTTCTATTGAAATCCCCACCACTACTACCACACTTTGTTGGAATTTCTGTTCCTATTCTCCTTTTTTGGAATTGTTTTCTTCAGGCATACAAATGCATGCCAACACCATAGCATCCATTCATGAGACTAGCCTTTTTCTAAATCACATGTAACTAAAATCTAGGAGATTCTATTCCTTGACATAAAGCCTTACTAAAATATGTACCTTCCTGGATTTCTATGGTAAAATTTCCTTTGTTTCTAATTTTGCTAGCTACAAGAGATGGACCTGAATCAGGTGAGATGGGACAGCTTTACAGATGGTGCTGCTTACATGGCCTTCACTGCTGCTGCTACTGAGAAAGGGATGGGATTCACATGTAGTGGCATCGGGTGATAAATAACAGGCATAGATGGCAGCTTCAGAGGGTTTGATAGAAGCAATCTAAGTCAACTAAGGCCAACCAAAGTAGGAAAGGAGTGGTGCTCACAGGGTGGTCAGAATCAAGGTTGATGACAGGCAGGGTTTGATCCAATGGAGAATTACAAAGCAAACAGAAGCTGTCAAGGTTGTGCTCAAGCCATTCTGGGTCTGAAAAATATGTAGACTCATTTTACAGAAAGAGCAAATGAAACTAGATTCCAAATGCTGACCCAGGATTCAGGAATCTGACATGTGTGATGAGCTCAGGGTTAAAAAAGACCTCAGGGGCCAAGTTGTGTCTGAATAAGAATGCCCTTTATATGTAGTCATCCAGTCTTCATTTTATGTCTTCTCCTGAGAGGGAAACCACAATGGCCCAAGGCATTGAACTTTTGGAGATCTTTAATTATTAGGAAGTTTTTTTTCCCTTACCTTAAATATGGGCAGGAAGATTGTACAGTGGATAGAAAGCTAAACCTAACATCAAGAAGAACTGAGGTTAAATCCAACCTCTGACACTTATTAGCTATGTGACCTTGGGCAGATCACTTAACCTCTTTTTGTTTCAGTTTCCACAACTGAAAAATGGGGATAATAATAGCACTTATTTTCCAGGGTTGTTGTGAAGATCAAATAAGAAAATATGTATAGTGTCTGGCATCATCATCATCTTCATCATCATCTCCATCATCATCATTATCACTACTACTACTACTACTACTACTACTACCACTACTACTACTAGAATCTGCCTCTCTATAGCTTCCATCACTGCTCCTAGCTCTCTGTTTAAGAGCACAGTTCTTGAGGGTGAACAAGTTGTTCCCTTGGCATCTCCCAAGAAGTACAGGCACATACAGTTCTGCTGGGCATAGGGCCAGTTGACTGTGCTCTGTGGTAGGTAAGCTTCACTGGTTCTAAAAGGCCTTTGCCTCTTGCAGAGTCTCAGCATCTATTAGGGACTGGTATCAGCCTTGTCACCCCCTATTGAGGTGACTGAGGAATTTCTTCAAGTCAAATGGCTGTGGAGGAGGGTGGAGGTGAGGTATAAGCATAAGCACTAGGCGCCTGAGGCTGGCCCTCCTCTGTATGTTCAAAGTCTTCCTTATCTGCTTCCTTCCCTAACAAAGTCCAAGGATGAAGTAGAAAACCAGAGATGCTACATTCATTTATAGAGTTGAAGCTTTTATATTGTTGGTGATCAGCTTTTGAGGACATTAGATTTTTTTACACTTAGTGTTCTCAGCCAGGAAATGAACATTAATTTAGTTACGTGGGGATGAATTCCATTATGTTATCCAAATGTATTACATTTCTCTCCTTTATCCATAAAGAAGTCTGAATTGCACAAACAGAAAAAGAAAACCACCCAGATTAACCAAGTGGGTTTATGTGTAACCTTAACTCCTAATTCTCAGATGAAAAATACAGTTTGTAAATCCAAATTCAAACCCAAACTATTGCTAAATAAAAATTTTGATAAAGAATATAAATCCAACCAAATTCCTTAGGTCACTGAGGCCCAATGTCATAAAATACATCGCTGAAATTATTAAACTCTTCAAAATTTTGCACTGTGATAATTTTGCAAGGGGGAAAAAACCTCTGAGTGTTTAGCAAAATTAAATGATTCAGATGTATTCAAACCTATGTGGGAAAACATTGGCTAAATATGTTAAATCACAAATACCTAGCTCTGATTTACTTGGAAGTTAGAATACCTAGAAATAATGAAACTTTAATCCAAACATATTTGCCGATTTTTATCTAAAACTGGATTGTGAGACTCAAATTAGGAACAGTTTTTTTTAAAGAATTTCTTTGCTCTCAGCAATCTTGTGAGATTCACAAAAATAAATTCTTTAAGTTCAAGGATCATAGGATTTCTAAGATGACTTAGTAGTCCAACTACCTCCTATTAAAGATGGAGATTTGAGGTTTACAGGAGGAAAAGGACATGCTCATGGCCACATATTTTAGAAGTGCTGTAGCCATAATTTGAACCCAGGCCTCCTCATTCTGAATCTATATTCATTCCATTACAGCAAACTACAGCATATTTCATGGGGCTTTTATGTTCTCAGCAGTATGACCCCTTTTCTATTAATTGCTAAATATGTTATTGAATGTTTAAGTAAAACTCTTCTATGTATTTTGGACAGCAAAAAATGGAGAAAATCTCGTGTGTGTAACAGCGCAATGCTGATCTTTCCAGAGAAATTTCTCTGTCTCCCCCTTCATTCTTTTCTTTTTTTTTCTTTTTCCCCCAAATCCCCATCTGTTTTGCTGATGAGCCAATATCTGGGGTCTGTTTTTCATAATACCATTTTGTTTGTGAGGATGTCTGTTTCTAAGAGTTCACATGCTGGCTGACAATGAAGTAGTGATCAACAGGGAGGACAGCAAATTGCCCTAAAATAAAATGAAAGCTAAGAAAGACACTGCTCCCTGCTGGTTGGTTTTGTTCCGAGCCTTATTAAGCTAGCACTGACAACATCATTGCTTCAGGCTCTGGGATTACCCTTTGGCTGGAAAATCCATTTTAGAACTGGGCCAGTATCACAACTTCTGCAGCTCCCAGAAGGTTTCAGAAAAGTTACCTCATGTGGAGAAACAGAGCTGCATCTTGCAACAAAATAAAATAAAATGGAAAATGCCATGTTTATTCATCCTCTCCTTCCTGGTAAACTGAGGGAAAGCAAAATGCCAGATAAAACCTGTTATTTTTATTAAATATTTGTATCTCATGTTCTAATTTCTAAACCAATGGAAAATCTATAAAAAAGTCTAGAAAACAAAGAAATCGTGTTTCCCTTTCCCTCTCCAACAATTTTCGAGTATCTATTGATAACCTTTCCTGATTTATTTTAGCTTAACTAGGATGTGTGTGTGATTATGCACATGTACATATATACATATAGTACAAATATGTGTATTTATGTGTATATATATGCATATATGATGCATATGTTGTATATTATAAACCAAATTAGATTTTTATATATGCACCAATTATATATCTTACATACATAATTTGATATACCAAAGATCACATATGTGTACATGCATATATTTATATTAAATATCTATATGATATGTAATCAGGAAAGAAGAACATACATATTTCTCTTAGCCTCAAAGTTATAGATCTACATCTAAGGCAGTGATGTCAAACTCAAATAAAAACTGGGCTATTAAACTATACATATGGATCCCTGCAGTCCATATTGAATTGAAAAGCTACACATTAACATTATCCATGTTCTATTGTATTTTTATCTATTTTGCTAGGTATTTCCCTATTACATTTTGATCTGGTTCAGGAGTGTTGTGCTCATGTTTGACATCTCCGATTTAAGTTATTTAGGAGGAAGTTAATCTTTGCTAAATTTTTGCATCCAATTCCCAGTCCAAAGTTTGGATAAGCCTTGATGTCAAGCTGTGGATTCTCTGAACCTACATATATCCAGATCTTACCTCATTTATAAAATCTGCTCATGATTTTTTTCTTCTAATACATTGGGAGCGTGTTCACTTGAGAATTCCCACTTGCTGGGTTAATGGAGTAATAACCTTTTCATCACATAATATTCACTTTCTCCTTTTGTGCTGGGATAAAGAACATGAATGATATGAGTTTATGTTAGTATTAAATTAAGGGCAGGATTGAAACAAGGATCTATTTTCTTACTGATGGGAAATAGGGGAGGACTTATTTTGCACCACTACTCCCCACCCCCACTCTTCCCAACTCCTGTCTGAGTAATGTGACCCTGAGTTTTTTGCCTCATAGTACAATACTATCCCTAAAAAACAGTCCAAGCAAATTCCCATGAGTCCAGATTACTAGGCAGAGTTTCAAGATCCCTGTGGCTCTTCTCCCTCAAATTCATGCCCACTACTAGATATCATCTCTAAAACTAGAAGCTAACAGGGAGGTAGGTGCCTAAATAAATTCTGGGCTCAGATAGAGACAGGCTGCTTTCTATATAGTAGAAATGAGGTCTTCTGTATCTCTGCAGACAACTTCAACGAGGGAGGGAATCAAAATAATATAATGCTGTGGTAGACAAAAAGAGAGAGGAGAGGAATAGAATTCAGGATAAATTTTAACCTCACTTAGGAAGGCACTGTATTTTCCAGTTGGGCATGTATTAAAATAATCATTTGTCCATTAGCTATGGTCTCAGTGTATTTCTGTAAAATTCCATTTATTCTGAAGATGTCATGATGCCCCATATCCCTTTCCCCTCCCTCTGGCATTCATTCAGGTGACAGACAGGAAAAGGAGAGTTCCAGAATCCCGCCTTTTCCCAGCTACAGACATAGCTTTTTCAGCTTGAAGTATAACAATTGTAGGAAGTGGTGGAATGATGGAAAATTTTTCCTAGAAGGGGGCTTTGAAACCTAAAAGAGTCACGCCTATTTGAGCCCTAACTACTTACAAGGCCATGAATCGGAGGAAACTTGCCACATTGAGCAGGCCTAATAGACTAACTTGACAGAGGACTAGACTGTCACTTCCTGAAAATGATGGACAAATACACTCCCAGGATGCACCTTCCTCTGACATTTCCTGAGCTTTTCCTCATTTTTTACCCACTCCCAGGATTCAGTAGAAGGGGTTACAACCTACCCTTTAAAAAGAATACACAAAAAAGGCAGCTGCTTGTAATAACATTCTATAATAGGGGTTAGATTACTTTTGTTGGTATTTCTCAAGTAAAATAGCAAAGGAAACAACTTAAATATGGTTATGCATTTTATACAAATATATGTATAATGAAACAGCCTAAAATTAAAAGAAAATGTTAAATACCTTCAGTTTCAAACCAAAGAGGTTATTTTCTATACATGGATTTCTTAAAGTTAGTGCTAAATTTGAATCTGATTAGGAAGAACTATCAGAAGTTTTAATTGTAAAACAGTACAGTGTACTTTTGAACTTTCTTTTTGCACTCAAAATTATAAAAATATTGTGGCTATAAAGGATCAAATCATCTATGCGAAGCTTTTATAACATGATTCAAAGTACATGATTAACTATGTTACTTCCCTACTCAATAAATTCCAGTGACTTCCTATTATCTCTAGGATTAAATGTAAACTCCTCTGCTTGGCATTTAATGCCCTTTACAACTTGGTCCCTTCCCATTTTGCCAGCCTGATACACATTATTGTCCTTACTGTTTCTTACACAGGAGACTCTATCTACAATTTCCATACCATTTCACTGGCTGTCCACAAGGCCAAGAATGCTCTCCCCTCTTACCTTTACAATTTCTCTAGTTTCCTTTAAGATTATACAATTCTAGGGGCAGGTAGGTGGTGCATTGGATAGAACACTGGTCCTGAAGTCAGGAGGACCTGAGTTCAAATCCAGTCTCAGATCAAACACTTGACACTTACTAGCTGTGTGACCCTGGGCAAGTCACTTAACCCCAATTGCCTTAAAAAAAAGGCTATATAATTCTATAATTATCATTCTACAATTCTGTAGAATTTCTACTTTTCTTGAAGGTTCAGCTCAAGCACCACTTTTTGAATGCTTTACAGACCAGTTGCTAGTGCCTCTTTCTCTTCAAAATAAAACAACTACCCTTGTATTTATTTTGCTTATCCTTATATGTGTACATGTTTCCCCTGACTAAAGGTAAGCTCTTTGAGGAGAATGATTTTCATTTTTGCCTTTTTATTTCTAGGGGCCAGCATGGTGTCTGGCATGTAGTAGGCACTTAATAAGTGCTTATTAGTTGATTCTGTATAAATTGATAGTATCATCCTCATTAAAAGAGTGCTGCATATGGATCAAGATAGGGGCAAGTAGAATTACATTAAGCTTCTCACAATATTGTAACTACCACAGCCTAGAGAAAAATAGCACAAAATTTGAAGAGTCCAATTAATATAATTAATGTACATATAATGTAGTGTATATATAATGTAGTGAAGTAATTCTTTCCAAAAATCATTACACTCTGAGCAAAGCTTCATTGTAGCTGGAATGGCATGAATCCTTACCCTCTTGAGGAAATTTTCATTAAATGCAAGCTCACCATAAACAAGTCCCAGAGTCATCACTACATATCGTCTTATCTACCCTGACTAAGTGAGGTTAAAATATTATTCTAAGATTGTAAATATTTTGTATACTCAGATTAGAATGTGAAAACATTGCATTGAAAGTGACTGTCATTTCCACTATTTTTCATAAAGAATATAAATGTATGTATGTATGTTAAATTCCAGACAGAATTAAAGTTCAGGCACAAGTTTCTTTAGTTTTGATAGTAAATGATCAGACACATACCTATAAAGTCTTCACATTTCTGGAAATTCTTTTTTGTTTTTTTGGGGGGAGAATATTTGTTATTTTGAGATTATTAAGCCTTAGGAAGGGAAAGGTTATATTTGGAATAAGAACCCCAAGATAAGAACCCACTAGATCATTGGTGGGATGAGTTTTGATCCTTTAAGAAAAAGAAGAATCTGAAAGCATCTCAAAAATTCATATATATTTATATATATGTGTGTGTGTGTATGTGTAGGCATATATATACACACATATGTGTGTATGTGTATGTGTACATATACATACATATACACACACATCTATGTGTATATATATACATATATATACATATATATATATATATCCTGCAGTTCAATAATTCATCTTACAAATTTAAAGTCTAAACTGATATGAATATTGAAGCTGTAGTCTGAATAGTAGCCAGAAATGATGGATCTGGTCTTACAGTCAAGAATTCCACAGTGTCTGACACGTGGTAAGTATTCAATAAATGCTTGTTTCTTTCCTTCCTTATATGACATTTTGGATAATTCTGTTCTTTTTCATGCTATTATGACCACCAGTGTCATGAGAAAATGATCTTTTTTAGGAGTGAGTTAAAGTCTAAGATAATGATTTAAGTACCTCCATCCAATGGAGGAGGGAGTTTCCACACCAGGAGTTTCCAAGAGAGATGAAATCACAAATCTGTACAAAACAAACAAACGTGATTAAAAAACTGAAGTCATATGGTTCCCCACACCTACTATTTAAATTTTGAAATGTTAACAATACTTTATGAAACCAATGACTCATGCAAAAAGAGGAATAGTGGGGTTCATATTTCATATTTAGTTACTCCAAAGGTAAGGTGAATATTTAACAGGCTCCTCAGGAGATAACAGATGAAATTCAAGTAAAGCAACTTTCAATTAAGCAATAAAGTGGGGAGGTATTTCCTGGGGATTAATGGCCAGTTAGGAAGAGCTGTTGATAGCCTTTGGCAGTGCTCAATTCTAGCCAGGTCTTAATCCTCGGGAAGCTCTTGTGCTTTGATCTTGCTGCTACTCTAAACTACAAATAAAAAGCTTCCATGGACAAAGTCTAGGAAACTTTTCCTTAAACCTTGATGCTATTTTTACTGGTATACATAAGACTTTTCTAGGAGAAGTGGTGTTCTTCACATGCCTTCATTTTTCATACAAGAAAACTGAGATTCAGAGAGCTTAAGTGACTTTCCCAGGCCATACAGCTACATTACCTCAGTATTTGAAAGGCTTCTTTGAAATTCTAATCACTATGAAAGTAATTTTAATGTGGTTCTTGTTCTGCTCCTGACACATACCAGTTGTGTTACTCTAAGGAAGTCACTTAACTTCCCAAGGGCTCTGGTTGTTAAAATTATAAATTGCAGAGCAAGTGATGATCTGCACTGGTTAGGGGGATCTCCCTCACAATAAAGAAATCATAACTCTGGTCCAAAACCAGAAAATCCCAGCAATTAGGACTATTGGGCCTGGACCATTCCAGGAAAATATATGTTCCTCGAAGGCAAGGACTGTCTAATTTTTATACTTGTTTATATTTGTACCCTCAGTGCACATAGGCACTTAATAAATACTTATTAAAGGAGTGACTGATCGGGTGAAGTTTGAATTAATGAAAAGTCTTAAATATATAATATTAGTCAATAAATATAGGTTGGGTTTTGGTTTTAGTTTTACTTCATGAACATACTATCTCAAATTTGTTACTAACACAGGGTTTCCAAGCCTCAGGTTGGAGAAAGAATTATGTTTTATCTCTTTAAACTATTATTATGTCAGTTATTGTTATTGTTGTTGTTATCTCTAGAAAGGTCATCTATAGCAAAGGAGCCTTTTTATCCAGACTAACTACCAGTATTTCCCAGAAAAACAAAACAAAACATTGATAAATCTAATTTTTAAGTCTTCTAAAATTGTCAGCTAATGTATACTTGGCATCTAATGTTAGAAATGTTGGCCAGTGTGCTAATTAGGAGAATCGTTTGTGTATAATCAGTTAATGCCCTTGAAAATGCGTAGTTTTCTTAAACTCCTCTGCAAAATTTTTTCCAATCATTAGTTTGTTTAATAATCTCTTGCTTATGAGAAATATAAACCTCCTGAGTACAAGTTCAATTATTGCATATTTGATATAAATAGATGGAGAATTAATTGGACCTTTCTGTAAACCTGCTTAAGACCATCTACTGCTCCAAAGGAATCCAGAATATTTTTTTTAAATATAATCTTCAAATTGAAGTCTCCTTCTGTTAAAGAGCATTCACAGTTTTCACTTAATTCTTTGGGTGACTTGCCTTAAACACAGTTCTTTTAGTGGTCCTCATAACTATGCTGGGGGGACTTCCAGTATAAAGATGGTAGAGTGAGGGGGAAGGAAATCCCTGGAGCCCTACCAAATCCCCCTCCAAATAACTTGAAAACTAACTCAGAATAAGTCTAGGGGCAGGAAAGGTCCAGTACAAGGGGAAAGGTCTATCTGGGGTGGGAGGGGATCTAGGTCTGAGAGCACCAGGAGCCAGCCTCACAGCAAGGGGCCTGCAGCAATGTTCTAAGCCTGGGGTAATCAAGGCCCCGACCCTCCTGCAAGCCAGCAGTCTGTGTAGCACAGCAAGGGTATCCTGCCCACAATACAGACCACCAGCAGGGCCTCACACCCATTGGTGACCAGTAGCAAGGTCCCATTCCTGGGGCTCTCCAATAGGATAGAGAGGCCCTGTTTCCATAGCAACCCATCAGCAAGGACCCATCCCTGGGGCAGGACAACAGCAAAACTCCACATCCAGAAGAGGTCAAGAAGGAAGCACCCAGTATAAGCCAGAAAGGAGGCGTGCTCTCAAATGCAAACCAGCAGCTAGGCCCTGAAGCCTAGGGAAAGCTAGCAGCGAGACCCTGAGCACCAGCACAAAAAGCTTGAGACCGGGCAGGAACAGAGCCCAACTCTCATGTAAAAGCTCCAAGTCACAAAATAGGCAGAAAAAAAAAATGAGCGGAAAAAAAAAACAAAATAAAAAAAGAACAAAGAATTTGACTATGGAAAGTTACTATGGTAACAGAGAGGATCCACGCACAAACTTAGAAAAGGACAACAGTGTCAAAATGGCTGCATGTGAAGCCTCAAAGAAAAATGTAATTTTGTGTCAGGTCCAAAAAAGTGCTCTAAAAAAGATTTTAAGAAGGCAAATTAAAGAAGTAGAAGAAAAGTTGGGAAAAGAGTAATTCAAGAGTAATGCAATGAGAGTAATGAGAGTAATGCAAGACAATTATGAAAGAAGAGGCAAAAGCATGGGAAAAAATACATAAAAATTCACCAAAGAAGATAACTGCCTAAAACATAGAACTGGCCAAATAGAAGAGGAAATACAAAAGCTCACTGAAGAAAATAATTCCTTGAAAATTGGAATTTGGCAAGTGGAAGCTTATGACTCCATGAGATATCAAGATATAATAAAACAAAATAAAAAATAGAAGAAAATGTGAAATGTCTCACTGGAAAAACAACTGACCTAGAAAATAGATATAGGAAAGATAATTTAAGGATTATTGGACTCCCTGACTCCCTGAAAACCATGATCAAGAAAGAAAACTCATGTCTGACTCTTTGTGACCCCATTTGGGGTTTTCTTGGAAAAGATAATGGGGTGGTTTGCCAGTTCCTTCTCTAGCTCATTTTACAGATGAGAAAACTGAGGCAAACACAGTCGCACAGCTAATAAGTATCTAAGGCCAGATTTGAACTCAAGATATCTTCCTGACTCTAGGCCTGGTAGTCTACCCATTGCATCATCCAGCTGCCCTCAATAGGATAGTTAAAAACCTTAAAAACAAAGCTAAGTAGACTTAGTTAACCCTTGAGGCAATAGGAAATCAGTGCAGTGATTTTTTAGTGAAGGAGTGAAGTGATCAAATTTATCCTTTGAGGCATTTAGCAATGAAGAATAGAGAGAGCAGAAATTTGAGTGAGGGAAAGCAGTTAAAGACCTGCAGTTCCTTTCTCTCTCTACCATAATCTCTGAAAGGGGGAGGAATAGTGACAGAGAAGGCTTCTTCTCTCCTCAGTGCAGGCCAGTTTAACCCTCTTGGGTCATATGGTGACAGAGGATGAACATGCACCATTTCCAAAGCTGGAAATGGCATCCTGTATGACTATAGGAATTAAGCAATAGTCAATGATTGGGTAGTATGAGTTTAGGTGAGGTATTAGTTTGCCTAATCACTATAGAATTAATTCACAGAAGGAAAAAACAAAAACAGAAACAAAAACGTCGGCCACTCTTAGCCATCAGTAGCATCAGTAACAAAGTCAGTTAATTATCACAGTGTGCTTATATTTTGTTTCCAGATAGTTTTCTTTCTTGTTTCAGGATACTGTGCATTTAAAAAAAAAATGAAATAAAGCATGCATACTGTTGCCATCAGTTCTCAAAAGCAACATCTGTTGCCTAGAAAGGCATGTCTCTTCAGCTAAAAGAAAAATAGCTGCTGTTGCAGATGTTTATCATAGAAAATACATTCTCCCAGAACAGAGAATACCCTTGGGGAAAAAATAATAAATTAGGGGCAGGGGGCAGACTCTCAAATAAAAGCTTCTATAGTATTTTTGTAATCATGGCTCCAGAATAAGTGAATATAAAATACTCTTTAATTGATCCCATTCTCTTCCCTCCAGCTTTGTCCAGTCTTTCCCTCTCCCTTAGACTTTAGTTACTTCTCCACTGATTCATTCCCTTTAGCCAACAAAAATGCTCAAGTAGTCACTATATGTAAGAAAAAAACCTTTCAATATTTTAAATGTCTCAAATTGTTGTACCCTTTTCCTCTTCAGTCATAAACTTCAGGGTTGATAGACTAGGGGTCTCCTTGGTATAATGGGGACTTTAGTATTACGCTAGGGCTAAGAACCCAGATATGCCACATCCCCTACCTATGTGACTTTGGGTCATTAACTTCACTCCACCCTGGACCTAAAGTATTCATCTGTAAACAGAGGAATTTGGGCTAGATGACCTCTAAGGTCCCTTCTTGCTGTAAGGAGTTGCCAATAGAAAGCATTTTGAACAAAGGCAACAGAGAGATGGTTTGCATTAACAAGAAAGAGAAATGTCTCTATCTCTGAGAATTGTTGAGAAGTATACCAAAGTGATAAACAATTTCACATTTAAAGAAGAGTTGGATCTTGAAGAAAGCTGTATCTTGCCAGTTACTAAGTTAAACAGAGATCATTAGAAGGGGAAATAGGACCCAAGCAGATGTAGGAGATTTAAAATCCTCCCAGCAAATAGGGATTTTCATGCCCCAAAGCAGGTGCCAATGGTAAGGATTAATTACAAAGAAGTTGAAGACAAAAGACTAGGGGCTAGGTCAAGCGGTAGTCCTGTGCCTTCTTTAATTTTTCTCTTTTCCCCAACATGGCGAAAATACCTTTTTGTTATCTTTTGCTTTCTTCCCCATTTGGTGAATTCATTTGGAATCTCAGTGCTCCTGATGAGATTCTTAAGAACTGTGCAATAGTTGTTTGTTTTTTATTCACCCATCCCCTATCCTTGCTTCCATCTTCTGTACATCATTAATATTGAAGTTGATCAATGACAAGCCTGTGAAACCTCTGCCTTTTCTTCCTTATTGATTTTTTTTTTTTGCTTTGTCTTCAGAATTTCAGTCTGGAGAGCTTCCCATTCCACCTTGGGTGTGTTTGCCCTATATATTTTTAATCCATGGGAGCTTATCTTTTCCCCCTGAAACATCTTGAAATTGCTCTATCAAAATCAAGGGTGCATGGTATTGACTCTTTTCTCCTTTATCACAAAATCTAGAATGGAGAGATTCATGCCCTCCATCCCTGCCAAGATTCCAATAATTTCTCCTTTCCATCAGGTGGCTGAAGTGGTGCTGAAATTTAAATCATGATTACTAAGGAGCCTGATGAACTGAGAGGTCACAGTTGTCTCTAAGAATGAGGGAAAGTGTCAAGGTGAAAGCTATAACCCAGGTTCTAAACTCTTGGATTTTGTTTTTATTCAGTACTTCATCTATTGGTATGTCT
>NW_020954557.1:26263992-26287281 GCF_900497805.2 Vombatus ursinus
AAAAAAAACAAACACAGAAAGCTAAGAAAATGCATTTAGGTGGAAATAAACAATTGTGCACAATGCTTGGCTTCCAATTCAATTTTAGATTTATTGACAATTTGGAAGCAGTAATGAAAGTTGTATTCTTATGCCAGCATCTAAGAGATGGAAGCCTTCCTGCCCTTCACTGAAATATTATAAAAGATGGCCAATAAATAATAGAATGAGTGTTAACCAGAGTACTAAATGTACTGCTGGCTATTCTAGTGTTCTTGGTCACAAAAACATGGTCCTTTATGTTTGTCTCTTTGTAAGCTCTTCATTAAATTTAGATAGATTATAACAAATAAAGGAGGGGGGGAAAGCCTTTCAAAATAGAAATGGCAACCTTCAGAATCATCCAATCAAAAACATTTAGATTTAGAGGTGTCTTCAATGACCATCTAGCCCAATCCATTCTCAAAAGTAAAGCCCCATTACATAGTGCATATCCAAGTAATGACCATCTTGCCTTGTTTATAGACCTCCAAATCAGCTGAACACACTAACTCGAGACAGCCTATTCCACTTATGGGGAACTCTAATTATCAGGAACCTTGGGATTTTTTCCCCTAAATTTGTCTCTTTTTTGTGCAATTGCCCCCAATTGCTCGTGGTCCTGACCTCTGAGAATAAATAGAATAAACCCAACCCCACTCCCACCAGACCAACTTCAAAATGCTTGAAGAGCACTATCACATCCCTTCTGAGTCTTGTCCTTTCTAGACTAAACATCCCCAGTTCTGATCCAGTGACACAGACACTCCATCTCTTGACTTGTCAGTTTCACTGGCTGTCCCCCATACTTGGAATACTCTTCTTTATCTCTGCCTCCTGGCTTCCTTGAAGTCCAAGCTAAAATCCTCCCTTCTACAGTAAGCCTTTCCTGATCTTTTGTAATCTTAGTGCCTTGCTCCTGTTGATTATTTCCAATTTATCCTGTATATAGTTTATATGAACATAGTTGTTCGTGTGTTGTCCCTTCCATTAGGTTATGGGCTCTTTAAAAGCAGGGACTATCTTTCACTTTTCTTTGTATTCCCATTGCTTAGCACAGTGCCTGGCATACAATAGGTGTTTAACAAATGTTTACTGATTGACTGAATACTTGCCCAAAGGTCTCAGATCCTAGTTTTATGCCTTTAGATGTTCTCCAGTTTATTAACATTCTTCCTAAAATGTGATATCTAGAACTGAATACAGTACCTCAGAAGTGGTCTGACCAGGGCAAAGTACAGTGGCACCATCACCTCCATTTTCTTTAAAATTATAGCTCTTTCAATGCAGTCTGAGATTACATGAGCTTTTTTAGCTGTCATATCACATTATTAACTCAATTCAAGCTTGCTATCCACTAAAATCCCCAGATCTTTTTCAGGCAAGTGTCTATTTACCTATGTATTTCCAATTCAAATTCTGTCAATTATTAGCCATGTGACTTTGAGCAAACTCAATGTCTCTGAGCTTCAGTTTTCTCAACTGTAAGATGAGAAGGTTGGGATAAATGACCTTTATGGTACCTTCATACTACATTTATGGTCCCATGTTCTTACAGTTTTGAAAAGAATTTTTTGAACCCAAATGTAAGATTACAATTTATTTTTATTAAATTAGATTCAATCCACAGTCCTAAAGATCTGTGTCCTAACTTTGGTCTCTTTAAATTTACCTAATAATTTTTTTTATCTTTTAAAAAAGGATATTTCTTGGGAAGATACAACAATAAGAGTAGTATAAACAAACACCCCTAAAATGAGTCATATCATTCCCTCTATTGCCTTAGGCCCAAAGAGAGTGGGCTCAAACTGAAAATACTATGGCACATTTAACCCACCAAATTCACTTCTGGTATGTGCCATAGCTGCTGGACACAAGGTATGGCCTTGACTAGGGATATGATAGCATAGCTACTCAAAAGATTTACTGCTGGGTTCCTCAAAGTGATACTGACTTTTCTCCTGTCTCCATTCTTTGCCTTTGAAGTTTACAATGTCATTCTGTCTCCAATATTCTTCCACTTAAGGCTAGGAAAGAATAAGTTCAGCAGGGGTAGAAGAAATAGCAAGGTTATAATGCACATGGTACCCCAGATGGAGAGAGTACAGCAGCTGATACTGCAGTCCCTCCCCACCTCCAGGCGCCAGGAAGAGAGAGAAGGTTACTCAGTTTAGGTTAGGCAGCAGTTGAAAGGCTTTTTTCATCATTACATGGAAAGAGGATAGGAAACTGCTACAAATATCTATGAAGGCTCTAAAGCAGAGGAGAGAGCCCTCAATTATGCCTGCCTAGAAGCAGGCTCATCAAACCCACCCCTATTCCATCCCCCTTATATGTAGGTACCAGGCAGAACAGATTGTGCAGACTCAAAAGATTTGTGCCACTTTTTAATGATCCTGAAGGTTTTATCTTTTTGCCCCTCACAGCAGCTACATAAGAAAAGTGAGAATTCTTAGAGAAGTGCGAACAAGTGAGACAAAATGATTAATTGGGGGAAGGATAAAGTCCTTAGTGTGCTCTTAGTATAGAAATTAGCACTCATCTTCATAGCTTCCCATCCAATCTGCCAATCACCTACATTTCTGTTTCCTTTTATTGTTGTAATAATAGAGGCCACAGAAGCCACTGGTGGTGCAATGTATAAAGCACTGGGCCTAGAGCTAAGAATACCTGGGTTCAAACCTGGCCTCAGACATTTACTAGCTGTGGGACCCTGAATGAGTCATTTAACCTCTATTTGCCTCAATTTCTTCAAGTGTAAAATGGGGTAATAATAGCACCCACCTCACATCAAATGAGATAATATTTGTAAAGTACTCAGCACAATGGCTGATACATAGTGGGTGATATGTAAATGCTTATTTCCTTCTGTCACCTACTGTAATAGAAAAGGGGAAAAAATGCTTGAATTACCACCATGGGTACTATGGATACTATGATACACGAGGTCATAACAAGATGCCCTGGGATCCAACTAAACTATTTCTTAACCAAAGTCTACATCACCTTTAAAGAATCTTATATGTTTCCCCTGCCTCTCTCCAGTATTTACAGTAGTTTCAATATGTGTGCATGTCAATACCACTTATAATACTTTTGGGCATAGATCATTTGTGGCTAACTAGTACAGAGAAGCGAAGGGAACAAGCATTTATATAGAGTTTACTATTTTCCAGGCACTGTGCTAAGCACTTTACAAAGATAATCTCATTTAGTCCTCATAACAACCCTGTGAAGTGGGTGCTATTTATTATCCCCATTTTACAGTTGCTTGAAACTGAGGCAAACAGAGATTAAATAACCTGCCCAGGGTCACACAGCTAGTAAGTTTTCGAGGCTGGATTTGAACTCAGGTCTTCCTGACTCCAAGGCCCAGGGTTCTATCCACTATGCCAGCTAGCTCACTAAAGAGTCAACACTGTTATCACTCTCCACCCCATTTAGTTGATCAATTGCTTCTACGAGGTACATCTGCACTACAAAACACACCAAAAATTGCTGCATTAAATGTCCTCTCTAGTGAGATCATGCTGTTCCCATTGGCTTACTGCCTTTCCCTACTTTATTGTGAAATGCTTACCCATGAGATGTAATATTACTTTGATTAATAAGGCTGAATCATTCATTGATTAGTACTTAGAACAAATTTGTTATTATTTCTGTTTAAGTAAAATAGATTGAGGGGAAAGACAATTAAGAAGGGAAGAAAAGAGCAATAAAAAGAGTCAACCTCTTTAGTTTAGTTTTATTTCTCATTTTAAAAATCCAAAACAATAATAAGATTATTTAAAATTGTGTGTGTTTTTTGTTTGTTTTTGGTTGCATGTGTGTGTGTGTGTGTGTGTGTGTGTGTGTGTTTAGGTTTTGCATTTAGAACTCTGGTTGAAATCAACAATGAGCACCTTAAAGCAGAAGAAATCAGTTCAATAGAAGGGCATAAAACCCAGGGCATAGAGAATTCAGCCAAATGGCCCCAGCATTAACATGGGGTTGAGCAGGCCTGGAAGTGACAGCCACCACTGCCACTACAAGGATCCATTTATATGCTGGAAGCTTAGCAATGGCCACCAAGTTTAATTTTACATTACCCCTCTGAAGAAATTTCAAAAGACAGCCACAATCTATATAAATTATGTGTGTTATGTTGACCTTCTATGCTCCTAATGTCCTTATTCACAAAATATAGATATGTGGGTGAATATAATTATGCATGTGCTTCTAATGCCCCAATCCACAAATATATATATATATATATATCATATGTATTTAAATATAGGTATTTATGTATATATTCCTAACTCCCCATCCACAAATATGTCAATAAATATATAGACATGTTCCTAATGCCCCATCCACTAATAATACATATGTACAAATATTTATATATATATGTTCCTAATACCCCGTCCGCAAATATCTATAGCTATATCTAGACAGACAGACAGATAGATGGATAGATAGATAGATAGATAGATAGATAGATAGATAGATAGATAGATAGATAGATAGAGGCATTAGAAGCATAGGAAGTCAGTTTCCATATCTATAAAATAATGGGTTGAACTAGATGACCTCCAAAATTCCTTCCAGCTCAGACATCATATGATTTTATGACAGGACATTAGTTAAAATAGCTACTCAATAAACACTGGATAATTGTGGTGGGAGGAGCCAACAAAAATTAGCTCCACAGTAAGTACATTTATAAATTGCCCTAGAATGAAGCCCTACAATTATACATGAAAACTTGTTCACTTGTTTTTAAAATTTCACACAACATAGAATATATATATACATTTAAAACTATATAATACATATATAATATTACATTCATATTCTATTATGCTATGTTTTATTTATTAGCTTGAGGTAGGTAGCCCTTACAAATTCTAACAAAGGGACTGATACAATGTTAAGAGTTGAAAAATTAACATAGCCCAACATATGTGAGAAAATGAAATATTTACTGAACTCATCATGGGGGAAAAAATCAAGCCAATGATTGGATGTTAAACAATAGCAGGCACAGACTTAGAGTGAGGGATAACATAGGAAGCACCATATATAATTAACGACAAATCCCATTTTAAATATTTTTTAGAATATAGGATAACTTTTTGCCAAAGGTAAATGTGTGAAAATTTAGCTTGGTAAAATTTTAAAGTGTATATTTTCCTGATATGGGGTGGGGAAGGGGGTAGAATTTATCTTTCACCAAATTCACATATTCACAGTCTTAAAAAGTCCCTAGATATTTTGCATGTGAAAATTGGGCTTCACACATTTGTAAATCTGGAATGAACAGAAAATAATCTTGGAAATCAGATGGTTTGGACACTTCCAAGTGCTGTCCTGGAAAACATACTGTAGAAAAACTGCATTCATAATGTTTTTGTGTTTCCAGAACTGTATGGTCTCTCTAGCCCTACAAAAGATTTTGGGGAGGTTACTGGGAGGGCAGCAGGAGGACAAAAGGCCCAGGAAAAAGCAAGGGAAAGGCAGAAGATGATATGGTGAGATCTCCCCTGAGACTGTGCACTAACTGCTCTGTACTTTCCTTCACATCCCATCCTACATGTACATAGCCTCTCTTTCAATCTCCCAGAACCTTAATTAAAAATGATGTCTAATCAACTAATACACTTGTATTCATGATGTTACAGTTACATAGTAAAAACAATTCAAGGTTGCTAAGACTGGGATAGAAGCATGTCTAGGCAGAAGTGTGTGACTTGGGTCCAGGCCAGAAGCAGGGCTGAGAGCTTGATTTGGACTAACACCAATTTAAGAGGTGGAGTTAAGACCAAGACTGTAACCTGACCTGACAGAGCCCCTGGGGTCAGAGTGAAAAGCAGAGATCAAAATGAGAACCATGACTCTGTAATGAAAGAGAGAGCCAAAGCTGGGCTGTCAAAAATACATGTATGTGCAGTGAAGAACAGAACTAGGGTTGGGGGATCAGGAGTTAGATAGAGGACTAGTGAGGCAGCACTCTGTGAATTTGACACTGGCAGCTACTCTGATGGGTCCCTTTAATTCTGACCAGCATGGGTACTCTCTTGATTGAGGCAGATTACAATATCCCCATGCCTTACCCTAGGTGAACTTCATGAATTGTTATGGTCAAAAATATACATTGCCTAGTGGCCAACCTTCTGGTGCAAATCCTCTTCAAACTTAACTACAATGGTCCTTGGGAAAGAGACAGAGCTGTACCTGAAGCTTTTCAAACTTGGTAGTACCTGCCAAAACTTGTGCTCTACAGGTACGTCCTTTAAGAGCTCAGAATCATCTCCACAGCACAATTCAGTCTCTAGTAGAACTTGAGTGGAGGTGAGCAGCTATAGGCAGATTAATCTGAAACTCCATATGAGAGGGTTTACTTGCCAAAGGATGAAACAGTTCTCATTTCGAGTTCATTTCAACTCTAAGCTCATTCCTAGCATCAAATCAAATCAAATTAGGAATAACACACAATAATGTGTTAAATCTATTTCTACAGGTATCATATCTCCCTACTCAACTATAAGGCTGATGAGGGCAGGCAATTTGTGTATTCCCTAAAGTTTAGTACAGTATTCTCCATGTAGGAGGTTCTTGATAAATGGTGATTTAGTCAAAATGAATTTATGTGAAAGCACTTTGAAAACTTAAAAACTATCCAAAGCATTATTATCGTTGTTAGACAGTACTGCCAGGCCCAATTAGTGTGAATAATGAATCTTATGAAGAGGTCATATCTATTCAAATTTGCTCTATTAGAAGTTATAATTATGTAAAATATGGTCACTGATTCCAGCCCAGTGGAAATTTACAGTACAAATTCAAATCATGCAAATACTTAGCAGGATTTATCATTCACACTAATTGGAACCTGGCTGTATGATATAAAGACATGACATCATGGCTAGAGGGATGACTTTGGTTTCAAGAAGACTTAGCTCTGACACACAATACCTACGTAGTCTAAAATATACTATCCACCTGGACAAGTCAATTAACCTCTCACTGTCCCAGGCAACTTTCCAAGACTATGTCTTTCAGATGAATTTGGCAAATTATATCAATGGTGGGAGTTTCTATTGCCTAGCCTGATCAGGGCAGCTAGGTGGTGCAGTGGGTAGAACTCCAGGCCTGGGTTCAGGTAAACTCATCTTCCTGAGTTCAAATCTGGCCTCAGACACTTACCAGCTGTGTGACCCTGAAACAATCATTGAGCCTCCATTTGCTTCAGTTTCCTCAAATGTAAAATGCTAGATAAGGAAATGGCAAACAGCTCCAATATCTTTGCCAACAAAACCTCAACTGGGATCATGAAGAGTCAGACACAACTGAAAAACAATTATACGACAAAGTCTGATAAAATCAGAGGTTTTGACAAAAAAAAAACCCAAAGATGATTGTGACACAGGATCCTTCAGTTCAAAAAGTTTTCAAGGTGTCACTAAATTCCAGAAAAACACAGTCAAGTAGTCAATTATAAGAATACATCAATCAATCAACTATTGGTTGAACACCTACCATGTTCAAGGCATTCTGCTAAGTTCTGTATAAAAGTAGTAAAATATATAGTTTCTGTTCTCAAGGAAATTCTAACTTGAAAGATGAAAAAATAAAACAAAATTAAATGAAAAATTAAAAGAATCAATAGAATAAGTAGTGTGTCTCACATGAAGAAAAGGAGGTCACTTTAGTTTGATGCTTGGTGAGGCATCAAAGGACAGGTAAAATGCACTGAGATGTAGAGGGTAAAAAGGGAGACACCATGCTAGGAAGTATGGTTTAAACAAAGGCATGAAGTAACAAAATATCTCTAGCTAACAGTGAATAAATGTGTCCAGCTAGAATGGAGGGTTCAAATAGAAGTACAGTAGGACCAAAGGTTAGAAAGGTAGGTTGGGAGTAGGTTGTGGAAAATCTTAAGTATCAAACTAAGACCTTGGACTTAATCTTCTCAGTAATGGAAGCCAGTGAAACTTTTCGTTTTAAATAAATGTGAAATGATAAAATTAGAGTTTCAAGAGGAACACTCAGGCAGCACTGTGCTGCACTATTGTAGCCTCCTAACTACTCTCCCTGCATTCAGCCTCTAAGCCCTTCTTTAATCTGTGTTCCAAATTTACGTTCCTAAAATGCATATCTGACCTCTTGTAAGCCTTAGCTGTCTTCAAGGTATATTTCAAATACTATGTCTTTCAAGATGCCTTCTACTGACTCCTGCAGCTATTAACTCCTTCACCTACCCCATCACCTTGTTTTTATTTAGAATGTATTTTGTTTTTAATTATCTATATGCATGTTGCCTCCTACCTACTCCAATAGACTGTAAGCTCCTTGAAGGCAGAGGCTTTTGTTTTTATATGCTCAGTGCCTACCATAATACCTGGCATAGGGTAGGTACAAAATATATGCTTATTGAACTAAATTTTATAGTCTTGGCATAAGGAGGTAAGGTAAGAAAAGGGGAAATATGAGATATTTCAAATATAAATTTGTAGAATTTAATAATTCATTCAATATTGTGCAGGGGTGCAAAGGAAAGGAAGAAACAAAATACAAACCTTTAAAGATTGGTTGACTGGAAAATTGCTCCCAAGAGAAGTGAAGTCAGGATTGATACATAGTTTAGTTGAAGTGATCATTTTAAAATATGGTTATTTGGAAGTAACTCCATGACATCAAAATAGAAGTATTCAATAATGGTTTTCCTTAAGTATATAGCTAATTTTGTCATTCCTTACTCAATAAATTCCAGTGGTTCCCTATTTCTTCTAGGATAAAATATTGAATCTTCAGTTTAGTAGACTCTTGATGAATGCTTATTGATTCATTGATTGTATAGGCAAGACCTATTGATTGTATATATTGCATATAGATTGGAACTATAGCTCTAGAGGAAGGCTAATGCAGAGAGTTCTCTCTATAAAGGCGATAGCTGAAGATATTGGAGTGGGTAAAAATTGACAATGGAGAGAATCTGCAAAGAGAAGGGAAGGGAATCCAATACATTTGCATGGGAAATTATGCTTTGATGATAAAAATTAATGTGTTGAACTACTAAATTTATGAAGGAAACTTTAAATAGAATTTAGTTCCATTTTTCAGGATTTTGTTGATCTGAATAAGAAAAATATGTACTTTGGCAGATTATCCTTTACCCAACACTTTAAAAGATTCTGGACTTCAAGGAAGAATCTGTAATAAAATTATCAGTCTTAATTGACCAGGGATTCTAAGGAGGCCCTTGAAAGATCTCTGGATTGAAAAAAAAAATTATAAGTGAGAAAAAACCTCAACAAGGGACAAAGTACATAATATTTTAATCTGACAGTCAAGAGAATCTCAACAAATGCTCATATTTCTTCTCTGCAATCGTCCCCCCAAAAACGTCTTGGCATTTGTTACAACTCAGATTAAGAGGCAGCAATGAGAGCCAATTTGGCTGATCAGATAAAAGTTACTTTTGCTGATTGATGAGATAAAGAATATTTTATCCATGAGAGTTCAAATTGATATATGTTGAGAACCTGACAATATTCACAAGAAGATGAAGAGAATGGTCTGTCCAGTAAAAATATACAAGTAAGAACTCTATGGACAGATAGTGAATTCTTTTGTACAAAAACAACATCTGAGAACCAGTATTACTAAGCAGAAGTATTGATGTTCTAAGAGTATATTTTCCATAAAGTCTTGGCTGTATTTTCCCTTGGGCTCATGAAGTGACATTTGCTCCAGAACCAACATGTATTACATAAAGTTCACTTTGGATGCTATACAGTAAAATTTAAGTTATCAATGCCAATGTAGAGGAACCATGGATAATAATTCAAAATGACAACATATAATAGAAAAATCATTTATATTTGGCTTTGAGCTATGTTTTTGTTCTTACATTTCTATGTGGGTGTGTCTGATGTTCTACATTCCCAATACTTTAAACTATATAGTGAAGTCATATTATGAAGACCTTGTAGTCAAAACCAACATCCTCTTCTCATTCTCCAGATTTGACATTGTTGACTACTCTCATCTTTTTGACAATTCAATGTCTAGGGCTACCCTGAGAGACATTATACTCTAATAATAATAATAACTGATATTGATAGTGAGATTTCATGGAAACCCTGGGCTTTCATAAGACATTTTGTAGTAAATGTGATTGACTTATTATTGACTTATGTATGCTCCATCACTTACAGTTAGGTCCCAACTAATATTATACTAAAACAAGAATAATCTCAAAGAGTTTTCAAATACTGCTCTAGATATGGTGATGCTTATTTCTTGGCTACTCTATAGCTAAATCTTCTGTCTTTCTGGGTTTCTCAACTTTCATTCTCAGGGGAAAAACACATTACTGATGCAGAGACTTATATAATATTAATTCATCCCTCTCTTCATTCATAGAAGATAATTAAGTGATTACCAAATGTTGGACATTGTTCATGTGTTGAGTTTAATTAATTAACAAGGTTTTTTTTGTTTTTGTTTTTATTGAGCAATTACAATATACTCAGTACTATGTTAGAAGCTATGGGGGAATATGGTAGTATAATATGATAGTTTTACAATCGAGGAATTTATAATCTAGGGAAGATTAAGTCTAGCATATGTCAGTGAATAAGAGTGATAACTAATATTTATATAGAATTCTATAAATATAACCTGAGATTGAATCCTGGGAATTTTCATAAGACTTACCTAACTGGTGGAAAGAATGATTAACTGACACTGTTCCTGTGTGAGAGGTAGAGCTGGTCAGAGCTTAGGACAGGAGAGTTCTTGATTCTGGCTTCAAGAGAGGGCACACAATTCTAGGCTCTCTTTATGGGATGGCCAGTATGAGAAAGAAAAAATGGAGGAAGAATCTTATTAATAGATGACCAATACCTCAAGAATATTACTATTTCCAGCTTGAGAGTTAGAGATTATAAGGAATTTTCCCCTTGAGTGAAATTGGGGACCCTTGAATGAGCTATGCTATCTCTCTCCAGTGGAAGAACTCGTTCATTCTATTTATTTTCTGTTATATTCCAATTTGTTTAACTTCTCGATTTGTTTGCAGTTAGCTTTTTAAAATTAAATTTTATTTTCTTAACTAACAGAAATCTATTTTATCTCCCTCATATCCTCAAAGAAAAACAAAAACAAAATTCTTGTAAAAATATGCACAGTTAAGCAAAATAAATTCCCTTATTGGTTGTGTACAACAGCTTCAATAAATTGCTTTATTTGCTACTCAATATTTGTGATGTCCTTTATGAAACTAGCACTTGATGAGTAGTTAAACAGTTTACATAAAAAGGTCATTTTCTGATAAATGTTGGAGATGTGGGAAAATTGGAATACCAATGCATTGTTGGTGGAGTTGTAAACTGATCCAACCAATCTGGAGAGCAATTTGGAACTATGTCCAAAGGGTTATAAAATTGTGCTTTGATTCACTTTGATCTTTTGATCTAGAAATACCACTCCTAGGTCTGTATTCCAAAGAGATAGTAAGAAAGGGGAAATGACTCACATGTACAAAAATATTTATAGCAGCTCTTTTTGTGGAGGCAAAGAATTGGAAATTGAGGGGATGCCCATCAATTGGGGAATAGATGAACAAGTTGTGGTATATGAATGGAATGGAATGCTATTGTACGATAAGAAATTATGGGCAGGAAGATTTCAGAAAAACCTGGAAAGACTTACATGAACTGATGCTGAGAGAGGTAAACAGAACCTGAACACTGTACACAGTAACAGCAACACTGTGTGATGATCAGCTATGATAGATTTAGCTCTTCTTAGCAATACAATTATACAAGACAATTCCAAAAGATTCATGATGGAAAATGCTAACCACATCCATAGAAAGAACTATGGAGTCTGAATGCATATTGAAACATACTATTTTCACTTTTTTTGTTTTTTGTTTTTTTCTTTCTCATGAGTTTCTCTCTTTTGTTCTGATTCTTCTTTCCTAACATGACTAATGTGGAAATATATTTAATATGGTTGTAATGTACCACCTATATCAGATTGTTTGCTTTCTTCGGGAGGGGATTGGGGAGGAAGGGAGGGAGAAAAATTTTGAAATCAAAATCTTGTAAAAGTGAGTGTTGAAAACTATCTTTACATGTAATTGAAAAAATAAAATACTACTGTGTGAAAAAGGTCATTTTCCTTAGACTTAAAATATTTAGGGAGCATACAGATACAATTATAATCTAATATAGTCTAATACCCCTCTTTGCCAGAGGCTAATGAGACACATCTAATTAAATTAAATGGTTGGCAGGGTACCATAATGTATCAAGAAATCTGAAATATGATATCAGGTTCTAGGCATCACAATTGAGAAGGGACATTGATAAACTGAAACTGTCCAATCTAGGGTGGCTTACATAGAGAGGAACCATATAATCATGCCAGAAGAACGAATTAATAAACAGCTTATATGCCAAGACCCAGAAGCAATTGAATATAAACATATAGAACCCAAAGATTCCAACTACTTGGGTGAAGATTTATTATTCATCAAAAACTGATGAGAAAACTAGGAAGGTCTGGAAGAAATGAGGTTTAGAACAACATCTCACACCACATACCACAATAATCTACAGATACATTTCTAAAAACTAGATACAAAATGCCATTTCATAGATTAGGGAAGAAAGGAAACTTTCAAAATTATGAGTTGTAGAAAAGTTCTTGGTGAAACAATGAATAAAGAAGATCACAGGAGAGAAAATTAACAATTTTGATTCTATAAAATTAAAAAGGTTTGGGGCAAATAATTCAAAGAATTATAATTAGAAAGTGGGAGACAGATCTAAGATGATAGAGTAGAAGGAACACTACAGTCAAGTTCTCCCAGCATTCCCTTCCAAATAATTTTAAAATAAGAGCTCAAATCAAATTCTGGAGTGGGATAGCCAACAAAAGATTGGGTTGAGACATTTTTCCAGCACAAGAAAACATAAAAGGGCAGAGAGGTCAATGACACTGCGGTGGGGACTGGCCCAGAACAAATTCAGTTGCAACCATAGGAACACTGGAACATTAGAGGTGGCCCCAATAGCAACATAGCAGCAGTCTCAGGAACTCTTAGCCTAGAGAATTGGAAAACTAGTCAGAAAGAGATTGCACAGGACCTCTGTTCTGGGACTGGGTATGATACCAGATAGAGTTTGGCAACTCCATTGCACCCATCCAATCCCAGATCTCAGTTCCAGGGTAGAAAGGCATTCTTGCAGTCTCAAGAAAGCAGGGGCTCTAGTTACAATTCCTGCTAGTGCTTACAGATGCAAGGGAGTAGGGGTCCTGACTGGGTAAAGACCAGAGTGCATACAGAAGAGCAGTGACCACACTTCTCCCTGGATCACACCACCTTGGAAGCACTGAAAACATTCAATTTCCCAGAACTAGCTGTGAAAACAGCAGTGCAGTGTTTCTGGGCCACTTTTCAGGGGTGGCCAGAGTGATACCTTACCAAGTAGAGGATTATGAGGAGCTCTTCACCATTGGTACCGGCTAAGAGCTGCTGCCAAAACATACAGAGGAAGAGTGATGGCAAGATATTTGTTTGGAAAGAATTTAACTGTGACTCTATGACAGGAGCTGAGAAACAAATGCTTGTTTCTGAAGTGAATTTGCTCCATGAACTGAAATATCCAAATATTGTCCAATACTATGATAGTATTATTGATAGATCCAATACAATACCCTTTATTGTAATGTAATATTGTGAAGGAGGGGGTCTGGCTAATATTATAGCAAAATGCACCAAAGAAAGATATTACTCAGGTAAAGATTTTATTCTCCATGTAATGACTCAGCTGACCTTGGAGCTAAAGGAATGTTATAGATGAAGTGATGTTGGGCATACTGTGTTGCACTGGGACCTGAAGCCAGCTGATGTTTTCCTGGATAGCAAGCAAAATGTCAAATGTGGAGACTTTGGGCTGGCTAGAATATTAAACCATGATCCAAGTTTTGCAAAAACATTTGTTTGTACATCTTATTACATGTCTCCAGAACAAATGAATTACATGTCCTATAATGAAAAGCTTGATATCTGGTCATTGAACTGTTTGCTGTATCAACTGTGTCCCTTAATACTTCCTTTTACAGCTTTCAACCTGAAAGAATTTGTTGAAAGGATCAGAGAAGGAAAATTCAGTCAAATTCATATCATTACTTAACTGAATTGAATGATTATAACCAAGATGATAAATTTGAAGGATTGCTGTTGACTGTCTGTCAAAGAAATTCTGGAAAACTCTCTGATAGCTCAGTTGGTAGCTGAAGAGCAAAGAAGAAATTTAGGAGGAGAGGGCGATGATCAGGAGAGCCAGAAAAGCTTCAGAATTTAGGCGCTGCAATGATTGAACTGAGACTAAAGTAACTTCAATTGCAGAAGAGAGAGAAAGCCGTCAAAGCAAGAGAAGAAAGGCTAGAACAGGAGTAGGGAACCTGCGGGCATTGAGGCCACTTACGGCCTTCTAGGGCCTTAGACGCAGCCTTTTGATTGAGTCCAAGTTTTACAGAACAAAACTTTTTATTAAGGGGATTTGTTCTATAAAGTCTAGATTCAGTCAAAAGGTCAAACTTGAGAACTTAGAGGGACACACATGGTCCCAAAGCCACAGGTTCCCCATAAGGAATGTGAACTTTGGGTCTGGGAGAGACTTGCAAAAGACAAATTCATCAGAGCTGAAAATTTATTGAAAAATTATAACCTGTTAAAGGAGCAGATGATCTTGGCATTGAAAAATAGCCCAGAGCCACTTGATTTTCCCTCATCTTTAACCAAGAAGAAAGTTCATTTCATTCAGGAAAGTAAAGAGAATGTCCTCAGTGGCAAGAACTCTGAGAATTATCACACCAACAAGTCTAAGTGCAGGGACTTGAAGAGACTATCTGCTGCTCAACTGCATGCTTAATCCCTGTATGAACTGGAAAAAAAAACTACCAGCTTAAGAGCAGAAAGATTCTGGGTATATGCTGACTAATGCTGCTAAAGACTGTACAATATTTACCATTGTGACCATGATAGAGATTGATATTTAACTGCTATGTCTGATATACTCGGTTCTGTGAGCCATGTCCTTGTTTTATCGTATCAAAACAAGTGGGAAATGTTTTTTTTCCTGTTCTTTAGGTTTTTAAAAAACTAGTAGCTAAGAACTATATCTTAAAACCAGAAGGCAAAATAGAAAATAAAAAAATTCACCAATCAGTCTTGAAAGAGATCTCTAAATGAAAACTGCCAGGAATATTATAGTCGAATTCCAGAGTTCTCAAGTCAAGAGGAAAATACTAAAAGCATCCAGAAAGGAACCACCCAAATATAGGAGGGCCACCGTCAGGATCACACAAGCTTTAGGAATTACCACTTTAAAGGAGTTGAGGGCTTGGAATATGATATTCCAGAAACCAAAGGAGTTAAGACTACAACCTAAAATAATCCACTCAGAAAAACTGAGTACAATCCAGCAGGGAGTAATTTTTTTAATGAACTAAAGGTCTTTCAAACATTCTTGATGAAAAGACCAGAACTGAATAGAAAATTTGACATTCAAATATAAGTCTCAAGAGAAGCATAAGAAGGTAAACAGGAAAGGGAAATCATAAGGAACTTAATAAGGTTAAACTGTTTACATTCCTACATGGGAAGATGATACTTGTAACACATAAGAATGTTCTCATTATTAGGGCAATTAGAAGGAGTATATATAGACAGAGGGCACAGGTCTGAGCTGAATATGAAGGAATGATATCTAAAAAAATAAAATTAAGAGATGAGAGAGGAATGCACTGAGAGAAAGGGAAAGGGAGAGGTAGAATAGGGTAAATTATCTCACATAAAAGAGACAAGAAAAATCTTTTACAGTGGAGAGGAAGAGTGGGGAGGTGAGGAGGAGTGAGTGAACCTTACTCTCATCAGAATTGGTTTAAAGGGGGAATAACATACGCACTCAATTGGGTATAGAAATCTATCTTACCCTACAGGAAAGTAGGAGGAGAAGTGGATAAGAGAGGGATGGGTGATGGCAGGGAGGGCAGATTGGGGGAGGGGGTAGTCAGAATCAAAACACTTTTGAGGATGGACAAAAGTGAGAGAGAACAAAATAAACACCAGGGGATAGACTTGAGGGAAATACAGATAGCAAGAGTAACTGAAAAAAATGTGAAGCAAGTTTCTCTGATAAAGGCCTCATTTCTCAAACATGTAGAGAACTGAGTCAAATTTATAAAAGTAAGAGCCATTCTTCAATTGACAAATGATCAAAAGATATGAACAGTTTTTAGATGAAGTAATCAAAGCTATCTATAGCCATATGAAAAAAAAATGCTCTCACTATTGATTGCAGAAATGCAAATTAAAATAACTCTGAGGTACTATCTCATACCTATTGGATTGGCTAATAGGACAGAAAAGGAAAATGACAAATGTTGGAAGGGATGTGGGGAAAATGAGACATTAATGTATTGTTTGTGAATTTGTGAACTGATTCAACCATTCTGTAGAGCACTTTGGAACTATGCCCAAAGGGCTACAAAACCATGCATACCCTTTGATCTAGCAATACTGCAACTAGGTCTATATCACAAAAGAGATAAAAAACAAAAAGGAAAAGGACCTATACATCCAAAAATATGTATAGCAACTCTTTTCTGGGGGCAAAGAATTGGAAATTGAGGGAATGCCCATCAGTTGGGGAATGACTGAACAAATTATGGTATGTGATTATGATGGAATACTATTGTGCTATAAGAAATGATGAGCAGTATGCTCTCAGAAAAACCTGGAAAGACTTACATGAACAGATCAAAATCGAGTGAACAGTGTACAAAGTACCAGCAATACTGTAAAATGATCAGCTGTGAATGACTTAGGTATTCTCAGCAATACAATAATCCAATAACAATACAACTCTGAAGGAATTACGGTGAAAAATGCTATCCATCCCCAGAGAAAGAACTGATGGTATCTGAATACAGAATGAAGTACACTTTTTTAACTTTATTTTTTTTTTTTTTTAGGCAATTGGGGTTAAGTGACTTGCCCAGGGTCACACAGCTAGTAAGTGTCAAGTGTTTGGTCTGAGGCCAGATTTGGACTCAGGTCCTCCTGACTTCAGGGACTGTGCTCTATCCACTGCGCCACCTAGCTGCCCCCAACTTTATTTTTTCTTGATTTTTTTTTTTGGGCATAAGTTTTCTTTCACAACACGACTAATATGGAAATGTTTTGCATTACTACACATGTATAACTTATATTGAATTGCTTGCCTTCTCAATGAGGAGGGGTGGGGAAGGAAAAAGGAAAAAAATTTGGAACTCAAAGATTTAAAAGCAAATGTTAAAAATTGTTTTTACATGTAACTGGGGGAAAATAAAATACTAAATAAATTAAAAAAAGAAACCCACAGGGTTCTAAATTCTGCACAGTTCCCTGAAGAGAGAAGACAACTCTGAGAAGAAGCTAACATGTAGTATTGCTGACACTTCAATCATGTCCCTATTCCTAGCTTGCTCCAGATTTTGGAGAATTTCTCCTTGGGTGAAGTCTAGGACTGTCCTCTTGGTTGAGCTGAGATAATCTCATTCCCAGTGGGAGAGCTCTTTTAGTCTGTGTATTATCTGGCATATAATCGCCTATGCATATTCTCTCTAATTTCTGTTTGCTCTATAATTGTATAAATGAGTTTGTTTTCTAAAAAGAAGAAAAAAGAAAAAAGAGAAAGAAATCATTCAGTCCTGATTCCTCATTTAAAGATAAACTGTTGCCAAAGAAGGTTAAGTGACTCACGTAGTCAGTCAGTGGCAGGGTGAGAATAAGACATCCTGACAACTAGTCCTGTGTTCTTTCCATTTAATCAAACTAATTTGTACAGTTTATGTGGGGGGGGTTGAGGTAGGGGGTGTACTTTTTGAGGAATCAGATCCTACTGTTCTTATTAAATAGTAGTCTATAATTTTTGGATATTCACAATCATGTTTTGAAATTCCTATTCAATTTGGTATTTCCAAAATTACTAAATAAATTACTTTTTTCCTTCTTTACTTCCTTCCTTCCTTCCTTCCACAAACACTGTTTTACTGTGTTTGATATACAGTTTACTTAGGACTAGGGTTTGCAAAGAGCCACCCAATTTGTTATCATAAGAATGCTTTCAGCCTGGGGTGATTTTGGATGAGTGTATAAAGCAATCTATCTTTAATCTCCATTTGGATTTTTGGAAAAGTATAAACATGGACAGCATGGTGAAGTGTTTAAAAAGTTGGCCTCAAAATCAGGACAATCTGGGTTTGAGCTCTGTCTCTGATACCCATTAGATCTATAATATTGGATGTCATTTAGGTTGTCAGTGCCCTAGGCAGTCTGTAAGACCACAAGTCACAAAGGAGACACATACACACAGACACACAGACACACACACACACACACACACACACACAGAGTCAGAAAGAAAGACACAAGATACACAGAGAGATGGGGACAGAGAAAGAGACAGAGAGGGACAGAAAGACTCTTAAAATGTTAAATGAAAAGAATTAGTATCTAAACAATTTCCCTTTGAAGTTTTTAAAACCTAGCTGTTGTTTCCCAAACCTTTGTTTCACAGGTATTTGTTTAAATTTTGTGAAAACCCTAAACAGCTGAAGAGACAGTAACATGGAAACTGTTTTGATCTTGTCCAGCCCTCTCTGTAGATAGCAGATTTACTTTAGCAATATTCCCTTTAATACACGATGGTCTAAATACTTATTTAAAACTTTCCATAGTTACATTTCAATTAATGTTTACTGTGCAAATGAAAATCATCCAATAGCAATTACAATAGCTATCTCACTTTTTATTTTCAATTTAATCCCAAATTTACTGTATTATGAAATATTCATAACCAAGGTGCTGCTACCTAATGCAGTGTTCTACAACACTGATTTATTGGTAATTTATAGAAACAATTTGTCTTTGACAAATATTAGGAGAAATATAAAAAACAGAAAGAGTATATTTTTATTTTTTTAAAAATAGCCCACAGTGTCCTTAACAGTTCCTCATGTCTATTTGTACAGAAGCTTTAACTTTGTATGAGGGCTCAGATGGATATCAGAATAAAGGACATCACACAGTCAGAGACCACAAAGATATTTGTTGATACATTGAACAAAAACAAGGTATTAATGTCATCTAATTATACATATATACATATATAATACCATCTAATTATATATAGTTGCTAATGCTACTTGAAATAATTCGGTAGAAGTACAAAATTTTGTTGATAAAACATATTTTTAAATTCTCCTATCCAGTTTAACCATCCCACACTGAGCAGGTTCTGGTCAGAAAGTAGGCTCTTTTCATGTTCCCTTTATCCAAAAATGAATTGGCGGGGGGGGGAAGGTAAAGGGAGAGAAAAACATAGATACAGAGACACAGAGAAAGAGACCAACAGAGAAAGATAAAAGCACATGGTGACAGAAAGAAGTAGGAAGGAAAGAAAGAAGGAAGGGAGGAAGAAGAAGAAGAAAATTTTAACAAAAATGGATATTTCAATAGGAGTGAATAAAGGCATTGGTTCTATAGAAAGTAGTTACAATATTCACATATATGTAAATTTAGCTATAAAACATGTTTGCCGATTTTTTCTGCTTAACATAGATGCTCTGCCTCCTCTTCAATGAGAGGTAGCATAGTGTAATGGATAGAGAGTTGGACTCAAAACCAGGAAGACCTGGCTTCTAGTTGCACTTTTGACATATCCTGGCCATGTGGTCCTTGGCAAGGGATTCAATTTCTCAGTGCTCTAGGCTATTCTAAGATTATAAATTACAGAGAAGGTGCTAAAATACACTCACCCTAGAATTCCCTATGCCAATAAAATCACAGATCCTGGTTCTATCTCTATCCCTACCAATGCCCCAGCCTCACTTTTGAAAAGTATGACATATTCTTGCATAACTGGGCTCTAATCTTGCAGTCAAGATTTGGGCTTTTTTTTTTAGCTTTGTTAAACAGGTGTTTTCAAACAAAACATCTTCTCAGAAGGGAGGGAGAAAGCAGCAAGAGAGAGAAATTTTAACAAACAAATGGAGAGGGGTTGAAACACCTACTCATTAATAAATCTGTGCGTACAATAAGAGAAGCTACTTGGAAAAGTAGAGCATTCATTGACAATGATGGCTCACATTTCTATTCCAAAAGAATTTTGATATTCTGATACAAGTAATATTGTGAGGGAGGACTTTCTCCCTTTTGCTTTTCTATGAAAGACCACAGGTTCAGAAACAACAAATTCCTCAAAGATGACAGGGTTGAAGGCAATTTAGCAAGCAGTCTATTTTTATTATTTGTTAACATAGTTATATATTATGCAGAAAATGGGTCTCCCTACAGATGGATGGCAGTTTGCCTTTGTATTACTTAATAAGAGGGAAAGGAACCTTAATATATGTGTATGCAATGGTATAAATATCTATGTACCATATGGTGAACAAACCTCTGTGTCTCAGGCCAGATTTCCTCATCAAGCTGAGAAGAGTCAACGAGACAGAAGGGAATGTAACACATTCTCACTCACGAGAAACTTGAATACAAAGAGAAAGGAGAAACATGGAATTCAAGGACAGAAGCAGACAGAAAAGGCAAGATGAAGATCAGAGCAGAAAAAGTCTCACTTGTCTGACCTATCTTTGACTATATATCACATCTGGAGTCAGGATCTGAGTTCCAATCCCACTTCTGAGGTTTACTACCTTTGTGACATAGGCATTTTTGTTGGCTGTCCCACATCCCTGGAATCCTCTCCAGTCCTTCAAGTATTAGGTAAAGTCCTTTCTACAAGAAGCTTTTTCTAATCCTCTTTGATTTTAACACCTTTCCTGTGAAATTGTCAACCTTGTATATATTTTGTCTGTGTATAGTTGTTTGCAAGTTGTATCTTCATTCAACTATGGGCTCCTTGATGGCAGAGGCTTTGTATCCCCAGCACTTAGCATTGTGCTCTAGACAACTCTGGTAATGCCAAGTACAATAGGGTGTGTTTGGAGAAGGAAAGGAGGGTTGCTACTTGAAATGGAACTTTCAGTGAAAGGGCAGCAGCATTGGGAACCAGGATCTATGCCCCACACTCCCACCCCACCAAATTACTGTGACCTTCTTTCATGCCACGATTAAAACATAAGCTAAGAATTCTATTTTATTTTCTGTACTCTTTTCCTCCTTCCTAGGGGAAAAACAACTGGAGGGGCCAAATAACCGAAATGTATCTTTACTAGAATTCCTAGGTTTGAATCAGATCTATAAACTGATTAAAAATTGTCTTATCTGTAAAGAAGCTACAGGTGCATAGCCTAAGCTGTAGTTTAAATATATTTCTGATTTTATTCCTTTTGTTGATCCTATGAGTAAATTATATACAGTTAAACATGTCACTTTATGTGCTTCTGTGAGAGATGCTACTGTGTCATGGTTACATGGCCTAGATTCATTGAAATATAATGGATTTAGGATAGATTCTCAGTTTTCTAGCTGGTTGGGGCTCAAAGCAATTCTGGTTGGATAAATCTATGCTAACCACACTCTTTAGGCTATGAGACCAGCCTTGTTATCTGTATAATGATATACAGAAAGTACTATGCTAAGCTTTCTGATTCAAAAGAGCAGTATCGGATTTGCTAGATGCTATATTGATTATTGTTAAGTCTTCCTAATCCTTTGGGAAAACAAAATCAAAGTAGATAGAGTGAACACCGTGTTCCTATTAACCTTGTGTTTTGTCTTCACCTTTAAAATTCATTCCCTTTTGCTCAACTCCTACAGTATACACAAATGTTCTCTTCCTCTGCTGTACTGCCTATAATAGCAGTTGTGACATTTTAATCAGGCTCACACTGGCAAGATGACAAATAGCTCCCAAAGGTTAGAAAAGCTATATTTCAGAGGAGTTAATTTGTTTTGCCTTCATGATAACAGCCCTTGAAGGAGCATGGTTTATTGGAAAGAGCACTGCATTGAGAGTCAGAGGACCAGAGTTCAAAGCTCACCTCTGCTAATTACAAACTCTGAGACTTGGATAAGTAACTTAAATGTATTGGGCCTCAGTTTCCCTATCTGTAGAATAAGGAGGGTTTCAACTAAGTGATCTCTGAGGTCCTTTCCATCTCTAAATCTGTGACCTTAAAATTGGTGGCATAAAATTTGGATTTGATTAGCTTGTGTTTTTTTCTTAAGTGTCTCTGCCTCAATGTGCAGTTTTTAAGAACCTCCTATGGATAGAATCCTATAGTCACTTAGTCGGGATTAGTCAACCTAGTTGGATAGAACATAGTGCTACGAAGTCAAGGTTGTAGATTTGATCTTAGTATTAAGGATCCCTATAGAGGATTTATGTGAATGTATAAATCAAAGGGAATCTCGATAAACCAGTTAGGTGGCACAGTGGATAGAATACTAGACCTGGAGTCAGGAAGACCTAATTTCAAATTTGGATTCAGAAACATAATAGCTGTGCGACTATAATCAAATCATTTGATTGCTTTCTGCCTCAGTTTCCTCAGTTCTAAAATGTGGACAATAATAGCTCCTACCTTCCACAATTGTGAAGATAAAATAGGATGTTGGTAAAGAACTTTGTGAATCTTGAAGTGCTATATAAAATAGTAGCTATTATAATCGTTGTCTATAGATGTATATCACATAGATTTATAAAAGAAAAAAGAAAACCTTTGCACAAAGATAAATTCAATTCCCTGGACACATTGGACAGCAACCTTAGCCCGGTTCAGTCATCTCACAGGTACATGATATTATTCACAAGGTTAACTGGGTGAGAAAATGAAGGTAGCAGGTCATTGCAGCAAAAACAGGTTCAACTCATGTCCTATTGATAGCAAGTCAGTAGCTTCATACTCCTATGTGAAAGACAGCATTTGATCTTTGCGTAAACTTTTTTTCTCCTAATGAGGAAGCTCAACTAAGCAAAAGAAGCTATTTACTATGCATGAGACCTTTGGGATGTCAGTCAACCTTTCTGTGCCTTGGTTTCCTCATTTGTAAAATAAAGGAATTGGACTAGATGGCCTCTAATATCCTTTCCAGTTAATCTGATTCTATGAACAATGAGCAGCTTTCATGATCCTACAATGTTTTACATTTTTATGGGGGAGTTGTAATGGCATAATGCTCTCTCTCTCTCTCTCTCTCTCTCTCTCTCTCTCTCTCTCTCTCTCTCTCTCTCTCTCTCTCTCTCCCCCCCCCCCCCT